>NC_136920.1:67273726-67682342 GCF_949752795.1 Hyperoodon ampullatus
TTTTATGTGTGGATAGGTCACAGAGCCATTGGGATTTTGATATTTGCTTATTTTATGACATTATTTTAAAGAACATACCTGTACTTTAAAAAAATTTTTTTTTTAATTTTTTGACCATGAGGTGCAGCTTGCAGGATCTTAGTTCCCTGACCAGGGATCAAACTCTGGCCCCCGTAGTGAAAACACAGAGTCCTAACCTCTGGACCACCAGGGAATTCCCATACCTGTACTTTTTAAAAGTTAGAAAGCAAAGAAAGCTGGAGCTTAGGAGATGGGAAGCTATGAAATCCGTGTAGCCTCACCCTCCCTCCCAGTCTACCACTTCCGTTTCATTCCTGAGAATTTCATTTTGGTTTCCCCAGAATGATATCATTCTAATGTTAGGCTCTTGATTTTGATTTTTTGTTCAGAGAGTTTGCGATATCAGAGGAAGACAGAATAATATAGTGGGTTAAGAAAAAGCAGGCAGGGCAAAGCTGCAGGCCTAGATGGCCTGTCTTCTCCTCTTGGGAAAGTGCCTGATGGCCAAACACCCCACTGACCTCACTTTGGGGGGCCCTGACCCCTCCCTCCACCATTTTCTGTTTTCCTCCCTGCCACCTCCTGAGAGGTAGAAAGCATGGCTGGTCTGCGCTGATAAGGCTCCTCCTTTCTCAAGCCCTGATCATCTGGTCTCAGAACTCAGAGTTGGTGGGGGTGATGGGGACGTGGGCCCTCTGGTCACAAACAAACCTTCATCGCAGGGTTAGGTCACAGTGGAGTCTGATTTTTGCGATGCTTCCCTTCGCTGTTAGCTGTTGAGGAAGTGTCCATCCCTGTGTCCCAGATGAAGAGCCATTTGTGAGTACCAGGTATGGTATCGTTTCTCAAATGCAATTGCTCTGTACCCATCCATGCATCTAAATATTACTACAGTTCCTCCCAGGAAAGCCTGTCTGTCTCCCGCGTGGCCGGCAGTGAGTGGTGTGTGTGGGGTGGTGCCGATGTTCTTAGGGTTGGGATTTTTAGTGTGTTCCGTACTTGCACTGGTGTTTCTCTCCCCTGAGGGTCAGGGTAATCTCCCTGCCCGTCCCCACCCTCACCCGCCTTCTCCCATTGGTGTTCAGAGACCTTGCCACTCTTGTATTCCTTTCAAGGCTCGGTCAGCTTTCTTCCTGGGGAATACAGAGATCAAGGCAGGCCTGAGAACAGGGACTTGTTTCCTGCTGGTTTGGGACTCAGGTTTTCCCCTTCCCTTGCAGCGGAGGATGTCCAGTGCCCATGTCCTTTCTGCTGGCAGCAAGACAGAATGGCAGGGAGTCGGCCGGTGGCCCCTGGTCCCTGAGCTGCCACAACAGCAAGTTTTTGGGATGTTCGCAGGCCCGAACTCCTGACACACCCAGTGCAGAAGCCCAGCCAGGCCAGAGATGGGAGCAGGAGTCTAAGAACATTTTGTCCTGCACCTCAGTGTCAATGTGTTAAGATGCGGAAACTGCTTCTTGGCTCTGGTGACTCTGAGTGGCTGGACTTGGCTACTGATCTGAGTACTGACTGAATCTGGTGAAGATTTGCAGGATCTGAGGGTTTAACTTGTGCCAGGGCCAGGAGAATGAGGTGGAGGAGAGGATGAAGAAGTGCCTGGGAAAAAGTCACTTGGACTTTTTGATCACCAAGGAAAGCTGTTCCTTGGAGGAGGGTGGGTCCAGGGTCTGCTGGGGGCCTGGCAGAGCTGCTGACCCCTTTGTTGGACAGCTTCATCCTGGGGGAGCAGCATGGGGGGTCAAGGTGCAGCATGTGGAGTATGTGGAGTTCATAGCTGCTATAAAGTTGGGGTGCTGATGCCTCCGCGTGTCAGGACAGCTGGGCTTTTGCTCAGCTTGATACAAAGGTGGTAGCAGTCAGGAGCTCCCTACTTGGAGGGGTGAGAAATCCAATAGCCGAAGGGACAGAATAGAGGAATAAGCAGGGGAATGGGGGAGGCCTCTCCACAACCTCAAAGAGAGGATTCAGTCAATCTCTTTCCTCAGGGAATGTCCTAGGGGGCTTGTGCCACTGATTTCGGCCTTGGGGGCCATGGGGTTCATGCTCAGAGAGCTTCTTGCCATCTGCCTGGGGTTGCAGCATGTTCCTGTTGTGAGGGAAGGAGGAGGCTCTGGATGACACCTCGGCTTCTTCTGGATTCCAGGCTTGCTGCGACCAGGGGACCCAGGACTTCCTGCTTGGTCCAGGTCGCTTTCACCGGCTTGGATGTGTCTGTTACCTTGTACCTGACATCTTGGACTCTCTTAAAAAGGACTTAACCCTTCCTCACACCACGTGCATGGATGATGGCACTCACCCTCATACACACACATGTGCAGATGCTGGTACTCACCGCCCCCCACCCACACACGTGTGGATGCGTGGCACTCACCCCCCCAACATGCACAGATGATGGTATTCACCCCCATATATACATGGGTGCAGGGGAACATATTCACTCAGTCCAGAGAGAATTCAGTGAAAAGCAAGTCTCTCTTCTTTCCGTCCTCCAGTCCTCAGTTCTCTTCTTCAGTGGCATCTGCTGTCCCCAGTCTCCTGTGGCTCCTTCCAGACAGAGTCTAGGCATATGTTTGTGCCTGTTTCCCCCTTTGTTCATCTTCAGGCCTGCTGGGAAGCCACCAGGATGTGAAGCGATAGGACCCACAGGGCTGCCGAGACTCAGCAGTTATCTGAATTAGGCACGCATGGCTTAACTCCTGCCCCTCTGCTTTGCTGCCTCTCCCCTTTAGGACTCTCCTTGTGTTAGATTTGTGGGTGTAGAGAGTCTGGGCACTGAGAATAAACCTCAGGGGCATGTGTTAGGTGCAGGTGATATAGGCAAAGACAAACAAATGTGCTAAGACAGAGCCTGGGTTTGAATCCTAGGCATGTGGCCTTGGGCGTCAATGAACCCTAGTATTTTTGTCTGTAAAAAGGTGGTAATCACACCAGTCTCGGGGAATTGCTGTAGAGGTAAAATTAAAATATTTGTGAAGTGCCCCGCTTAGGTAGGCACTCAAAAATGTCAGTTTGTTTTTTTTTTTCAATTTTAAGGAGTGACCTATTTTCAGAATGAATGACACTGGCATGGAATCCTCTGGAAATTTTCTTGGTAGATCCCTGAGCTTTTATTTCCCTGCAGAAGGCAGCCAGTTCTCCATTTTCTGCCAAGTTGGGCTCTCCTGCACCACCTCTTCCTGGGGCATCCTCCCCAGCCTCTGAACACCACCTCTTTCTCTGTCCCTCCACCCCCTAAGCCCTCCCCTGCCCTTGGTGACCAGGATGCTGTGGGTACCTGGAGAGAGCTCTGGGCTGTTTATGACCGCTCTCTGGGGTGTTTATGCTGTAATCTCTTCAGAAGCTCCAGCAGATGTCTGTTTATTGCTGAAACTTCATCTTTAACGTCAGCATGAGAGAAGAGAGGCTATTTTTAAAGATCTTTAAGTGACAGGGCTGCACACCCCGGCCTAGATTGCCTCCAAGTTTCATTCTTCATCACGCTTACTCTCTACCCGTTTTGAAACCCTTCAGATCCCCGCTGAGAGACCTTATATGTCCTGATTTTAGGGCAGCACTTAAATTTGGCAGGCAGTTGTAATCTCTTAAAAAGGTAGGTCAGGGAAGCAAAGGCAATCAGCCAACTGTCATTTTCCGGGCTGGGACAAATTGGGTAAGTGAGAGGAGCATTTCTGTGTCCACAGAAACCAACATCTGCCCCTTCCTTTCAGCTGTGCTGGGAGAGGCCTGCCCCCTGCATACTGCCTGCTGAGTGGCTGGGAGATCTTTAGGCTTAGTTTTCCCTTTGGACTCAGGTGGGGCTCAAGGTAGGGAGGGAGTGGAAGTAGGGTCGTTTCAAATGATACCTCCCAGGAGGGAGGAAGAGGCGGAGGCCGTGAGTCGCCGAGCCTTGGGATGTCAGATTGGAAGGGCCCTCTGGGATCATCTAATTCTCACTCCTGCCTCCTTGTTTTTTACCTATGGGGAAACTGAGGCTCAGAGGCTTCTTGATACTGAGCGGAGGCCAAGAGGTGTGGTTCCTGGCTCAAGGGCACCTAACCAGGTCAGAGTCAAGTCTGTTCTCCATCCTCCATTTCTGGCAGTCTGTGAGCCCGTGACCAGCCTCGGGCAGCCTTACTTGCCGGTGGCCTTTCCTTTTGTATCACCAAGTGACACCCCGCTTTCTAGCAGCTCTCCCATGCTTTGAATTTGGGATATATACCCTGGTAACACTGGCTTGCACAATGGTTTGGTGCAAAATCTTTTCTTATCAAAAATACCTCCCCCAGAGCTCTGGGGCCTATAATTCCCACCTTTGTCTTCAGCCCTTGTCTCCAGAGGACCTTTGTTAAAAATATAGAATTTAATTGGGAAGGATACCATGTTGATTAGTTTATCTCCAATTAGCTGTCCTCTGAGAGCTAAACCTTGATAGAATGGGGGATGAGTCAGCTGGAAGTAGGTGGAGGAGGGAATCAGAAAGGACTGTAAATAGGGTGCTGTCAGGGCCGGCATGGAGCACTGTGACCTAGGCTCCTTAGCTCACGGTGCACAGCTGCTGTGCCGGGGGTGCTGTGCTGAATGACAGGAGCAGAGCCTTCATCTAACTCATGGAGAGAGGTACCTTAGATAAGTTCATTCAGGCCCACACCTCAAGATAAGAGTTTGGAATGTGCTTTAGACAGTCGCACAGTGTGGGGGAGTCAGAGGAGACTTCCTGGAGGAGGTGGCACTTGGTCCCTGAGATGGGCCTTGGAAGATAGGATTTCCATAGGCAGAGGTGGGGAGAGGTAGAGCACAAAGAGATGTAGAAACATGAGGGTATGTTCAGGGTGTCACGTGGTGGAAACCTGGGGGCTGTCTGGGGGAACTGTGGAAGCCGAGGCTGGAATCAGGCTAGCCCTGAGTGCTGGGGAAGGGGTGGGTATGGCCCTAATCCTGCAGGTAGTGACGGCCACTGGAGAGGGATGGTCAGAGCGTTCCTTCAGGCAGATCAGACTGTGCAGGGTAAGCTTGTGTGGGAGTCGGGGGCGGGGGATCTGTTAGGAGGCCTGCACTGCCCTCCGTGCGTTGGACGGGTAAACTGACCAGACTGCAGCTGTCGGTCTGGACCAAGGAGTGCCCCGGGGGGTGGGGAACAGGGAGGTCGGGGGCACTTAAGGCTGGGCCCCAATAAGGCCTTGTCTGTGCTTTTGCCCCACCACCTTCCCTGTGAAGGGTGTCAGCTTGGGCAGCCCCTATCTTTCAGTTGATCAGGAGGGCAGCCCATTTGGAACCCCTCAGGTAGGGTCTTAGAATATGGGACATCTGTCACTTTCTGTGCCACCAAGTGCGCCTGTCCTGCGCTTTGGCAGCTCTGTCTTCTGCAGAAAAATGGTAACTGCCCCTGCTTTTCACCACCTCACTACAGGAGGTCATTCCCCTGCCTTGAGGTCAGCCTGAGGGGGATGGCTTTGGGGGTCGTGGGTGCTGAGCCCCTGGCGGTGGGTACCCGTAGATCAGGAGCAGGCGTTACGTGGCTGCACATGGCTGAGGCAGCAAAGCGGGGCTCGGGCAGGGACCTTGGTGAGCCCCTCCTCCTTCGTTAGAATTGTTTCTGCAGGCGTCACCCGCTCACAGGGCGTTGTGGGCCATCATCGGAAATGACCGATTCTCTCCCTTCTGTGATCTCATAAGCACCTGAGTATCCCCTTCAGATGGGTGCTGCCCTTGGTATCTGGTGCCCACTTTGACCTCCCCAGTGAAGCAGGAAGCCTGGGTGGCCTGGGGCTGGACTGGATGTCTCCAGGCGGCTGGAACACATTGTGGGGGCAGTTGGCTGACTCCCCAGCCTTTCCCCAGCCCTCTGGACATCCTGGCCCTGGGAGGGGACAAAAGCTGAGCTCAGCTTCTGCCTACTCCAGTGTTAACCTGGCAGGTGGGAGGCACGGCAACCTGGTGTGCTTTGACATTTGAGCAGGGCAGCTGGCACCTGTTCTCTGCCATAGACGTCTCAGCAACACCCTTGCTTTATGTGGTGGAATAAATTGCTTCTGCAGGGAGCAAATGGCATGAGCTTCATGCCTGTGGGAGCTATTGATAGGGGGTGGGACACTAAAATGGCTTTCCTCTTTCTTTCTTCTCCTAGCATCTGTGCTACCAATGTGAGACCACGTTGGTCCATTCATTGATTGCTCAGTTGAGCGCTCAATTCATTCATTTTGCCAATCAAGACTTCTGGACGACCCTCTATTTGAAGCAGGTTGTCACAGACCGACCATGGCTTTGAGTGGCAGTAACACCTTGGGCAAGCCACTGAATTTCTCTGAGCATCAGGTTTCTCTTCTGTAAGATGGGGGTGATAGCGCTTGCCTCACAGGGGCCTGTGAGGATTAACTGGGGCAGTGTGTGTAGCACACCTGTCACGTGCCTGGCCCTTAGCAGGCCTGTAGGTGGTCCCCAGCTAGCCCACAGGAGTCTGAGAGCACAGGTGTGGGTGGCATTCCTCTTTGCCTCAGGTCTCCCATTCAGTACTGTTCCCTAAATGGCTCTTATCCTTAAGTGGTGGCTTTTTGAGAGAATAACTCCGTCTAAGCACATAGGTGGGTAACGAAGAAAGATGGGCCACCTTTCTCTCCGCGGTGAGGTTTTCTCAATCAGACCTTGGGATCACAGGGCTGCCACATGGGTGCTTGATTTCCCCACCGTGTTCCAGCCTGGGCTTCGCATCCGAGGCGACCCATTTCATCTTTGGACGGCTCCTCCTGTCACTTCCCTGCTGGCTCCCTACAGCTTCTGGCATTTGGTTCTCGTTCTTCCTCCTTGAAGCCATAGAGAAGGAAAGTCTGGTCTTTCCTCCATGTGACAGCTCTTCAGATACTGTTTTTTTTTTAAAATCAAATCCCTGATACCATAGATTGTAAGATATACCATTATTTTATGAACCTTCAAGAAAGAAAAACTGCTTCCAGTTAAATTGTGGAACAATACTGTGTTAACACTTAAAATGTTTATATGTACTGAAAGAATTCTCTTAGACTTTAGACATAAGTTTTTCTTCCATATCGTTCCTGCATGTACATCAAAAGGAAAATAAATTATTAACAGCATTTCTAAAACTTATTCACTTTCAGAATCCAAATCTTTCAAATCACCTTTTGACTCAGAGTTATGAATATGTTTGGGTTCTCTTTTTTTTTGACATATTATGTTCTGGTAAAGTGGTGATGTATTTCTTAATCTCTGTTGTCTTTGGAATTCTTTTTTCCAGGACTCACATTTCTTCCTCAAATGATCCTTAAATGTTCTGGCTCTTGAAATGTTGAGGGTTGCAGTTGTCCAGATGTGTCACCAGGAATAACAGTCAAATTTCCATATGACAGTGACAGTGGGGTGATGACAGCTATGCCCCAGCTGCATTCTGGCCTAGAGAGTTTGTTAGATGTTAGGGGATTATAAGATAATTCTGCTTTCAGACATTTTATAACTGAAAAAAAATGCACATCTCCTAACTAGTGCAATATGATACTTAGAGACAGCCCTCTTGTCCTCTCTTGAGTCTTCTTCCAGATTTATAACCCATGATGTGGGTTCAGGTGTTTTCCTGTGGTTCTCCTTTGAACAAACTCCATTTTGTCCATATCCTTCTAATACATCGAAGCTACTGCCCAGACCCATCCATCTACCATATTCATGGTGTGGTGTGACCACAGCAGAGGAAGGCAGTTATCACCTCCCTAGTTCAGGCCATTCTACTCCTTTTAATGCAGCCCAAGATTGCAATAGCTTTTCTGGCAGCTACTTCACATTATTGACTCACTGACATTACTCCTGACCAGATTTTTTTTTTTTTTCGGCCGTGCCACGCAGCTTATGGTATCTTAGTTACACAATCTGGAATTGAACCCATACCCCCTGCAATAGAAGCACAGAGTCCTAACCACTGGACCGCCAGGGAATTCCCCTGACCAGATCTTTTAACATGGCGTGTTGCTAAGTTGCTTCTCCCGTCCTCAGCGTGTGTGGCTTTAGAATTTAAGTGCAGAGCCTCCTATTTTCTTCCCATCTGATTCAGAACAAGCATTTCTGTTAAATTTCAATGGGTTAAATTCGGTGCAACCCTCTGTTACCTTGCGCTCTTTCAGGATCCTGTTTAATTAGTGTGCCTTCCCTAGCATCACCCAAGTCACTGAGAAAATGCTTATCAGGAGAGAGCCCTCTGCCAGAGTCCTCCCCTCGTAACGTCATCTTTCATCGGCTTGCTTGGGGAAGGTAGTCCAAGCTGCTCCTGCTTAAGTCTCTGCCTTTTTGCTCTTCTGACCTCTGACCAGATGCCTTCTTGAGTCTAGTTATGCCAAATCTATTGTAATTCTCCATCAACCATTAAGCATCCTATCACAGAAAGGCATGAATGCTCCTTGACATCATGTGTTCTCAGTTCCCACAGGGCTCTGGGACTGCTCTCAGGTGTCCCCAGGCTGCCCCACACAGATGCAGTTCAGCGGTCTCATCTGCCAGAGTTCCCAGTGTTCTGGGCCGGCCAGGGGGCTTGATGTTATTGAAACTATCTAAATATCCTTTTCTAAAAATCCAAGCTTCCCCCACCCCCCTTCCCAGCCCTCTTTCTCATCTCAGTGTTGGATCTTTATGTGTCAGTCTAAGGATAGCTCTCTTTGACGGAGGCCATCGTGTGTCCAGAGTGGGAGCCGAGGTCCAGTTTCCCAGGGTCCCTTTAAGCCTCTGGACCTCTTGGCTCAAGACGACCCCCACCCCTTCCTGCCATCTAGGCATGTTGTGCAGCCGCAGCTCGTCCTGGGCTGGCCTCCTCCGGTTGATGCTCTGAGGGAGGCCCTGCCTCACTGTCTCAGGGGCTTCTTCGGTTATGCATCCTTCTCCCAGTGATGGGACCTGCTCTTTTCAACAGCTGACCTTGTCAGGGTTTCCTGTACAACCACGTGGCTCTATTCTCTAACACTCACATGGCAGCTGTGGTGAGCCCGGCACCATGTGAGGGCTCTGTAAACACTAACTCACTTCATTCTTGTTCCAGCCCCATGAAGTAGATACTCTCATTGTCCCCACTTACCAATGAGGAAATTAAAGTGCAGAGAGGTTAACTGACTTGCTCCAGATTTCACAGCTAGGAAGGGGAGGGGCGGAATCAGCATCTAGTCAGTTTGCCCCTAAGTCCAGCTCTGAACCATAATGGTGAGCTGCCTGCTTCCTAAAAGGCCCCATTTTCCCTCCTCTTCCTCCTCTCTCTCTCTGTCCCTCTGCCGCCCCACCTCCATCTTCAACTGCACAGCTAGAACTGCATTTCAGAGTGTCTGAATCATTTACTTCCTCAATCTTGGGTCCTAGAGCCCTTCTATTCTTTTGACAATTTGAAGTCTGTTTCCTTAGTCTCAGGCACCAACTTCCCCTTCTTGGTCCCTCCCAAGTTCCAGAGGAAATGATTGCTTTTCCTCCGCAGTTCCTTCCTGTGTCCCCCTAGTCACTACCCATTCGGTCATTGCCGTGGGAATTAGCTTAATCCCCTTCTTATAGACGCTTCCTCTCCTGGAAGATGAAGTGCTCGGCGAAGCTGGTCAGAGCTTTTAGCCGGTAGGGCTTTAGTGCCATCAGAGTGGTTGATCCCCTGCCTGCCCCCCGACCTTCAGGGCTCTCCTCCGACTGACCTGGGATCCGAGTCAGCCACAGACCAGGGATACCCACGGTGACTGGACCATCACACCTCAGTCTCCTCACACTCATGTCCTCCAGAATATTTCTGTCTCTTTGTTTCATGGGCCTTTCATGCAGACCCACCTTTCTTTTTTTTTGGTAGAGATAATGTGTCTCCCTGTCCTAGTCCAAGTCCATTCCTTTAAAAGATAAAAGCTGGGCACAGAGAAACGTGTATAGTCTGCTGTCCGTAATGGAAAGAAGACATATTTCTATTTGCATGTATGTACATCAACACCTTCACAACACACAGTTACTTCATGATTACTTCACGATTACTTCACCTTCACAATTACTTACTCTGTGCCAGAAACTGTTCTAGGTGCTGCAGTTACAGCAGGAAAAAAATAGGGTAAAATCCCTTGCCATGTGGAACTTCTATTCTAGGAGGGAGAGAGAGACAATAAAGACTTAAGTTAGGGCTTCCCTGGTGGCGCAGTGGTTGAGAGTCCGCCTGCCGATGCAGGGGACACGGGTTCGTGCCCCAGTCCGGGAAGATCCCACATGCCGCGGAGCGGCTGGGCCCGTGAGCCATGGCCGCTGAGCCTGCACGTCCGGAGCCTGTGCTCCGCAACGGGAGAGGCCACGACAGTGAGAGGCCTGTGTACCGCAAAAAAAAAAAAAAAAAAAAAAAAGACTTAAGTTAATGTATGAGGCCAGGTGATGAGAGGTGGCTGCAGAACACTAGAGCAGGGAGGAAGCTAGAGTGTGCTGGGTGCCTGTGGAAGGAAGCAGTCCCGGGGAGGGCTGGAAGTTTAAATAGGGTGGTCAGGAAAGGCCTCACTGACTCGCCCTGTGCTGGGACTTATAAACCAGCAGGTGAGAAGTCTGGGGCTAAAGGGAAAGATGCCAGGCCAGACAGATCCTGTGGGGATCTTGAGTCCTTCATTGATCCTCTTCAACCCATTGGGGTCTTCAGCTCTAGGCAGCAGGGACCCGTAGAGTGTTCTTGAGCAGAGGAGTGCCACATATGGGAAGATGTCCCTAGTGGCTTTGTAGAGGATGGGATATAGGGGGCTGAGGCAGAGAAGCTGAGATACCAGGAGAAGATGACCAGGGCCTAACAAAGTCCATTAGTTTGACATTTCCTACCTGGGAGCAGTGGGGCAGAGCTAGGGAGCAAGAACGATGGGACAGGGGTGAGGGTGAGAGCGGAACTGGCAGAAGGGGGATGATGGCAGAGCTTAGGTGGGGAGGGGGGCGACAAGCAATCCCCGAAGTTCTTAGAATGTGGGGCTTAAACATCCTTGCTGTGACTTTTCTTTCATTACTTTAGTATTCTTTCATTATTCTGGGTTTGAATTCTGGCTGAGTGACCTTGGGCAAGTTATTTAACCTCTCTGTGCCTCAAGCTCCATATCTGTAAAATGAGGGCAAAACAGTACTTACCTTATAGGCACATTTTAAAGAGGGTGAAATAGGTTATTGAATGTAGAATGCTTAGAACAGTACCGGGCATATAGTAAGTTTGTATATTATGGTATATCAGCTTGTTTGACAGTCTTGTTTCTCTCTCCCTATATGTGTATGTATGAGTAAAATTAATGTGTTGGACATATTCTTTTTGTTGTCCTAAAGCTACATCAAATGAAGAAAATGATGCTTTTAAGGATTAAATGAGGTAAAGCATGTGATGGGTTTAGCTTAGAGGCAGATGAATACTGATTAAAAGGACTACTATTACCACCAAATATTATTGTGAAGAAAATAATTTTCCAGTGGAAACCCTTTGTAAAGTCATCTGATTCAACCATAACGTATTAAATTTATGGTGTGCCAGGTGCTGCGCTAGACATATTATCTCATTTCATCTTTGCAACGACTGCCCGAGATAAACACTATTAACCACATCTTACTGATGAAGAAGCTGAGGCTCAGAGAGACTAAGATTTGCCTGAGGTCACACAGCAGAGTAAGTGTCGGAGCCGGAATTTGCGAATTCTTTTCCCTCTGATATTGACTACCTTTTTATAATAAGAAGAAATTACCTCATAAGTGATCTGTTATATAAATGTACATTGACATATAGGTTCTTACATCAGCCTCCCTTGGTATTTGGTGCCCATATGGAGCCTTGGGGAGTGCAGAGGTGTGGCCAACTTCCAGGACAGACCCGGGGCAGTGTCAGAGTGGAAGCCGTGGCCCAGCTGTCAGAGCTGTCCAGGAGCAGGCGAGGCCATGAGTGAGTCAGTGCCCTCCCTCAGTGACTCATCCCTGCAGGCCTTATCAGAGCCTTTCAGCTGCCTAGAGAGTCTGAGATCTGTCTTGGCTGACCACGCCCCTTGTGTGCTGGAGGAGCAGAGCATGATGGCTTCAAATTCCAGTTCCACCATTTACCAGCTCTGTGAGGCCAAGAGAGGAGTGAATTTCTCTGTGCCTCAGTTTTGTCATCTGTGAACCCATTCACAGGCTTTTTATGAGAATTAAATGAGATGGGCCATGCAAATACTTAGAACTGCCATACACAGCAAGCACTCACAAAGACTTAATATTATGCTAATAATTCTTATGTTATAATATTATTACAAAAGCCTCCCTGAACTCTGAGGCCAGAATAAAATGTCCTATCCTCTCCACACTCTCCTTCCAATAACACATTTTTATTTTGCCTTATGGTGCAAATGTGGGTGTAGCTTTCCTCTCACCAGACAGTGAGTGCTTGAGACTGGGCAGTAGGTCTCTATCAATGTTTTTTGCAGTCCCTGGAGACTTGTGCCTTGTCCTGGAAGGTTTGCCGACTAGGGTGGGTTCCCAGTTTCCCATTTCCCTTGCAGCCGAATATTCTGACCTGAAGCCCCCCACCTCCCAAGACTGTGGGAAATGTCTGCCGTTTCTAAGGGCGCTTTACAGTTTGCCAAGTACGTTCACATTCACATTTCACTCAGTCTTCAGAGTCATCCTGTGTGGTCATTGGTTATTATCTCCATTTAATAGGTAAGGAGATTGAGGCTTGGCAGAGTTAAGTAATATGCCCATGACTTGTGGGTGGAAGGTAATGACCCAGGTACCCATGGCCGTCCCAGGCAGCCTCCGTCTGGAGGCTCAGGTTGACCATCCCTGCAAAGCCCTTCATCATTTCCCCTTTGCTCTTCTCCTGAGGAGGGTGGGGAGGAGACCATGTGACCACCAGACTTTTCTGCAGTTCTACTTTTATCCTCTCCCTCCTGCAGGTCCTGTTACTTCCAAAAAAGCACATGATGGTGGGCTTGAGCTGAGCCAATGGTCAGAGTTGCTTAAATCATCTCAACCCCATTCTCCCTTCTCCGTGGGTCCAAGGCCTAGGTTGGGCTTGGTGGGGAGCTGAGGCAGTGGGAGGGCATTGTAGCTTGTGGCATTTTGGAGCAGACATGCCCGGGACGGGGTGGGGGGTCTGGTGGGTGAGGGGGAACCTGCACTCAGAGTTGGAGGAGGCCGGCATCCCCGGCTTCACCCAGGGGGAAGGGCAGGCACTAGGTTCAGGGCTCAGAACCACATCCAGGGTGCAGGGGGCTGCGGGGGGCCAAAGCAGAGACTGCTGGGGGTGGGGGCACTTCCTCTTCAGGAGACAAACAGGCAAGTGGTCCTTCCAGCTAAGGTGGGACTAGACCCAGGGCTCCAGGATGGACTGTAATCCAGACTTATCAAACTCTAGTGTTGTTCCTTAAGTGGAAGAATTTTCCACTTGGTTCAGGTTATTGAAAAAGTACCTGCAACGTCCCGGGAATATGAAGTCCAGTGAGACAGAGACTCTGCCATGAGGAGCTTATGCACCACAGCCGCCTTTTGACCTGTGCCCTCCTCTCCCTCCTGGGAACCTTGAATGCCAGGGGGGCAGTGGTGATACTTCAGTGCATATGGCAGTGTTCAGATTCCCAGTGTCCTGGAGCTCGGGCTAGAATCTGGGTCTGGCAGGTCAGCACAGCAGCACAGGCTGGGAGTTGACAAAAACATCTGCTCCTCCAGTTGGGTTCTAAGGCTGCTGTGGGGAGGGAGGGGTTATTGGGCCTTTATAATCATGGGTTTTGATTCCCTCTGTGATTATTGTGTGAACAAAGGAGCAGTCAGAGGAGCATCTCTGGAGTGTCGGTGAGAAAGATTCCGGGTAGAACGGCTACCAAGATAACAGCTCAGGTGCCCATAATCCTTTCTGTCTTCCTCCAGCCTGGCCAATGTCTGCTGCCTCTCTCTGCCTGCCTACCTGGGTCATCCCTGCCTTCAGCTCTTTGCTCTGTTTTTCCCAGTCTCTAGTGCTTTCCATTTCTCCTTGGCCTGTCTCCATCCTCACCCTCCAAGGCTGAGATTCAGCCCTGCCTACTTCAGAAGGGTTTCTTAAACCCTCTCAGCCAAAACTCCCCCTCTTTTCTCCATATGCCTCCTGGGTGGAGAGCCAGCAGCCCCCAGTTCAGCATTTACATGTTACATAATGTGTTTTGAGCACCTGTCAGACAGCAGGCAGCAGAGCAGAGACTAGGACTTTGAAGTCTGATGGGCCTGGGTGTGTGTTCTAGCGCTGGTTCTTAGGAGCTGTGTGGCTTTGGGTAGGTGCTTTGATTTCTGAGTCTCAGTTTCCTCATCTGAACTTGAGGATATGGTGCCTGTTTCACAGGGAAGTTGTAAGTATCTGGTGAAGTAATCCACACAAAGCACTTAGCACACAGTTCCTGCCTCATAGTAAATGGCTAACATGTGGCAGCCTTTGTTACTCTTTTACACGTATTATCTTATTTAATCCACACTCTGGTTTTATAAGGTAGACATCATCCCCCCAGGGTCTTAGTACGCACAAACAGTGAGGCTGGCATTCAAGCCCAAGTGCTGGCTGGCTCTGAGGCACTGTTCCTCCTGCTGCTGCCGCTGCTTCCCAAGTTCAGACCCCTAGTCCCTATGCTTTTTGGTATTCTTCACAGTTTTAGCCACGAAACTCAGCAAATGTTTATTGAATGATTTTTCCTGGCTGATTTTTTTGCGGTACGTGGGCCTCTCACTGTCATGGCCTCTCCCGTTGTGGAGCACAGGCTCCGGATGCGGAGGCTCAGCGGCCATGGCTCACGGGCCCAGCCGCTCCGCGGCATGTGGGATCTTCCCAGACTGGGGCACGAACCCGTGTCCCCTGCATCAGCAGGCGGACTCTCAACCACTGCGCCACCAGGGAAGCCCATTTCCTGGCTGATTTGATGGGAACCAGGAGCAGCAGGAAATGGGACCCCCTTGAGCACTCCATCCCGTTTCAGATGTCTAGCTGATCAGCTTGCCCATGGGTCCCTGCCAGTATACTGCATACCATTCCAACGCCAGGCAGTGCCGAGCAGCATGGTGCATCATTGCACCCAGCCAGGGAGGAGGGAAACCAAATCGTGCCCTGAGGGCAAACCAGCCAGTTCCTTTTAATTAATGTATTTATTTTTAAATTGCAGAGAATAAAGCTATGAAAAGAATAAGAAAAGTAAGGGAAATACTTGCCTGGATAATCCCCCACGACTGGGGCAGCTGCTGCCTGAACCCAGCTGCCGGAAAGCAAGCAAAAACTGTTAGCTGGCAGGGAGGCTCTAGGTGGCGTGTGGCATTGTGCAGTGTGTGTCCTGTGACGGTCAGTGGGTGAGGCTCCTCTGGAATGGCTTACTGAGCTGTCCCACACCTACGGGTGCAGCCGGGGCCCTGAGAAGGCTCCTCTTCTTAACATTACTGTAGTCAGGATGCTTTTCACATCATCTCAGATCATGGTTTCCAGTTTGTCTCCAGAAGACGTTGGAAGCTGCCGCTTCCTTCTCCAGCTGAGTCTCCTCTGGTACCAGCCGATGTCTGTGTCTGCACAGTCCTCACCCCCACTGGTTTATGTCTGTGCAGACCTTGGCATTGAGCTCCCGGGGCCTGTGGAAGAAGACAGCTGTGTGTGCTGGTTGGCGTGCTCAACCCACAGCTGGAGGCGAGGAGGAGGGGGAGGTGGCCAGGGCGGTTTTTAAAAAATTTATTTATTTTATTTTATTTTTGGCTGCGTCGGGTCTTCGTTGCTGCGCGTGGGCTTTCTCTAGTTGCAGCGAGCGGGGGCTACTCTTCGTTGTGGTGCGCAGGCTTCTCATTGCGGTGGCTTCTCTTGTTGCAGAGCACAGGCTCTAGGTGCGCGGGCTTCAGCAGCTGTGGCTCGCGGGCTTAGTTGCTCCGCGGCATGTGGGATCTTCCCGGACCAGGTCTCGAACCTGTGTGCCCTGCATCAGCAGGTGGGTTCTTAACCACTGCGCCACTAGGGAAGCCTGGCCAGTGTGTTTTGATTCTTTGTTTTTGCTACCAGGCCGGGGTTTGGGTTTTTGCTTTGGTTTTTCTAAATCTCTTTAAAACACATCTGAAAGTGGAGCTTCTTTCCCTGGAGGGAACTAAGAGGGTGCCGTTAGAAGGACTGGAGGAACAGGAACAGATTCTGTCTGGGTGCTGGCCCAGGAGGTGGCAAGAACATGATACAAAGTAAAGATGATGTTGTTCAGCCCATGCTGTGCGTCAGGCACTGTAGTTGTACCTGCTGAGTCAGAATCTCTTGAGAAAAGTGACTGAGAAAAAACCAAAAACACCCCCCGTCCCCCCAAAAAATAAAGAAACTCTCCATGGGATTCTGACAGGCATATCCTGTGTAAAACCTACGGATACATGCCATCTTGTTAACATCACGCCAGAGCTCTTGGAGATTGAAATAATTCATGTTCAGAGAAGGAAACATTCAAGATGCTGCCTGTCCTGTCAGTGCCTGGGAGGCTGTCTCTGGGTGGGGTGGGGCCGGTTGTGGATGAGGGGCTGTGGCACAGCCCACCTCCCTTGAGTGGCAGCAGATGCGCCTGGGCGTAGAGGAGGCCTCAGGCTCAGGGATCAGAGTGTGCTGGGGAGGCAGCATGACAAGTGCACCAGGCACCAGGCACTAGCAGCGTGACCTCAGCCAGTTAGTTGCTGAGCTCTCTGAGCCTCAGTCTCCTCACCTGGAAAGTGGGTTGGATAAGCATCCAGCTCCTAGTGCTGTGCTGAAGGTTAGATGACATCGTACCAGTGAAAGGGTCATTTAAGGGCTCAGACAAGAGAATTCCTCTTCCCTCACCCGCCCTCTAAATAGAGTTGTTTCAAGGAGCTGCCCAGATGTTTTTCTGTATCACCGTGAAGCCAGTGGAAATCAACTGTCTCCTCTTTCTCTCCTTGCCTTTTCCTATTGCTCATGGCCAGGGGGACCCGTATCTGAGGCTGGGTTCCCAGCTCAGGCCCGCAGGACTGGGCTATGTACTTTTTTTGGTTCCAGCATCTTCCTCTCCCAGGAAGGGCATTGGTCCAAGGGCTGTGGGTGGCTTCTCTCACCTCAGTTTGTGGAGTCGCCTTGCTGCCGTGTTTGCTTTTCCCTGGCTTCCTGGGTCTCCCTGAGAGTGTGCAGCGGGCTTTTCTTCCTGGGTGGGATTTAGTGATGATAAAGCAGCCAATTGTTGACTGCTGCTGTTAGTGGGGACTCTTTGGGTTTCAAGTGATAGGAACCCAACTTGAATGAGCTTAAGCAAAAATGGGATACCTTGGGGGCTTCCCTGGTGGCGCAGTGGTTGAGAGTCCGCCTGCCGATGCAGGGGACACGGGTTCGTGCCCCGGTCCGGGAAGATCCCACATGCCGCGGAGCGGCTGGGCCCGTGAGCCATGGCCGCTGAGCCTGCGCGTCCGGAGCCTGTGCTCCACAACGGGAGAGGCCACAACAGTGAGAGGCCCGCGTAGCCGCCCCCCGCCAAAAAAATGGGATACCTCAGAAGGTTCTAGGGGAGGTACAGAGACTAAAAGGAGGCACTGCAGAATCCAACCCCAGAAAGAGAACACCCAGAAAGGTGACCTCCAGCATCCCTGGACCAGCATCCCCTACCTAGTCCATGGATACGGGCAGCTCCCAGCTGACCCCACACAGCCCTGTACCTGACCCAAGAGGATCAGGCCTTCCCCAGGAGTTTTCAGATTGGAACTTGACCCAGCTTGGTGCACATGCACACCCTTTGTACCTAAGAATGTGGCTGAGGAGGAAGGATACTCTGATGAACCTATCTTGAGTCCCATGCCTACCTTTTAGGCTGGTGAGTGAGGGATGGGGTGGAACCTGTTATTGGAACAAAGGGAGAAGGATGCTAGTAATATTAATAATTAAGCAGAAGGTGAATATTTTTAATTTTAAAAAAGGAATTTTATTTAGTTTTTGGCTGCATTGGGTCTTCTGCACGTGGGCTTTCTCTAGTTGCGGTGAGCAGAGGCTACTCTTCGTTGCAGTGCACGGGCTTCTCATTGCGGTGGCTTCTCTTGTTGCGGAGCATGGGCTCTAGGCACGCGGGCTTCAGTAGTTGTGGCACGTGAGCTCTAGAGCGCAGGCTCAGTAGTTGTGGTGCATGGGCTTAGTTGCTCCGTGGCATGTGGGATCCTCCCGGACCAGGGCTCGAACCCGTGTCCCCTGCATTGGCAGGTAGACTCTTAACCACTGTGCCACCAGGGAGGTCCTCTAGAGATGAATTTTTATTGAGTGCTTACTTTGAAGTAAAAGTTATTCTAAGCTCTTTACTTTTTTTTTTACTTTTACCTCATTTAATCTTTACAATCAATCCTATTTTATACACCAGGAAGCTGTGGCACAGACAGTTTAAGCAATTTGCCTAAGGTCACATAGCTAGCTAGTAGGAGAGTGGGGATTGAACCCAAGCAGATTACTCCCAGTGTGCTCCTAACCGCCCACTCTGATGCAGACGGTAGAGCAGATGCCATCTCCTGAGCACTTACTCTAACCTGAGCACTTACTCTAAACTAAACAGCGGGCTGTCCTTTACAGCATTATCTCATTTCATCTTCAGAACAGCCCTGTGGACTAACATTATCCCCATTTTTAGATAAGAAACAGGCTCACAGAGATTATGTGACTTGCCTGGGGCCACCTGACTAATTTAAAGTGACAGAGCCGAGACAGGATTCCAAGGTTTGCCTGATTCTGGGGCCTGTGCTGGTGAACACTCTGCTGGGTAGCCTTTGTATTCAGACATTCCTCTTGCTCTCTCGGGTGCTCCCCTGGCAACTGGGATGAAGAGCGGTCCTGGTTCAGCACCTGAGCCTTCATCCTCTGTGCTGAGGGCTGGGCGTGGAGAGCTCTGCTTGGCGCACACGGCTGAGGGGCTGGCTTTGTGGTTCTGAGCTGGATTTGGTGTGCCTAACGCTTCTTGAACAAGCTCTCAGTGCATCTAAGCTCTGGATTTCTTCATTCCACCATTCAACAAATACTGATGGAGTGCCTAGTGGGTGCCAGGCCCTGTTCCAAAGGCTTGGGGTTCCTCAGTGAGTCTCTGACTCTATGGAAGTAGGAAGGTCCCCAGAGTTCCTCTCACATCCCTCGGGATCCATGAGGTCACTCAAGCTCACAGGAAACCTTTCCTGCACCACCTAAGTCAGGCCCACAGGGACCTGGAGACCTCATACGTCTTTGCTTGGGATTGGCATGATGGCAGAGCTGAGAGCAAAGATTGTTTCCTCTTTCCGATTGATGACAGAGGGCAGTGTGACAGGGAGCAAGCGTGGGCATGGACCCCGGCCAGCTCCGCCGTGAGTCCCAGGCTGCTGTGGTCAGTATGGATGGAGGCTGGGCCGTGCCTCAGTTCTGCCCCCTGTGACGTGGCTGTACTACCTGCCTCACTGGGTTGCTGGGAGGATTATCTGGGATAACACGTGCTAACCACCTGTCATAATGCCTGCATGCAGGTTAATCCCTCTCCCTCCTTTTAACAGTAGGCTAGCTTCGTAAGTGTCTCTAAAAGTCAGGGCCTGTGGATGGGGGCAGTTAGAAGGGGTCCTTGGTGAGGATATCACCAATTAGTTCAAGCTCCTCATTTTGCAGTTGAGGAAACTGAGGCCCCTCGAGGGGAAGGAAGGTGCTTGGCCTTAGGACCTTCTGGTTTAGTGGAGTTAAAGGGAGCTTGAAGCATGTTTGGCTGTAGGTCAGATGGAGGGTACAGGTTGGCCCTTGGAGTGGCTGGATCGCAACGTGTGCCCAGGCCTATGTGGGAATCTGACTGGTGGTTAGCCCTTATAGACTGGTCCCGAAATGCCCACCTCCATCCAACGATGCGACAGCCCAGGCAGAACCTCAGAGAGCCCCTGTTCCCTGCTGTTGGTCTCAGTAACATCCCAGGGTTGGTAGGGGCTTCCGTTCCTGACATCTCGGGAGCAGGGGTGGCCCCTGGTTCTCCTACCTGGCTAGACCGATAGCGGAATTCTGCACCAGAATGTCCAGCTCCCCGACCCACTGCACCCAGAAGCTTCCCTTGAAAAGCAGGGAGGCAGATGGGTGGAGACCTCCTGGCTCTCTGACTTCTGGCTGAAGGCAGCAGCACAGAGCCTCTAGCTCAGGCTGATAGAATGTGACCGAGGCAGGCCAGCCTGTTGGTCAGCTGCCACGGGCTGGAGAGGTATGGCTTGCTAATGATGATGGGGATGGAGATGACTGCAGCCTCCGCCCAGGTGGCTGCCGTGGGGCGTGCGGGCCCATCGCAGCAGTGCTGGGACACCTCTCACCTCAGCATGGTGGGAGAGACCGTGAGCACTGGGTCAGCCAGGCCTGGGCTTGAGTCCTGCCATTCCCTTGACAAGTGCCTTCTGCCCTCTAAGCCCCTATTCCTGTCTGTGAGGAGCCACTGAGACAAAGCATGTCTGGTCGCTAACAGTGCTAACAGTGCTCGTTCCATGCATGGCCAGTGCTCAGTAAATAGTTGCTTTTCTCCCATTAATAGTCTGAGGATTCTGAACAGTGAGTCCCAGCTCCTAGGCTCTAAATGCAGCCTTCTGTGTACTAGAGAGAATATGTATGTGTTTCTGTGGGCAAGTAGCCCTACCACCTTGCCGAGCAAAGTGAGCGTATGTCCACGGAGTATGGCGATTGCCTCTTGGCGATCTCAAATCTTACATGTCTTTTTCTTTTGTTTCTTACATGTCTTAATTTTTGTCCTTTTGAGGCCACCTTTTAGAAAATTGGGATTGTGAAAGTAAATCCTTAAAATTTTTGTAACTCCAGGCTCCATTTTCCAAACAAGTGTAGAAGCATTTTCTGCAGAAGTGGGATGTAACCAAATCACTAGGGTGGTCATTGGAAACCAAAATCATAATTTGTTTAGGAAACTCAGCCATGATCAGATTGTCCACGCTTATGACTTCCTAGTTTATTCAGCATTTTGGACCTTTCCACCTTGGAAATATGACAAATTTTACATTGGTGACTTGTTACCAAGTTTTTACACCAGCTTGATTTTACTTTCCTCATGTCCTAAGCTTAGAAATTCTGGCATTTTTAAATTTTTACTGGAGCAACTAATGAAGCGTTCTTTTCCAGATCCATCTTACTTTCTCTGCAAGCCTTTGTGTAGAGGTGTGATAAGCCTTAGGGTACACAGCCAGTGGTAGACAAAGGAATGTGTTTAACCGTCTCATAATTCCTTTCTTCACATGAAAAACTTGAAGCACGAGGAGACATTCTCTGTCCATTTCCTCTTGTTGGGTAAAGTGTTGCTACGGGACAAAGTGCACAGCATGTGGAACCTCTTGGTGGGGAGAAGAGAGGAGGCTGTAATGTAAGATAATCTACTTGACATTCCTTGTTGGGCTTTTGTTTTTAAAGGAATATGGCAACCTGTGCATGGCTTGCCCTGGGAGGAGCTGACTTCAGTCATCGCGATGCCTAAGAATCAAGTAAGTAAGTCACAGTGGTGGATCTCTTTTCTGCCATTGAGTCGCTCCTGGGGGGCTGGCTTCAGGCTTTGGAAAGGATACGGGTGCTTGCGCTCTTCCTTCAAGCCCGAGTGAATGTGACCCCTATGAAGAAACAGTGGCTGGTGAAAGCCCTCTGTCTTTGCCTACCACCTCCAAGGCCGCACAGCCCTCCCACGCTGTCAGAGAAGGAAGTGTGGCAGGGATTGAGACTGAGATGTGTTTGGGGACATGAAAGACCCGTGTGGCTCAGTGGGCTTTGAGTGGATGGAATCTCTGTCCCTCTTCCCCTAAGTAAGACCAGCAGCTCAGCTGTCCTGACTCCACTCCCAGCTCTGATGCTGTTTCCATGTCCTGCTGGTCCAGGTCTGTGCCAAGACAGGAATCTGGCCGGGTAGCTTCTTCAGGGAGTGACTTCCAAGCATGGTAGACCATTTGTCCAAGAGTTGCAAATATGATCACAGCATCTTCCTCTGCTTGGGTTCCATTGTAAGGAGAGCAAACCTGTTTGTATCTTTCCATAAATTCAGCAGGTGCATGGAGGCGTGGGGTCTGGAAGACTCCGTGTAGGTGAAAAATCAATGACTTGTATGGCACCATCACCCTCGTGAACTATGTAGGAGCCTTCCCACTGCTCTGCTGGCCCTACTCTGTCCCCTTGCTCTGTCCTCATCAATGCTGCCAGAGACCTTCCTCAAAGACATGTCTTCCTGTTACTCTCCCACTGGCCTTCAAGGGCCCCTCCAGTGACTTTCCAGACCATTTGTCCAAGAGGTGAAAGTTTCCTCTCCTTTCCACCCCAGCTCCTGTCCCACAACTCCCGGAACAGATCTCCACATCCAGGACACGTGTTCCCTCTGAGAAGCTTCCCTCACTCTCCCAGCAAAGTTGGGGCCTCCTCCTCTCCACTCCCCTAGCGCTTTGTTCAGATCTCAGGTGTGTCACTGGCTGAGTCGAGTTTTGTCCACTTGTCCGTCTCCCCCACCAGCTGTGGAAGCCTGGAAGGCAAGGATCCGTCTTCCAACCTTCCTGTCTGAGCCGGGCAGCGCCAGGGCTGGGCACATGGCAGGGGAGCAACAGTGTTTGTTGGCTCAAGGAGTTCAAGCCCTGAGGTTTCTTCAGGGCTTTATGGCTCACGAAGTCTTATCTTCTGTCTTGTGGGGGCCTCGTACCTGGGGAGGGGTAGTCAAGTCATCCCCATTTATTTTACAGACATGGAGGCTGAGGTCTGAGTTCTCAGACTATAGGCTGTTAAGGTCCAAGGCCCACATCTCCTGTGAACCAGGCTAGTCTGGTTTCTATAACCAAATTTTATCATTAGAGAGAACCCAAGAGGTTATTTAGAGCAAACGCCTCATTACCTGATAGGGAAACTGAGGCCTGGCCTGAGGATATTTTCTCAAGGTTGTGTGACCCACTGCTGTCCAGTGGAGATTTGGAAGGCAGGTCCTAGATTTCCAGTCTAACTTTCTTTCCACACCCCTTCTCTCCTCCTCTGCCTCCCTTCTGTATACAGCCATCAGAGAACATTTGGGCACCATCTGTCTGCATTTACAGGAGGGTGAAGAACTTACAGAATGCCCTGAGTCAGAGGGAAGGTAGACACGAATAAAACCGACCCTGCCTCAGGAGCTTCCCTGGAGGTGTGAGACCAGGGGTGGGTGGTGGCTGGGGGCTGCAGAGCCCAGTGGAGGGGGGAAGGAGGGGAGGGTGAGGCTGGGGCAGGGTACGGGCCCCAGAGGAAGGGCAGCTGGCAGGCATGGCTGGGGATTCAGAGGCTGGCCTCGTGGGCACTGAGGATCCACGGTGGAGGGGGGCTGGAGAGGGTGAGGAGTCCATGTTGAGATGCTGAGCAGCAGCATGAGAAGGGGTTGGCAGGGTCTAGGGGAAAGCTGCTTTGGTAGTTTTGGTTCTTAGTGTCTGGGCAAAGAGGTCCTGATCAGCCAGCCTGCTGTGGCCTGAGAATCCCTCCCGTTTCCTGGAGAAACACAGAAAGTGGAGTGCGTGCATAGAGGAGGGTTGAACGATAGACAATTCCGTCATTGTCTGAAATGTGTATGGGGAGGGAAGTGTGTGCATTTCTGGCCGGCTCACCTCTATTGTGCTCAAATGAATTTTGTTTTGTTTCTGATTGACCACACTTCCAGTTGCTCTTTTCCCCCATCTCAGTCTTAGGGCTCTCCTGAAACATTCATTCCGTCCAGACATGATACAGGACCAGGTTGGTCCTGCTCTTTCCAGTTTCACCCTGCCTCTTCTTGCAACTTCCTGGACACACAGACTGGGAGCCTGGTACTGACTGCAGGCTGCATCTCCACTGGCAGGTTGAAACATACACTTTGCCCAAATTACAGAGAATGTGATGTTTGCCAAATAGGTACCTTGACCTTGAGTTGTTTTCCAAGACATGACCAGGTTATAAACTTCTGCAGGGAAAGTGTGCAGTATCACATCATTATTGTTTACACCTTTGGCTTACATTACACTCTACATTTCATCAAGATCAGTTCATCTTCATAATAAGTAAATCTTCATTTACTCCCATTTTACAGATGAGGAATTTGACTTAGGCTGTGACCTGCCCAGGGTTAATGTAGCTGTCTATGGGCTGAGATGGGCCACAGCCCAGGCCTCCTGTTTATAAATTCTCTCATCTTTATACCCTACTAAGCTTCACCCATGTGCAAATTTCTGAAGGGCCAAGGACATAAGAGGAACTCAATAAATGTTTGTTGAATGAGAGAACTTTGGCTATTTTTTTCCTTTTTTTGGGGGGTGGGGTGGGGTCACCCTTACCCATGAATGGATCCTCTTTGGCAGCAAAGGGAACACTACCCTGTGAAGTATTTGAATTTCTTTCCACGATAAGGAACTAGTGAGTTCTCTTCTCACCCAACCTCACCTCCGGGAACTGGGTCATGCACACTGAATAATTAATTTCTTGAGTCTTTAACTCCTCCTGATGCTGAGATGATCTGACCAACATTGGTCTTGAAAGGTCCCTGGCAGAGACAGATCCTATTGTTTGTCATCATACACCTTCAGATGACCCATCTAATTGCTCACAGGGAATACTTTTGGCCTAATCAGGTCAGACTTCCAGCAGCTTAATTTGATTCCCTCCTGCCACTCATCCCCCTAGACCAAAGGAGAGAGATCTTTGTGGGTTATCTTAGGTATTTAGGGTTCTGTAGGGACAGGAAGGCCCACCTCTCCTTTCTCACTCCCCCTCTGAACTCCTTAAGATTTTGTGGCAAGGGCTGGAGAAAGAGCAGCAGACCATGTCAGGTTGGCAAGGAATGCATGGGGCTGGGGAGGCAGTTATCAAAATATCTGCTGGGCCTGCTCTTTCCCTGAGTGACACTTGGGTCATGTTGCTTAGAGTCTGCAGGGGATCCAGCTGGCCTCATTAGAGCAACCTAATTAGATCTCGAGGTCAGCAGAGTAGAGTGGAAAAAAGAGTGGGCTGAGGTCAAAAGACCCACGATCTGGTGCTGGTTGTTCACAGCTCTTCAGCATGGCCATGGGCCAGTTGCAGAACTCCACCTGCCCTCAGATTTCTTATTAAGGAAATAAGGGAGGTACAGAGGGTTGTGGCATCTTAAAGGGGCCTCCTAGACTCCCAGTGCCCACTCTGCCTGTCCTCGTGATAAGCACCGTCTTCTCCTCCAGGTCGCCGCCTCCTCTGCCTGCTTCTGTAGGCATTTTCTCCTGGACTTTGTAGCATTGCCTCTCCCCTTCCCCACCCCAAGATATGCCAGAGTGCAGATAAAAACTGCCTGTTGCTGCCCTAGTCTCCTGCCAAGCGGCCTGGAAAAAAATGTCTAATGATTTGAAAGTGCATTGGGGACCTAGGAGGTACAGGTTGGTATAGGAGGGGGTTGGAATTAACCTGTGAGTGGAAAGAAACCAGCCCAGGTTATTAGGGGTTGTTGGGATATCCAGGATTTTCATATCCTGAGGTGCCTGGACTCTGTCCAGTTGTTTAACCAAAGGGTACTAGACATGTTCTTAAACACATGGCCCCAAGTTTATCATCTTCTTCCCTGGCCAGGCTCTGTGGTCAGGGGTGGCCAGACACTCTGGAGCAATAATGGTTGTGGTGTTGGTGGAAAGCTGCTCAGGGGGAGCTAAGAGATGTCTCAGATAAACAACTAACACACAAAGGGCAAGGGTTGAGGAGGGTGGATCTGTCTCTAAGACTGATGATCTTTGGGCGTGAAAGCTGGAAAGAGCCTACAGATCATCTGATCTATTTTTCCAATTTTATGGGTAAAGAAACCAAAGCCCAGAGACGTGACTTAACCAGACCCATAAAGCAAGCTAGAGGTGAAACCCGAGATGCAAGCCAGGTCTCCTGACTCCCAGCCTTGGAATCACAAACCTGATACAAAGTGGCTATTTCCCCAGTGCCATATTGCCTCCTCTCATGGGTTCAGCCACTGCCCTTTCAACTCCTCTCCTTGACCCTGGGCTTGATTGTCCAAGGTGTTATCAGGGCCCACAATAACTTCCTTGTTTATCGAGGCCTAATAAAACCTGGGTGTGACATCACCTCGAGGTTGAGACTTCTCTCACATGTGGGCTGTTTGACTTGTACTTAAGAATTTAACACTGTTGGGTCAGCAGTATTCTGTTTTATGGTGTGGCTTGGGGTGAAAGATTAATGCAAGACAGGAAATGAAGGATCTGATGGCCCAGCCTCAGCAATAGTGGACTCTCGTGGGTTTATCATTCAGACAGAAATCAGCTTTGTTGCTAATCATGCCTCTTTCTGAGACTCTGGAGCTGAGGGCATGAATCAAGTGCAGCCTACACCATCCCTTGCTCTGAGAGGGGGCGCTTTGGGTTAGAGGCTGTCCGCCCCATCACTGTGTTGCTGGCACAGAAACCAGAACAGAAGCCATTGGCTTTTTTCTAGAGGGCTCCATTTGGCTCAGCACTTCCTGCTGAGCTCAAGGAAATGTATTGTGAGCTCTTTCCATTGAGCAGGCGCTGGGTTTACATATTTTACCTTGTTTTTCCTCACTGTGGCCCTCTGAGAGGTGAGCATGGCTGTTTGTTGTATCGAGGAGAAAATGGGCAGATACAGGTTAAATAACTAGCCCACGGGCCTCCCTGGTGGCGCAGTGGTTGAGAGTCCGCCTGCCAATGCAGGGGATACGGGTTCGTGCCCCGGTCCGGGAGGATCCCATATGCCGTGGAGCAGCTAGGCCCGTGAGCCATGGCCGCTGAGCCTGCGCGTCCGGAGCCTGTGCTCCGCAACGGGAGAGGCCACAACAGTGAGGGGCCCGCATACCGCAAAAAAAAAAAAAAAAAAAATAACTAGCCCACATCCCACAGGGGCCAGGGCTCAGATGCAGGGGGTCTGATCTTAAAGCCTTTCCTCGCTCCACATTTCACACGGGCTCTCTTTGCATGGAGAAGGGAGAGCTGGGCCAAGTGGGCCGGGCATTGATTGAGGCATCAAGCATTTATGATGGGACTTCTGAGTGCCAGGCTCTGAGCTTGGTTGTGGGGATGCAAAGGTGAGTAAGACCTGGTCCCTTTATTCCCAGGAGTTCATGGCCTGACCTGGTGGCAGGACAGATGTGTATAGAGTCACAGCCACTGCTCTAAGCAGTGTCATAATGAGTCACACACCAAGTGCTCTGAAAGCACTGAGAAGAGAGCAACGCACAGGGAAACTGGCACCAAGCATGTGCTCTGGGACTCTGGTATTGAGGGGTAAGTAGGAGATTGCCAGGCAGAGAAGGAGGCAGAGAGTGAAAGATGTGGCAGTATGTGGCAGTATGAAGGCTTGATTCGGCACTTGGAAGTGAGGAGGAGTCATGGGCATATTTTCTCAGCTGACGTAGAAGGAGTGGAACTTTCAGTTGGGAGATAAGCTGGGGGAGGAGGGGTTTGGGACCAGACTGTTAAGGGCTTTGTAAAACACTTGCTAATTATGTGAGAGTCGTTGAAAGAAATATCAGACCAGCAGAGATTCTCCAGATATGAATTCTCCAGGCGTCTGAAGTACCTTTCCCTGTAGAAATGTTTGTGGGATTTGTGTTCAGACAGTTTGTGTCCATTTTCTACATTTTGTGTCTCACGAACCAGTAGAGGTGTTGATTGATGGCGCTAGGGCATCGGGGTGGGATGGGCCACACTGACAGTTCATATTTAAAATGTCTCAGATTCCTCTTGCCAAATAAGCTGATAGCAGACACCCTTGTGAGTTCTTGTGCAGCCTGTCTCTCCAGGGATTGTTTTGCCTTCCAGACAAACCCACACAATAATTCTGCAGCAGCTGGGGGTGTGGGGTGAGAAGGCTACTTAAAGATCAACGAAAATATATTGCTGTTTTTAAGGACAATATTTACAAGGCAAAAGTATCTAGGAAGTGGATCATTTGCCCTGAGGGTGAGCCAGAATCTTTAAAAAATCCCAACCCTTGGGCTTCCCTGGTGGCACAGTGGTTGAGAGTCCGCCTGCTGATGCAGGGGACGCGGGTTCGTGCCCCGGTCCGGGAAGATCCCACGTGCCGCGGAGCGGCTAGGCCTGTGAGCCATGGCCGCTGAGCCTGCGCGTCTGGAGCCTGTGCTCCGCAACGGGAGAGGCCACAGCAGTGAGAGGCCCGCGTACCTCAAAAAAAAAAAAAAAAAAAAAAAAATCCCAACCCTTTAGAGTGAGAAGGGTCTTGGGGAAGAAAGAGAGAGAGCCTTTCAGGAACTCGTGCCTCTCTCCTCTCTAATGAACTCCTTGCCGAGGTCTGCCCCAGGAAACCTATTCTGGAAGCAGAACTTTGAGCCTGACGTATCCTTCATGGAGGGGAGGGCAGCAGAAACCCAGAGAGCGATCTGGAGTCCAGGTCTTCCTGGTCTCGTATCACAGTCCATCTTTTGTGGCCCTCTGGGTTTCGTTTCTTTACAAGGAAAGAGAAAATCCTTTCTGGGATGGTGGCTGCTTTAGTGAATGTGTTTTTCAGAACATAAGCCCAAACACCTAGAGAAGTGTCCAGCGCCTTCATTCAGCCAACCCAAATGTCTTACATCGGGATGGCAGGAGACTGTCTTCCAAACCTTGACAGAAAATTCACTGGCTCGGTCACATCTTCTGTGGTCCTGCCTGGGGCTGCTCTCTGTCGGGGTGTGGGTCAGGGAGGGGCGTTTTGACCCACTGAGTGAGGAATGGCCAAGGCAGTCGCTGGTCCTGGAGTGCTTGTCTCAGCATCTCTGAGCTCACAGGAACGTCGCCTTTGAGTGTCACCTGGAGAGCCAGGTGTCCCTCCCGTCAGAGCTCTGCGGCCCCCCTCACACAGGCTCACATCACCCTCGAGGTCAGCCTTTGTTGTTGGTAACGGCCGTTACCAACAAAGCACAACCTGTCAAGCTAATCATCTCCTCAGAAGTGGGGTCAGCAGCTGAGTGTATTTTAGGGACTGGTTCTGCCCTAATCAGAGAGGCCTTTCTGTATTTACTGTCTGAAACCTTGCATGGTTTTAAAGAGCTTTTGTGAAAACAGTTCATAGGAGACTTCAGTTCCTCTGCATAGTAAGGATGTGGCCCAAACAGTCTATCTCTCTCCCTTCTGCTCAGACACCTGAACCAGCCCCCTGGTAATGGCACATTTGATGTGGGCACAGAGCCCCTTGGGCGGGTCCGGTGAAGGGAAGACAGCATTGCTCAGGGCTGTCTCGTCCTGTCAGTCTCTGGCCTGCTCACCCCCCAGAGGCTGCATCTGAGAACCATTAAGCTGTGTTCACTTAGCACATTGCCCGGCACAAGGTAATTGGTATCTGTGGGATGAATATAGGAACAAATACATGACCAGCAAGTAAACCCTCCCGTTTTCCAGCAGAAGCAAAAAGGACTGAATATCTCTCAGGCTGAGTTGCCCGAGTGCTGTCCACGATCCAGCATGCACTCCAGGAAAGATCCCTCTGGTCCTGGGCACAAAAGGAATTATAGACTCTCCTATCTCCTGGTTTGGGCCTGGAGGGAGGGCCAGAAGAACTTTCATCCACATCCAGAAATCCCCCCACTCAAGACTATGAGTCCTATTTTCAAGGCTTAAAACAAGCCTAACATACAAACAAAGAACAGTAACAGCAACAAAGCATGGGAATGTGGGCCCCAGCGAAAGCAAGGGAGAGTCCATCCTGCTGGCTACCCCAGCTTGCCCAGCCCGTCCCTGCTTGGCTGAGCATCCCACGCTTGGACACGTCTCCCAGGAGCCTCCCGATGCTTATCCTTGTTTTGTCAGACTGCTTTTCTGCAGCACAGGGCTTTTCACATTTAAATCACAGATCCCAGCTTCCCAAGTGTGTTGACATGTCAGTAGGTTTCGAACAGCCCATTAGGCTTTTCTGACTCAGGCAGGGCTCACCTGCCCGTGCATGTGCACACACCTGCTCGTAAAGGTTGAATGCAGTTGATGGGCCATTGTGTGGAGACTGGGGTAATGGATGTGGCCAGCTGAACTGCCGGCTGGGTGGACACCTCACTGGAAGAAACAGGCAAGCATCTCCCCTTCCCCTGCCCCGGGCACACCTGCACAGAGGCCAGCTGACCTCCGAGATCCAGGGAGGTATTATTTACATTGCTAATAACATTAATGATAATATAAACAACAAAGCATGTATAATTGCATATCAGGAAATTAATCCTGAAATTAAAGGTCTATAATTCAAATGCAAAATGTTTTAAGTCTTTTAAGTGAACTCTAAAGGTGGTACAGTGAGAGCTGTTCCATTCCTCCTGAAATAAATTTTTACCGGTAAATGTTCATTCATTCAACAAACATGTGCTAATTACCTACTAGGAGCAGACACCACACTGGCACCAAAATTACAAAGGTAAAAATCAGTAGACAATTCGTTAATGGGTGAATTAGTCCAAAGGGACTTAATACAAAAAGTTGAATTATTTGATTAAATATCACTTGAATGCCAACTGCATATTTAGAACTGAGCTGAATATTCTGGGAAATAGAAAAGAAACAAAAGACACTGGCCTTTTCCTTAAGAAGTTTATACATTATATTGTCCAGACAAGCATAATGCACAAAACTGTGTTGGGTTCAAGGCTAAATGAAGTGCCAAATGGCCGGTTCTGTGTCTCATATGACCCCGTGTGTGTTATAACTGTCTGTCTCTAGGAATTACTAGATGGTAATTCTCAGAAGCTGGGGAGACAGAGCTTGTTCCCCTGGAATCCAGAGTGCCTAGTAGTTTCCCCCTTGGACCTCAGGCTGCAGAGATTCTGTGTGGGAGTAGGCCCAGGAAGCTGTATTTTTGGACACTTCCTAGTGAATCGTGTGGTGTAGAACCAGGTTTGGTGACCTCTGGCACAGACTCTGAGAGTAAGAAGAGTGCATGTGAAAGAAGGGTCAGTACGGGATGGGGAAGCTTTTGTGTCTGAAAACTCCAGCTCATCCCTTAAGATCCAGCTCTGGCGCCGCTTCTTCTGTGAGCCTCTCTCCAGGCTGTGCGTCACTCCATCTCCCATCTCTGTGTGCACACATCTTGGTACCCACGTCTACTGCAGCTCTTACCTGTAAGTATTTAAAATTGATTCCCTGAATAGACTGTGATGCCAGCACATAGTAGGTCTTCAATTAGTACTCCAGGGCCTGACTTTGCTTCAGAGGATGGGTAAGATTTGAGCAGGGATGGGAGGAGGAAGGCAGAGACCAGATGTGGAGCATTAAATGGGCCAGTCTGTCTGATGCAGCCACAGGGGAGCCCTAAGACCTTTGGGAATTGAGCCTAACAAGGAAATGGGGGCTGCATGGAGGGGGCTGACGAGCCCATCATGGGAGTTGGGACTTACACAGTGGGGCTTAGGGAGCCCTGAGGGCTTTATGAACAGTGTGGGGTGGTGCAGACAAGACGGGAAGGGGAAGACGTGAACTGGAGACTAGTTAGGAGGCTCCCATGGTCATTGTGGTGGTCAGAGAGAAAGGGCAGTCACAGTTCACGCCACCACACAGCCTAAATTTTGTGGCTGCTCTTGATTGGATTTTACCAAGAAGCAGTGGTTATTGAACATCTGCCATTGCCAGAGGCACAGGTGCCAGGCCCTGGATATGCAACATCTGGCATCAGAGAGCTCACGGTCCAGTGAGGCAGGCAGACCCAAAAGTAGTTCATGCGATAGTCTGTATGCAACCATCACTGGAACCTCCACGGAGTACAGTGTAGGAGAAGGGGGTGTGGGGAGACCAAGGTAAGACTTCAAAGAAGAGATGCAGCCAAGGATACTGCCTAGCCTGGCGTCACTGAGTTTCATCCTCATGTAACCCAGTGGGGTCAGGACTGTTATTATCTCCATTTTATGGATGAGGAAACTGAGGTTCAAAGAAGTTAGGTGACTCATCTAGGCTCACACACCTAGTAAGTGGTGGGTCAGGTTTGTAACAAGTCTGCCTGACTCCAGAGCCCACACTGGGACCCCTGACACTCTGCTGCCTTTGATGTTTCAGCCCTAAAGCCGACTGGGTTTTTACCAAGTGAACAGAGTCCGGATGGGCCTTCTAGATGGAGGGACCAGCATAAGCAAAGGCACAGGGAGGGAGGCCTGGAAGAGTTCAGTTTGTGAGGGAGCTACAGATGCAGATGGCTCAGTAGGTCTGGACGTGGGGTCAGGGAAATGGTGAGGTGGCAGGCTGGAGAGCAGGCAAGGGGCGAATCAGGAAGGTGGGTTTTGTCTTGCTCTGCTGAGATGTTTGGCTCTCACCCTGAAGATGCTCAGGGAGCTGCTGAAGGATTTGAAAGAGGAACAGAACCTGACCAAGTGTGCATTTCTGGTGGAAAGATCTCTCTGGCAGCAGCTCAAGAGAGAGGCTGGTGGACTGGAGGGAGCAAGCAGGAAGGGCATTTATGAGGAGGTTTTGAGAGTTAAATGAGAGGGGAGGCTGGACAGGAGGCAGTGACTGGGACTATTGCGGAGGCAGCGCTCGGTGACTGGCTGGCTCCTCAAGGTGAGGGAAAGGGGGCAGAGAAGGTGACTCCAGGGGTGTGGCGTGAGAGTCTGGATACGGATGGTGCTGTTTGCTGAGGCTGGGGATGCCGGGGAGGTAAAGGCGGAAGGTAAACTGACCACATGTGAGGTCTCTGCAAGACAGTCAGGGGAAGAGTGTAATTGGCAGTTGAATACAGGTCTGGAAAGCAGCTGGAGGTTCACGACAGAGGGATAGCTTGATGGGTCATTGGGATGTAGATATTGGTTGATCTGTGGGCGTGTTGAGGTCCTTGAAAATGGGAGGAGTGTGAAGATCAGAATCTGGGGAAATTTCAGGGACATTCAGAGAGAGATGTGTCTGCACAGACTGAAGATGGGAGAGACCATGGGCAAGATAAGATCCAATAAGTGACAGATGTCGCCACAGAGTTGGTGGTGGCCTTGGGCACGATGCCTAGGTGGGCTATGTGTGGGAGGGGGAATGAGATTGTGGTAGATTAGAGGGTGAGTGGAAGTGAGGAAGTGGACATTGCCAGGCTAGACTTTTTTTTTTTTTTTTTTGAGGAATTCAAAACACTTTTATTGCCTTAAAAAACGTAACATGGCACTGGTTCTCTGTATGTCTATTTTTCCGGTAACGTAGATGAGAATAAAGAGCACTTCTTGTCTCTCCACGCTGTCCATCCCACTTGTTATTAGTAACACAGGCTTACATTGTAGCCCACATTGTGCCTAATCACAACCAATCTTTATAAGCCACCAGGCCAGCCAGCTGGTAGATGGTGCCAGGTCAGATTTTAGTTTGGGATGATACCGGGGGTGTGGGTAGTAGACCAGGACATCTAAAATACGAGGAGGAGAATGAATCTTAAAGAAATGTCAAAGAAAAAGCTCATTTGTCCTGTATTCTGTTGTCTTCTCTTGGGCTCAAAGTGACAAAAGGCAGGTTCAGGCTGTTATTTCTATCAATGGTGCAAATATTGCCAGGCTAGACTTTTCTACTGGGAACCTAGACTGTGAAGGGAAGGAGGGAGAGTGCCATGTTTAAGAGCAAATGTAGATCTAACTGTGGTTGAATTTGTACACATTTTTGAGACTGATTTCACATTGTTAAATTCACACATCCAAAAAAGAACAAAAAACACTTCTGTTAGGCAATGAGTTCTTTTTTTTTTGGTTTGAAAAAATGTAGTTACTTGGCACAATTCTTCAAAACGGGGGAGCCTTTTGAGGACAGACTCCATGAGACACGGCTGGGCTGTGAGCTTCTGGGGCAGGGACTGCTCTGTGGTTGTCCTGGGTTCCTGGGTATGGTGTGTGTAGAGCGAGCAGGCGTTGTTGAGAATTCCTTTTCAAGTTCACTTTTCCATGACTTTTATGCCTCCTCCTCAGCATCCTTCTCTATCCTCCAGACTAATTACTAGGGTTGCAGTCCCTGAGGCCTGAGCTCAGCCATCCAGACACAAAGGCTCACCTGGGGGGTGACTTTAAGGGTGTGCTGGGCAAAGACTCGGTGGAAAATATGCTTTAACTGTCCCATCTCAGCTTAAGGTAGATAAGGGGAGATGATCACCCTTACCATCTGTGTGAAAACGCCCCTATTTCTGCTGTGGTTTGGCTTGGGCTACCTCGGGTGGTAGGTGTTATCCCCATGGCAGTGGGCCGGAGCGATGCTGGAAAAGCACATCCTGAGCCCGCCCCATGAGAGCCACCTTCATCTAATTTTCACAGGGACTCTGTGTTGTTTGTGACTTGCTCAAGGGAATGCTGGGGGACTCGGAAGTCCACATTCTTTCCACCACACCACATAGGTTTCCAGGGACTCGGGACCTGAGGGCTCAGGGGGTTATTGAAACCAAGGAAACGACTAGCTTATCTGTCCCATTCTCTTGTCTTATTATAGGGTATATATAATATATAATTATATAGGGTATATAATTCACCATAGGGTATATATGTGTGGGGGGAGGTTCCTTAATGAGGGGTGGTCAGGCATATTTCTGGGGGTTAACCCCCAGTGACAAATCTGCCATTCCTACCATGCTATGGTTTACCTACTGGATTAATTGATATTTCCTGCCTAACAGATAAACCCTTGATTCTCAGTGTCTTCACATACTTCAGGTTTATTTCTCACATATATGAAGTCCAAATGTTCCTGGTCATAGACGGCTTTCCTCCAAGTGGGCATCAGGGAGCCCAGCTCCTTCCTTCTTATGGCTTTGGCATCTTGCGCATGTGATTTCCGTGGCTGCTATGCTCTGGCAGAAGTGGAAAGAGCCTGGAGGATTGCCATGGGAGGTTCTCGTGGGTTGGTCCTAGAAGTTGCGTGCGTGCGTCACTTCTGCTCACATTCCATTACCTGGAACTGGTCACATGGGCTCACACAGCTGCAAGGAAGGGCCCAGGAGGAAGGAGCAATGTGTCTGGTGACCAGCTGGCCTGCCTCTGCCATACCCACCCAGGCTAGCTGACCCACCCCTCAGCTGACTTTTTATTGGTATATTCACCACAGTTATCCACTATTGCATCAAGATCTCATTATGCCAGATCCTGGCATTTTGGAGTTTGATGAAAGAAAGGGAGTATCATGAACCAAAGGGTCTAGAGCAGAGACCATGTCCCTGATGTGGTGTACGAGGCAGCATTGGATCCCTCCATCCACTTTGTGTGGGAGCTGTATGGGATGGTGGTTACAGATGTGGGCTCTGAACTCTGGCTCTAGGATGTCAAGTCACAAGTTCATTACTTCTGGCCATGTACCCTTGCCAAGTTGCGAACTTTTCTAATTCTTTGAAAAGTGGGGATACTATTATCATTAGATAACAGTATCTAATGATGCCTTGATTTGTTACAATGATTAACTTCTTTAATACATAGAAAGCTTTTTACCTTGCTGCTCAAGACTTCACAGATGCTCGTTAAATGTCAAGGATTATTATGTTCCCAAGGTCTGAGCATTCATTCATTCATTTACCACATACTGTATAGAGAGGGCCTTGTGCTAGGAACTGGGAATAGGGAAGTGAAAAATTAATTTCAGCACAGGACTTACTGTAACTGAGGTAAGTACAGATACTGTGGGAGAGATCCAACCCATTTTGGAAAGGGGTTGGCGACAGGGAGGTGGAGAGTGTCTAGAGGAGAAGAGCTTTGAAGGAAGACTAGGAGTTAGTGGGGTAAAAGGATTTGTTCACATCCATGGGCTGTGCTTAAGAACAGTAAGTATGGGGCTTCCCTGGTGGTTGAGAGTCCGCCTGCCAATGCAGGGGACACGGGTTCGTGCCCTGGTCCGGGAAGATCCCACATGCCGCGGAGCGGCTGGGCCCGTGAGCCATGGCCGCCGAGCCTGCAAAAAAAGAACAGTTAAGTATGGTATATGATATGTCAGACCTACTGTTTTTCAAACGGGCAAGCTTCTTTGCCTCGCAGCAGGATTCTCCTAACGTAAACAGGATTCATAACCAGTGTCCCTGAAATTGATGTTAGTCAATGAAAAATATGCGAAGCTCTGATTTTGAGAGACAGAAGTCTTATCTAATTACACGGCCATTGTTTCTCCTCTGTTGGAGTCTGATGGCATGTCCAACAGATCTGGGCTGATCTGGACCTGCCCTTGGGGAGTTTTTAGGGAATCTGTACACTGCAGGGAAGAATGCTCCCTGCTTTCAAGGAACTGCAGTCTGCTGGCTGCACTGTCTAGGGACTGTCAGAACACAGGAGTGTTCTCCCCAGGCAAGGGATGGTAGGTGCTGAAAGCTAAGAGCAGGGAGCCCCTACCCAACCTTCCCTGTGATGTTGAAGCAGATTTTACAGGTGCTGAGTGAGGGAGGGGCGGCATTGGTGGTGGTGGCCTGGGGAAGGCAGAATAAGAGATAAAAATTGGAATTTGGCAGGGCTGAGCTTCCAAAGGCTTCCTGGAGTCAAATAAGATTTGGAAGGAAGACTGAGAGAAGCCCAGATGACTTACAAAAAAAACAAAAACAAAAACCAAGAAATTATGTCATTGAGCCAAATAAAAAAACAGCAGGATTCTTTCACTATTTTATTACATTTTAACTCAAAAGTATTTTAGATAATTTGCTTCATTGTTAATTAGGCCACAGATTCTGTACTCTGGCCTTGGACAGCTCCTACTGTAAGGTGGCGATGGTTTGTTTTTTTAATGCATTTTATTTTATTTTTTTTATTGTGGGAAAATATGCATGACAAAATTTACTATTATGACCGTTTTTAAATGTTCGAATTCAGTGGCATTAAGTATATTCACATGGTTGTGCAACCATCACCACCATCTATCTCCAGAACTTTTTCATCATCCCAAATTGAAAATCTGTACCCATTAAACAATAACTCCCATTTCCCTCTTCCCCCAGCCCCTGGTAACCACCCTTCTACTTTCTGTCTCTATGAATTTGCTTATTCTAGGTATCTCTCCCATTAGTTTTGAGATAGGGTGCCCTCCTGGAAATTGGAATTTGGAGTTCACAGTACTCCCAGGCAGCCAGTGGGTCATGAAGGTGATTTAGGGCATATGCAGAATAGGCTGCTGAGTTTTTAGTGGTGAGATGGGCTTGGTGTGTGTGCTGAGTTGTACGTTATTTTGTCAGGTCCTGGCCTATAACCAGGTAGGCAGGTGTCCTTGTGGGGTTGACTGGCAAGGGGTCTGTGGGCATAGCTGAGATCATGTCAGAGGTATTATCTTCCCCCTTCCCCAGCATGGCTCTTGGGAAAGGGGCCTGCCTCACTGGACTTGAAAGTCTGTGGTCTAGCGAGCAGAGGTGTGGCAGAAATGTGGCCTTGGGGACCTCATCCCTCACGTGTTGGAATGTAAGCCTGTTCATTAGATTAGCAGTGTCAGGGCTTCTTACAGGATGGCCCTTTCTTTTCTGGAGAAGAATGGCATTGCTAGTGTGGCTGGAGCCGTACAGGCCTGAGGAAGAGAAGATACATGAGACCAAGATAGTCTAGTCAGGGAGAGAAGACTCCGGGACTTGGAATGCGTATAGAGGAGGGAGTTATAAAAGCTGTGTGTGCTTCCAGTAGAAAATCTGGAAATTAAAAAAGGTATAAAGCTAAACATAAATCATCTGAAATACCATCACACACACAACCACTGTTCACATTTGGCTTGTTTCCTTTCTCCTTTATTTATTTATTTATTTATTTATTTATTTTTGCGGTATGTGGGCCTCTCACTGCCGTGGCCTCTCCCGTTGCGGAGCACAGGCTCCGGACGTGCAGGCTCAACGGCCATGGCTCACAGGCCCAGCCGCTCCGCGGCATGCGGGATCCTCCCAGACCGGGGCACGAACCCATGTCCCCTGCATCGGCAGGCGGACTCCCAACCACTGCGCCACCAGGGAAGCCCCCTTTCTCCTTTAGATATTACTCTAAGGAGTTGGAATCATATCGAGTACTTGAATTTGTATCCTGCTCTTTTCACCCTGATTTAGGGCATAAGCATTTTCCACAAGGATTAAATGTCTTTATAAGTATTATTTTAAAGGACTGCCTAATACTTTATTGTTTGGTTGCACCATAACTTATGAAGCCACACCCCGTTGTTGACGTTTGCAGGCTCTCGGAGCCTGAAAGAACTTCAGGGACTACAGAACTTAACCCATTTAATTGACACGGCAGCTTCAGAAAAAGCAGGTCGTATTATTTCCGTCTCCATGGCTCCTATCAATCAGTGACGAAGAGCATGGATTTTGAAGTGAGATGGAACTGGGCTCATTTTACAGCATGTCCACTCGGTACCTTGGCATATGGAGGGGGTTGCTTGCCCCTCTGAATCTGCCTTCTCTTCAGTCAAATAAGGATGGTTGAATGAGATCATGGATGTAAAGGACTTGGGACAGGGTCTGGCACCCGCGAGCAGCTGAGCAGTGTGGTGTCGCTGTTCGGATGAGGCTCAGTCTCCTCATGCCCAGGCCTGAGTTCTGCCCACCTCAAAGGCTTTGCTTCTCCTAGAGGGTTCTTAAAGACAGGCTTAGCAGTACAAGCAGAGATGTGGGACACTGGCCAGAAATCATTATGGAAAAATTTTTAAATTTGTACGTGTGTGTTTGTGTACACACATGCATACAGGCATGCATATATGCAATACACACACACATATACATACATTTGTACACATACTCATATCCATGCATACATGTATGTGAACACACACACACACACGTAGCAGCCACACATGGCAAATTTATACTTGCATAAGGAAAGTGAGATGAGAAAGTTCTGGAATTACCCCCTACCCCCAAAATCCTTGCTTCTTACAGAGTAGAAACAGAGAGAGAGAGAGAGAGAGAGAGAGAGAGAGAGAAACACCCTACCCCATAGACTTCTTGTGAGGACTCCATAGGATAATGTGAAAGAGCCTGGCTGCCGTGGGCCCCTGGTGATGTTGGCCTCCTTCCTGGCACTGTGACTGGTCAGCATATGGGTCTCTGACTCATGGGTTTGGGGTGGGGGGGGTCAATCTCAGGTCATCCTGGGATCTGTTACTGTGAGTGATTCCACAAGGAAATGGACTGAGGTGAGGAAGTGGGAATGTGTGAGGTCATTTCAAGCCAGAGCAGTGGAGTCAAGTCACTATTAAAGAAGAGTGAGGGGAGGGCTGGGGATGGAAGAACAAGACCACATAGCCTTGGCCTCTCAGAGGAGGAGCAGCACAGAAGGCCAGGGCCTGCAGTGCCCCTGGAGTTTCTTTCCTGAGCTCCCCACCCTGGGCCAGTGTAGACAGAGGGCAGCGTCCAGGCCCTGCTGCAGGCTGGGCGCTTGGGTGGGCTTTCACAGTACGTCTCTTGGGTGCGTTTTCATTAGCCTTTCCAGTCGGGGCTCCAGATGGCATGTGTAAGTAGACTGCATGTGTGAGTTCAGCCTGCATGGAAGGGGCTTTGACTTCCTGTGGGTGATCTCAAGGGCTAAAACCAGGAGCAGGGAGGAGCTATTGGAGAGACAGCATTGACCTCCCTGGAGAGCAGCTAACAGGAAGCATCTCACCGAGGCTCTCTTCCAGCCAGAGGAGGCAAGGGTAGGGCAGGCTGCCCCAGGAAGTGGTGCGTGCTCCACCTGGGGAGTTGACCGAGGGAAGGCTGGGACCCCTGGCTGGAAGGAGATTCAAAGTGGCCCTTTCGATCCCTTCCCAACGCTGGGAGTTGCCCCTTTAGGTTCAGGTTGGTGTCACATGCCCTGGTAGGTGGAAAGCCAGGCCTCCCTGGGCCCGGTGAGAGGGTGATGTCTGCAGACATCACCTGTAACCCAGGTGTTCTGCCCATGCTGGGCTCTGCAGAGAGGCAGCGTGGGAGGCGTTTCCCACTGCCTTGGCCCTGGCTGCCTCCTGCCTCATCTCAGATGTCAGATCCAGGTAGCCATGACCCAGGGTCTTCCGAGTGCGAGGCACAGAGCTGGGGGCTTTTAGTCTTTCCAACCACCTGTGGGTGCACAGGGATGAAGACCCCTATTCCACTGCCCTGGAAACTGGGCTCTGCCCCATGGCCCTTTGGGGAGGTTAACCTGGAAGATGGTAAGTTTGAATGGGGGGCTTGGCAGTGGAAATGAGGAGAGGGTTTGGTTTTTAGATTGCATTTACCTTGAAACATGTCTGTGAACCTTCAAGGTAGGGTTGAGGGCTGTGCTTACCTCATGCTGCTTTGAGGGAAGGTTCTGCCCAGTGTCCCTCCCAGCCCTCCTTAAGTTTTTATACAACTCCGTTTTATCCACTACCTGGTCACACTCTTTGATGCCATTTGGCAGGTGATGAGGCCCAGGAAAGGCAGAGGGTGGGAGTCCCACATGTGAGTGCATTGGCAGCTCTTGGGCCAAGGAGGTTCATCTCTCATTTTGAGAGCCACTAGGGCCTCTGCATAAACCTTGAACTTGTCTCCCAGTTGTCATGGGCTAAGAGCCCATTACCAGTGCTGGGATCGGAGGCCCTGGGTTCTAATTTGTTAACAGCCAGAGGCAGGGAAAGGGAATTGCTTTGTGACTCATAAAGTCACATAGGCAGAACCACAAATAAGGGACTCCAGTTGGCAAAGACCAAATTGCTTCAAGGCTATTCTTAGAAACGAAAGCATCACGTCTTGTTTCTTCCCAGAAAATGCAGAAAACTTTCATATTTCTGAGTAGTTGGTTTTATTTATATTTCATATAAAACTCCAAAAAGGCAACAGCTGCGTGGTGATTGACAAGGAAGTCTAACGAGAGCTATTACCCAGGATCCTCTGGTTTAACTAATCCTTGACCTTCTTCTTTTAGGGAAAGAGAGGGGTATCCAGCAAAATGCTGCACTCCAGTTTCTGGAAGCTGGGACTCAGACTCAGGGGAACCCTTCTAAATCAGCCTTTCTAGTTCACTCACAAAACTACCTTGTACCATGGATGTTTTCAGTTCATTACCCAAATTTCCTCATATGAGGTTCCCCACTTTTCATATGAGGAACTTAAAACTCGGAAGTGGAGTTGTCCAAGGCTACACAGTTAGGAAGTTGATTTGAAACCAGATCTTCTGTATAGAAAGCCCATGGCCTCTAATTGTAAAGTATATATAATTGCTTGACCTGGGAAGCTAGTACCAGTGGTCATGATTATGTTCCTTCTTCTCTTCCTTTTGGTCTGATGACGTTTGAGCCATCTGACAAATAGTCTTGAGTGCTGGTCATCATGTAGTCACTAGGTGCTAAATACATTACCCACATGATTGAATTTATTCCTTACCCCCCTGTGACTTGAGTATTGGTATCCCCACTGATCAGATGAGAAGACAGGCTGAGATAGACTAGATAACATGCCGAGGGTCACCGGCTAGCGAGTGTGTGAGACCAGACTCACACCCAGGTTTGCCAGACTCCGAATATCTGGACGCTTTTCTGTGAGGAGACCTACTCCGCATGGGTGTCAGAGTTATTTCTCAGGTCTCTGACTTCAATTGGAAAGCGGTTTTAAAGGTTGAGACTAAACCCTTTAGATGGCAGGGAGGCAGGGCCGAGCCTGGCACGGGCTGTGCGGGCACAGTCCCAGGCAGGGCTTATCTTCTTCTGTCCAGCCGTCTCCCTCCACCTTCCCGTATCTCACTCTAGATAAGAGCTAGTTCCTGGAGCTCTCACACCCACCCAGGGCCCTCAGCACCACTTTGTCTCTTTCCCTTGGGGCCCTAAAATTAAGTTGTTCATTTTTCTTTTGTGGCAGGAGGGGAGGCGGCGGGGGGGCGGGGGTTGGGAGGAGTCAGGTTCTTCCAGTTTACAAATTATTCTCTGGGAGTCGGGTCTGGCTTGATAACTCAAAACAGTTCACCATTTTAGACAAGGCGGAGTTGGCGACTTGGAGAATTGATTTACAAAACTCTTTTTTCAAACTAGTGCCTCCCCAGCTTCAAATCTGCCCCAGGTGATGGCTTCAGCATACATCACATCACGCTGGTGCTCCTGGGGCCAGGCTCTGCCATCACTCAGGAATCTCTCACTCCACAGCAACTCTGCAAGCTCTCATACAAAAGAAGCAGCTGAGGCTCAGAGCTTACATGGCTTGTGTGAAGCCAGATGGGCAGCGAGGGGCCAAGCTGAGCTTTGGACCCTGGTTTCAAGAGGCCCAAAGCCAGCCTGTGGTTTTTCTCTGCACCACCTGCCCATTGTCAGAAAGGACTGGAGGATTCCAGTGGAACTCAAGTAGCTTTGCAGTTGTCAGTCAGCTACTGCAGCCCTTGTTCAATCCCGGACATAGAAGTGGTTCCAAAGATAGATAAAGACAGAGGACGTTAATATGCTCTGAAAAGCGAACGAGTCTTGTTCTCTGTTTATGCTCTCTGGGTGGTGAGTCTTGCACATGGGGAAAGCTGAGACTTTCCCCATGTGCAAGAGGCAAAGTTTATGTGAGTGATGCCAACATGAGCACTGCAGACATTACAGGAGCCGACTGATCATGCTGCAGGGAATCCATGTCTTTTGGTGCCAGCTTTCCAAGTTGGTTGAATTTGTTGAGTTGAGGGGACTAGAGGATGGAGTCCCATCTGCAGAGTGGAGCTTGGCTGGGCCTGGAGCAGGGAATGTACTGTTCTCCCTTTGGCCGAGCCTGGTACCAGGCCCATTGGAAGCTCCTGGGGGAAGAGAGATGGGAGGGAAGGGTCCTACGCTGTAGCCCGTGCCGCTGCACCCATCAGTATTCGGCTGCCTGGAGAGCTTGTCGGCCCCCAGCAGGTGGCCCCTCACAGGTGGTGTCCAGCCAGGCCACGTAACATGCATTTGTGTGCTTTTCTTTCCCCTGCTCTCCCAGCTTCTTTTCTCATTGTGCTGGGTAGCCCCTCAGCTGCCTCCTTCTCCAGTCCACCCCGGCCATCTTCCCAAAGACTCGTCTCACCCCGCTGCTCTGTCTCCTGAGCCCCACAGCCCTCTGGAGAAGCCAGGCCCCCTCTACGGCCTGCCCCAGACACCCCAGCACACCTGGTCACCAGTCCTGAACTCCCGACACCTTGAACTTGCTGTCATTCTGCAGCTGTGCTGGCTCTTTCCAGACTCATGCCTTCATATGGTCCATTCCCTGGTCTTCAAGTGAAAACCACCTTGTTCCTAAAATTGTATTGTTTTGGCATTTCCCTCTTGTGGCTCCTCTGGACTCTTCCAGGCTCTCTTTAACACCTTCTTTGGGCTTCCATATGCTGTGTTCATTTTTTACAAGCGCTGGCCTGGTTGTCTTGTAATCAACTATTTACGGGCCTGCCTTCCTCACTAGGCTCCGTCTCTGTATCCCCAACATCTATGGTGATGCGTGGCCCTTGCTAAGGCACCAGTAGTTATTGCTGAATGAATGAGTAAAAGATTAAGGAAGAAGATCAACACCATTCTCTGCTTTCAGTTTTATAAAGCCAGCCCACAATCCAAATGCACCCACAATGGCATTTCGGTCTGTAGAGTGGGAAGCTGCCCAGCCCGAGGGCTTTGTCTCTGTTTGCTGACCTCCCCCTGCCAGGCCTCTGTCTGGGGGAGCTTGGTATGCGTTTACAGACCCCCTCAAGCCCTCCTGACAGCTGGGCCAGCCCCAGCTCCTTCACACTTATCTTCTTGCACTAGCTTTGGATTCTGGAAAAGTAGCTAGTGCTTTGGAAAATCAGCTCTAATTTATTTTTGTTCCTTTGAAACTTAAATGACTTTCCTAAGAAAATGCCTGAGGTTAGAGTGGTGCAGAGAAGAAAGGCCGATGGCCAAAACCCAGGCAAGCTATTTTTGTGACGTGAATGAACCTCCATCGCGTTTTTCCTTCCTTCAGCCTAAGCACTTGTTCCAAATAGCTCCCAGCTTGGGCTTACAAAGCACAGGCTCCTTTTGTGCATCAGGAGGACACCCACGTGTCTCTCTCTCTCTCTTTCTGTATGTCTGACTGAGGTGGATGCTGTGCTTCTAGCAGATACTAGGAATGGAGAGAAATTTTGAGAAGTTGCCGTTTGCTGTCTGTAGAAGGGAAAGACCCGCCTTCTGGTAACTAACGAAGGAAGACTTAAAAGTGTGGTGTCTAAGGATAGGTGGGATGGTGGTCATGAAATCTAGGGAGGCATGTGCTTTGGTTTTTGGGGGCTGTGCACTCATGTCATGTGATTAGGTGACGTTAACATTAGTCAACCAATTTATGGCACCAAGAATGGTAGGTTTCCAACAGTGCTAAATCTAGGGTGCCTTTCTGGGTTTTGTTTGTTTTCCTTTTGCTAGTTACTACTTCCAGAACCACTGCTCATAGCAAGAATGACCAGGTAGTATTGACATCAGCCAGGATATATCTTTGGCAATGTGTAGTTCTTTTCAGCCAGCCAGGGGAGTGGAGTGCTGGGGAGAGAGATTTCCTGCAAGGCAGCATTGCCAGGTTAGAAGGTATGATTATACCTCTCCTATGGATTATGTGTGTTTAGTATTAAGTGTTATGTTTAGTATGTAAGTGTCTTAAAGGAATTGTATTTTTACCTCTCCGCACCTTCTCCCCACTCTACCCTCATCCACGAAGCTCACCTCTGCCTCTGCCTACCTTTGCAGGTGTGACGTTTCTCCAGGTACTTCATGGTGTTCTCCTCCATCCTCTCCATACCACTGCTCTACGTGGCTCCTGAAACATGGGGGAAAACGAGGACGAGAAGCAGGCCCAGGCCGGGCAGGTTTTCGAGAACTTTGTCCAGGCTTCCACGTGCAAAGGCACCCTCCAGGCCTTCAACATCCTCACACGGCACCTGGACCTAGACCCTCTGGACCACAGAAACTTTTATTCCAAGCTCAAGTCCAAGGTGACCACCTGGAAGGCCAAGGCCCTGTGGTACAAACTGGACAAGCGTGGGTCCCACAAAGAGTATAAGCGAGGGAAGTCTTGTATGAACACCAAGGTAAGGGAAACTCCAGCACGGACGCTTCTTACCCTGTGGGCCATGTGGGTTGGCTTGTTGGGAGGTTAGGAAACTGTTGCCATTTTGCCAGTGTAAGGTTCTTAGTGGGTGTGGATGTGTTTTATTGTTTGGCTCAGCTGAAGGTTGCCTTTGTCTGTATGTGAACAGCTTATCCTGGTTGGGGGCTTCTATCTTATCGTGGTGGCCTCAGCAGCTCTTCTTGTGTCCTTCCCAAGGCGGAGAAAATGAAGGCGTGCTTGATGTTATCCTGTTTCTACTGTTACTACTACCACTACTTCTTCTATTAGCTACTGTTTACCAGGTAGCTTCTTTGGGCCAGGCGCATTCTGTATGTGGTCTTGTTGAACAGCACAGTAGTCCTTTGGATCATTTAAGAGATATGAAATCTGAGAAGTCAGTTACCTTGCCCAAAGTTATGTAATAAGAAGGCAACCTTGATCTCTCTGATTCTAGGGCTTAGGACCTAAATTCCCTAGAGAGGCATAATTAGAGTTGTGTCGCCCTGGGAGCAAACATTTTAGAAAGATCCCTGACTTTAGTTGGCTAAGAAATAGGTCTTTGGGGCTTCCCTGGTGGCGCAGCGGTTGAGAGTCTGCCTGCCGATGCAGGGGACACGGGTTCGTGCCCCGGTCCAGGAAGATCCCACATGCCACGGAGCGGCTGGGCCTGTGAGCCATGGCCACTGAGCCTGCACATCCGGAGTCTGTGCTCCGCAACGGGAGAGGCCACAACAGTGAGAGGCCCACGTACCGCAAAAAAAAAAAAAAAAGAAAAGAAATAGGTCTTTGGTCTCTACTGTCTTTTCCTCCCTCTCTCTCTCTTCCTCTTCACATCTCCGCATTCTCCACCTCCCCATCCCCTTCCTCTGCTCAGGATCCCACTCACAGCTAACCCTCCACAAGCTGGTCACTTTCCCCATTGAGTGGCCATAGGCGACATCGGTGAACATGGGGCTGCCCAGTGCATCACATCTCTGATAGCTCTGCATCACCCATCCCCAAATGGGCAGCCAGAAGTCAAGACTTCCCTGGGGGCTGTCAGCCCTGGGCACTGTTCCAGGCTGTATGTTTAGGTTAAAAGCGAGCGAGCTGTATTTAGACCTCACAGGAGGTAGCTCAGCCAGAGCCCTTGGAATTCTAGTCAGTGCCAATCCTAGACAAGAGGATTGAACTCTCCATAGAGATCAGGACTGTTGTGTTTTTGTTTTGGTGATGTGGAGCCGTTGAGTCCACCGTGGGATACGCTGCTTTCCCTTGCCCCGGGGGAGACAGCTGCCAGGCTCCTCTGAGCCTGGGACGCACAGACCGTTTAGAGCACAGGCAAACATTCCATCAGGCTGAAGCAGCCCAATTGCCTCAGCCCAGAGCATATTAGCCATCCAGGAAGGGCCTGCCCATAACCTGCCAAGCTTCGGCCTTACGCAGAGGAGAGGGAAGCGTTAAAGAAAAAAGGGGGGTGGGAGGTGGGGCCAGTATCCTAAGTGCCACCTCTGCCCAGTACCTCCTTTCCTAGTTGTTGTAACTTCATGGTTCATGGTTCACTGGGCAGCTCTTCAGAGTTCCAGGAGAGGGAAGCTTTTAACTTTCAAAGCTTCACCCTTTTCAGTAATTGTATATGGTGGTTTTCTTTTAAAATGACCCATAGAAGTCAGGCGGCTGGGGTGCAATATATTTTCTCAAGGAAGATTTTCAGAGCTCTTATTGTATCAGAAAATGCATTGCCCCATACACCCAACAGTTTCTAGCTGCTGAGGGACTCTCTTGGTGATCTGAAGACAGACCTTCAGAGGGAGTCGGCCAGCAGAGGGATGGAATGGAGGGTTGACCACCATGAAGATGTCCTTTCAAAAATCACTAACCGGTTGCCTGGTCTGTCTGGCCAGCCCCTATTTTATAAGCTTTGATGGCTTGAAGTAGAAGAGTCCTTACATCCTGTGGTTGGCAGGTCACCATTGATGCCTAAGATATAAAGGAAAAGGACTGTCTTTAGTTAGTGATGCTGGGTAAGAGTGGTTCTTGCCCAGGAATTTATACACCTTTCTCAGGAGGAGGAACAAAGACATTTGAAATGTGGTAACCCATCCCATAAAAACTACTTGGATCCTAAAGTGTAGAAGATACGTTTGAAAATGCACTCTACGGATGGTTGTGACTGTGTTAGGCTACTTTATCCTCATGTTTCAGAAACTCAAACTAACCTAAACAAAACAGGGAAATGAGGGAAGTGATTAACTCGTATAAACAGGAAGGTCCAGACACTCACAGTCTTTCCCATCCTCTCCTTCCATCTCTCTTAGATGTTTTGCTCCGTTTTGGCTTCATTCTTCCCTCCTGCAAACAGATTTTCTTCATGATGCTAGCCTCTCGTTCATATCTTTGTAGCTCTGTGACCCAAAAGACCAGAATCTTTCTCTTCCTGCTCGGTATGGAAAAAAATCTCAGGGAAGGATTTCAACTGGCTCACCTCTGGGCCAGTTATTGTGGCCAAAGCCAGAGGAGCTGACCACTGTCTTTGGCAGCCCTTTTAAACATCACATGATTGACATGAGGGAGGAACAGGTCCCCAGGGATGTGGACGTGGGAGATAGACAAACAGCAGGTATCCTCTACCTGATGAGTGACTGCTTGTTTGCTTTCTGGTTATGGAACAGGCCTCGCCATGTTGGAGTCACGTGGTTGGGTAGTGCTCACTCTGAGAGCCTGGCGCTCCTGGTTGTGAGTCAAGCAAAACAGACCATGGTCCTCCCTCTTTTCTGACATGAACAGACGCTGTCCTGCTCACGCACCTCGCTTAGGTTTATCCTTTGGTGTACTAGTTTACGTCATCAAGCATTAGCCAAACAAGAAGTGCTGGGCGTTACTGTGCACATGGTTCATCATTAACGCTAAGCCGTGTAACACAGGCGTGTCAGATACCAGGCCTATAGCCAAGCTTCTGCTTACCCACAGGTAGGATGGGAGTGAATGAAATGCAGCCAGAACTCCCACCTTTGCACCGATGTGGATGCATCTCGGCACCATCTGGAGTGGACGTGGGCCTCAGCTATTCACAAACATTAATCTGCCCCTTCCAGGTGCTATGAGCCGTGTCTGCTCCCTCATGCCAGCAGGACTGTGTGTGTGTGTGTGTGTGTGTGTGTGTGTGTGTGTGTGTTAGTGGTGATGGCAGGGGGAGATTGGTGACCAGGATCTATTTGGAGAAGATGACCTCTGGTACAGGTGCCAGGGGACAGGGAGGAGGACCTACAGGTCCCTAGAGCAGTGGTCTAGGTATAATCTAACTTGAGATCAGTGTTCATTATTGATTATTATTTATGAGGGTTTTGCCAGGCACTTAATAATTCTTTCCCTGGGTGTGATCTGTTTGGATAAGGAAGGAGTGAACCAACGAGCAAGCCAAAGAAACTCTTTCAGGACTGATATTGGCTCTGAATTAGGGTAGTACCCGGATCAAATGCCACATCCAATTGTGTCATGTTCCTGGGGAAAACAGCCTTGAAGAACATGCAATACATAATTTGGCCTGGGAATTACCATCGTCACAAAGTCATGGAGCCTGCTCATTTATTTTATATGTACCTTTAATGCTAGGAGGAACTTGAAACAATGTTGTGTACAATCTCTGCATTTGACAGATGACAACCAGGGGGCCCAGGAACCTGAAGCTATTTGGTTGAAGCTAGCGGGAAGCATTGCCAAGATTCGGATTCTGTTTATTGGTTTCCTCATACAGTGTTTCGTTCATTCATTCATTAGGTATTTCCAATACCCTAATACCTTAGTAGGTATTTGACAGAGGAAATGGTTTGAAAGATTAATAAGAAGTGTTTCTCACTTGAGCTTTCTATAGAGAGGACAGAAGTGTCATCATTTCTGTATTTATTCACTTAATCATTTATGAGGTGAATAATTATTGAGCAGCTACTATGTGACAGGCACTTGTCTAGGCACAAGATAGCCACTTAATAGCTCTGCGGCCTTGGGCAAGTTACCGAAATCCCTGATCCTCAGAAGACATCTCTGTAAAATGAGGATAATAATGGTACTTCCTTCATGGAGTTACTGTGAGGATTAAATAAGGTAATCTTTGTCAAGTGTTCAGAATGCTGCCTAGTACATAATAAGCGATCAGTACATGTTTAGCCATTATTATCATTAATATCCTAAGTGCTATGAGAGAGTTGTATACACTGTTCTGCAGGAGTACAGAAGAGCGACTGGGGTAGTCTGGGAATGCTTCCTGCAAGAGGAGGTGTGATTTGGGGCTTGACAGACGAGTAGGAGTTTGCCTTGCTTTACTGAAGGAACAGCTAGAGGGAACATAAAGCAGAGAAACATATTCTGGTAAGAATACATTACTCATGGAATGGGAATGAAGGTACCTGTGGAGAGAGGGAAGCGGGGAGAGCATGAGAGCCAGAGAGAACAGAATGGATGGATGGCAGGAGACCAGAAAGGCCTCCTGGGGCCAGACTGTGAAGAGAGGGTCCCTCGGTCAAACAGAGGACCTGGAGGGTCATTGAGGATGAGCCCCCGATTCTCAATCCAGGGTTCTTTCTCCCACCCTCCAGGGGGTGGCTCAGTAATCACAGGTAACCAGTTCAGACCAGAAGGCATTTGTACATCATTGCCATAAAAACCTGCTTGCAGGAAATGACTCATGGGCTCCTGTCACCAGCAGCTTTGGGGCCAGCCTATATAATGAAAACTCTTGCGTTATCCTGTGAGAAGGAAATGTCTGTGTATTGTGAACATCCAGCAGGGTCACACCACACCTTTTGTACTTGAACGTGACCTTTGCCTGTCTTTGTGTCTGCACTGGCTCCCCAGTGCTGGGTAACCCAGGCCCCGGTAATGCTTGCAGCCCAGCTCATTATGTGGTTCCTGAGCTTCATGAGCAGAGCACAGCAGGAGCAAGGAGGGAGGGAGGGAGGGAGGGAGGGGTGAAGCTGGGAGGGAAGGCCGCTATCTCCCAGCCTAGATAAACCTATCTGACATTCCCTACCTCTGAAGTCACCCACCAGGGCCCTCAAAGCCACGCTGTGCTACACTGGCTGGGAAATATCTAGCACCGCTTTGCCTAATACGGACAGTTGCAGGCATAACCGACAGAGTAGAGGATGGTCCCTGTGGTGTGACCTTCTGTACTAGTTGAACAAAAAGCTGCCATAGGACTTCCCTGGTGGCGCAGTGGTTAAGAATCCGCCTGCCGGTGGAGGGGACATGGGTTCGAGCCCTGATCCGGGAAGATCCCACATACCACGGAGCAACTAAGCCCATGCGCCACAACTTCTGAGCCGGCGCTCTAGAGCCCATGAGCCGCAACTACTGAAGCCCACGTGCCTAGAGCCGGTGCTCCGCAACAAGAGAAGCCACCTCAATGAGAGGCCCGTGCATCGCAACGAAGAGTAGCCCCTGCTCACTGCAACTAGAGAAAGCCCACGCACAGCAACAAAGACCCAATGCAGCCAAAAATAAATAAATTAAAAAAAAAAAAAGCTGCCATAAACCCTGGATCTGTCTGCTTACCTGACAGTGGACTTGGGCGCTGTTACACTAGGCACATCTGCAAGCCTAGATTACCAATTGGGTTGTGTGAATCACTGCACTTGTCACCACAGCTCCACACCAAGTGTGTGGGGTTTGTTTGCGTGAGTGCGTGCATTGAACATGCCATGTGAGCTTGAAGAAATCCATTCCCAACAATATTAAACCGAGATGAAAAAATTCTTTTTTGGCTGTCTTCATAGGACATAGTTAATCTGGGTTCACTGTGGTTCATTTTACAAGTACATTTATAAATAAAGACTTCTTTGTCTTTTTAAGAACAAACTAATTTGTTGTCTTTAATTAAAAAAGAAATGCATGCTCATGATAAAAAACAATAATTCAAGCAGGAGAAGAAAATATACTGTGAAAGGAAGTGCCTTTCCCCCGGCCACCAAGTTTCCTCCCTAGAGGCATCCACTGTACCATTTCCCGTGCGCCCTTTCTGAAAGTCTTTACATGTGTGTGCATGCGTGTGTGTGCATATGTGCATGCAAGCATATGAATGTGTGCATCCCCCTTTCTCTTATTTAATGGGAAAATTTTTTATGTATTTGTTGTACACCTTTTTTTTACTCAAAAATATGTCTTGGATCTTGTTTTATATCAGTACGTGGGGAATCTAACCCTTTTATTATTTTCATGGCTTTTTAAGGCTTGATATTTTATGGTTCCCTCACAATTTATTTAACTGCTTAGGTTGTTTCCAGTCTATTGCTATCTTAAACAGTACTGCAGTACACTTCCTCATACACACTTTGTATGCACATGAAAGCATGTCTACGGGATAGATTGTGAAAATTTCGAAGTCCAAGGGTGTGTGCATTGCATTGACAATGTTATAGGCATTGTCAAGTTCTCGTTCGTGGAGGTTCTTGCAGTAGACACTCCCCAAAATAGTGCAGGAGAGTGATAAGAAGAGCCCTAGGATGTTGCCTTCTTGGATTTCCTTAGCTTAGCTTAGTGGGCATTGGGATGGACACCTCCGAGTCCTGGAGTCTGGGCTGGGTGGCCTTGAATGGGGCCACTGAGTAAAGAGCAGTTTGGTAGCAATATGGTAGGGACCGCTGCCGCCCCTGTAATAATCACAATCACAACTATTTCATTAGTGTTACTGCACAACATTTGCATAGTGCTTTATAGTTTCACATGTGTGATTTCATTAAGAAGTTTGCTTTCTCTGTAAAAGGTGAATGCCCTTTAAAAGAAGAGCAAATACAAGTGTATGCTTTCCTCTTCAAAACTTCATCTAATAGTGGGAGCCTTTAGAGCCCTGGCCCACGGAGGATCTGTACTCTTTGTGCTGAACAGGGGTACCTTCCTGACCTAGCTAACTTGTTCTCTTTGTGATTCAATTTAAACTAGTATCACCTCCTCCAGGGAGCCTGCCCTGACAGCCTTTCTACATCCCCTTTCTCTTATTTCATCCCCAGTTGGGTTTGGTGCCCCCATGGGCTCCCAGACTCTGGTCCTACCACTACCTTGCTGATCCGTGTCCCTCATTTACTGCTTTTTTGGCCACTTTCCCACTCATCGTGAACTCCCTGAGGACAGGGACCATGTCTGGCTCACCTTTGGGTCTGAAGCACTCAGCACAGGGCTTGACACAGGGAGGGTGCTCAGGGACTAAATGAATGAACTGTGTAGCTCAAGAGGCTTCTTTCTGGAGCAATACAAATAGCATACTATTAACATATGTAGTTCTTTCTGGAGCTGTACTGGGTGAGTCCTGGTATTCCCAAGCCCTGATAGTGGGTTTACAGAAGCCGGGGCCAGCCAGCCCCTTATTTCCTTATTCAAACGTCTGTGCAGATTTGCATCTGACCATTGCTTGTGAGCATCCTCTCCCTGTGGTGTGGGACGAGGACAACAGCCTTGTCTGCACCTTGACTAGCATCTGGCTGTTCATGGAGCTTTCAAGGGGGACAGGGAAACTGGGCCTGTAGTCCTGTGAGGCTGAAGGGCTGGGCCTCCTTTTTCTTGGCGAAAAAAGAAAAACCTCTCACAGTTCCTGGCCCACCCAGGATTGCAGAAGGCCTTAGGGAATCTCTGGCCAGGATTATGCAAATTAATGTGTACCACTGGGCAGGGCAAGAGGAAACCATGAAGCAGTTTCATGCTCTGCTTCCCAGACTGGAAGGTCTCTTGGCTTCCCTCCTTCCTGCTCATTGGAGGCTCTTGCTGGGCTTTGCTTTTTTTTCATAATAAAAAATATCTTGGACATTAGTATATTCCATGGCAGGGGATTTTTCCACTTAGTGTGAATATATCTATCTCCTATCAACCAGGTGGGGTACCAGGCTGAGTTTGGCCTTCCTGCCACAAGGAAGCTCCTGGGCAATTCACTGGGCCCAGCACTTAGTTTGTTCTCCCCTCTGAATCAGAAAGGATTGCACCCAGCTGCAGGTAACTGAAAACTCAACTGCAGAGACTTAAACAAATAAGGGCTTATTTTTTAAACAGATGTCAGGAGAAAGGTGGTGACTGGAAATTCAATGGCCATGTTCTCTGTGATTCTCTGGGCCAGTGCTGTCCAATAGAAATATAAGGTGAGCTACATATGTAATTAAAAATTTTCTAGTACCCACATTTTAAAAAGTACAAAGAAATGGTGAAATTGATTTTAATAATATTTTTCTTTTAACATAATATATCCACAATATTATTATTTCAGCATGTAGTCAATATATAAAATTATTACTGAGCTATTTTACAGTCTTCTTTTTTTGGTATTAAGTCTCTGAAATTCTGTGTGTTTAACAGCTCAGCTCAATTCAGATTAGCCACATTTGAAATCCTCAGTAGCCTCATGTGACTAATGACTGTTGAATTGGATAGTGCAGCTCTAGGCTTTTCCTCATACTTGTTACCTTGTAGTCACAAGATGGCTGCTGCAGCTCCAGCCATCATGTCTGGTTTTGAGGCAGGAAGAAGGTAGAAGGGGCTGCTTAAGCTACATACATTGCTTTATCGCATACACAAAAGTGTTTCCAGAAACCCCATTAAAATATAAGCTCCTTGGGGGCAGGAGTTTTTGTCTTTATAGTCGCTGCTGATTTTCCAGCCCCTAGAATAGTAACTAACTAACGAATAGGACATATTTGTCACGGGTTGAGTTCTTCAGAAGCAGATGCTTAGAAGGTGTTTGGGGTGCAGTATGTTCATTAGTAATCAATACCTGTGAAAGGAATGGGGGAGGGAAGCAGGAATGGGCAGAAGAAGTCAAACTGTGTACAAGAGAACCAGATGCCTGTGGGTTCAAGCAGCTGAGTCTTTTCCTGCTTGGCCTTTTAGCCAGTGAGTTTTGCAAGAGACAGGGGTGGGAGGCCACACAGACCTCAGTTGATATAGGATGATCAGCTATGAGCTACCAGCTCTCTCTATAACATGTTTAACATATACACCAATGCAAATAGTGTATTGTAGAACATGTATAGTTATAGATAGTGTGTTATAGAACATGTATAGCTATAGACGTGTATATTTAAGGGGAGTAAGTTGTAAATTTAATAGTATATACACGAATTCTTTTATGTATTATATATTAAATTATATTACATAAAAAACTGTTTACCTTAAACTTCTATGCAGCTTCTTGGGAAGAAAACCCGAACGTGTTTTAACTTCAGAGCCTTCAGCTGTATGGAACGTATTTCACTGCCACCTGGCGTATCCCACACCTCCTCTTATGCGTCGTGGTCTTAAGAGATGTAGGGTAGCGAGCTATCACCAAAGGTTCATCAATGGGAATTCAGCAGTGGGAAGATTTTTATTCTCAGATCCTTTCTTCAGAGAGAGCTGTCTAAATCTAAGGAACATACCTGGGAAAATTCTTTTATGTCCAAATCTGCAGAAGTCCAGGGAAGTTCCTTTACCCCTTCTAGTTAGCATGTTTACCATGCAGCTGTGCGTTGTTCTCTCTGCTTTAAGAAAGCGATCTTTTCCATTTTCTCCCTCTCTCTCCCTCTCTCTTTTTCTCTCTCTCTGCCTCTGTCTCTGTTTCTCTCTTTGGTATTCCTAATGTTTCCCTTTTTTTTACTGTGGTAAAATATGTATGACGTAAAATTTGCCATTTTAACCATTTTAAAGTATGTAAATCAGTGGCATTAATTACATTCTCAATGTTATACAACCATCACCATTTTCAATTTCCAAAATTTTTCACTGCCCCAGATAGAACCTCTGTACCCAAAACAATAACTCTCCAGTCCCCGCCCCCTTCTCCCTAGCCCCTGGTAACCTCTGATCTAGTTTCTGTCTCTATAAATTTTCCTATTCTAGATATTTCATGTAAGTGGGATCATATAACATTTGTCTTTTTGTATCTGGTTTATTTCACTTAGCATAGTGTTTTCAAGGTTCATCCAAGTGGTAGCAAGTATCAGAACTTTATTCCTTTCTTTTTTCCAATTTTAGTATTGTTTTATTTAACTCAATTTATCAAAAATATTTTGATATGTAATCACTATAAAAGTTATTAATAGGATATTTTATATTTTTGTACTAAGACTTCGAAATCTGGTGTATATTTACCCTGTTAGTACATCTCAATTTGGATGCTAAGTTTTCATTTCAGAAATACTTAATCTGTATTTAGATTTCATAATATTTACAGTTAAAAAAGTAGATTTACATGTCCAACTTATTTCAGTCATACTTAGTTTTCCACTAACTGAATTGAGTCTGGGTTTATTTTTTAATTGTGGTACAATAGATAACATTAAATTTACCATTTTAAGCATTTTTCAGTATGCAGTTCAGTGTACATTTACACTGTTGTGCAGCCAACATACTATCCACCTTCCAGACTTTTTTCATCATCCAAACTGAAACTCTACCCATTAAACAATAATTTCCTACTCTCCCCTCCCCCCAGCCCCTGGCAAGCACCATTCTACTTTCTGTCTCTGTGAATTTGGCTACTCTAGGTACCTTATATAAGTGGAATCATACATATTTGTCCTTTTGTGACTGGTTTATTTGACTTAGCATAATATCGTCAAGGTTCATCCATGTTGTAGCATGTGTCAGAATTTCCTTCCTTTTCAAGGCTGAATAATATTTTGCTGTATGGACATACCACATTTTGTTTATCCATTCATCCCTCTCTGGATACCTGGGTTGTTTCCTCCTTTTGGCTATTGTGAATAATGCTGCCATGAACCTTGGTATACAGTATCAGCTCAAGTTCCTGTTTTCAGTTCTTAGGGGCATATACCTAAGAGTGGAATTGCTAAGTTATATGGTAATTCTGTGTTTAACTTTTTGAGGAACCACCAAACTGTTTCCACTTACTCTTATTTTTAAAATTGCCATCTCTGAGTTAAATTGTTCACAGTTATTAATTCATTCAAAAAATCATTTGGAATGTCTACTACATGCCAGGCACCAGGGATACAGCAGTAAAGAGAGCAGATAAAATTCCTCCCTTCTTGGAGTTTACATTCTTAGTGAGAGACGACAAATAAACATACGTGGCCTGAGTGTGCATACCTCTGTGTGTGTGTGTGTGTTTGTGTGTGTGTGTTGGTGGTAAACTGCTAGGGAGAAAAAACAAGGTGAGGGCAATGTGGGTGCCCCGACCAGAGGTGGGTTACTGTTTTATATCGGATGCCCTAGAAAGGCTTCTGTGAGACGGTGACATTTGAGCAGAGACCTTAAGGAAGTGAGGCATGAGCATGTGGCTCTTAGAAGGAAGAGAATTCTCGGCAAAGGGAACAGCAACAGGCGTAGAGATGCTGACAAGCAAACCTGCTCAGTATATTCTCCAAACAGCAAGGAGACCCATGCAATTAGAAAGAGCCAGGCCGGGGTGGTAAGACACGGGTTCAGGAAGGGAATGGATCCAGATCGCATGGGCCTTGGAACAACTGGAAAAACTTTGTCTTTTACTCTGAATGAGATGTAGGGCTACTGGAGGCGGTTGAGCAGAGTCACATGATCTGACTTCCTCTCGGAAGGACTTGCAAAACCTTGGAGATGAAGAAAGGAAAGGTATACTAGAGTCTCTCCCTCTGTGAATAACAGCTCTCTCAGGCCTAAGGAATTTATTGCATCCTCTGCTCGTCCTGTCTTAGAAGAGCTGCTTGCTCCTTCACCATAGGCCAGCAGCTTAGGGACAGGCTGAGACCAGCCTTGCTGCCCAGGCAGGGTTATTCCCATTGAAAGTCTTCCTGGAAGGGAAAAAGTCCTCCCAAATATCCGCAGCACCTAACACTATGCAAGAAGGAGTAGATCCCTTCATTTACTCTTTTCTCACTGATTTAGCGACTGCTATCCAAGTGCCAGTCCTCTGGGCACCAGAGGAGGATGACAGCAGAGAAGGCCCCTGCACCCGTGGAGCTTTCCATCTGGTCCAGGGAGAATAGAAACAGACAAAGATAATTTTATCATGTCATCCCAAGAAGGTCATAAATAGGGTATTATGATAGAAAGAACCAGGGGAGGGGAGTTGATTCTAGACAGAGTGGCTGGGAGGTGACATTTAAGCTGAGATCTCTGAGTAAGAAGCAGCCAGCTGGTAAAGAGCATGTTCAAGCAAGGACAGCAAGTGCAAAGGCCCTGAGGTGAGAAAGCTCTCAGCCAGCTGGAAGAGGCAGCAAGGCAGCCAAGAGGGGCCTGGAGGGGAGTGAGCAGGGGGGACCATGGTAGGAGGTGAGGTTGGGGGTGGGGAGACAGGAGGCAGATCACTGAAAGGCCTTTCATGTAGTCCATTCTAACAAGTTTAGGTTTTATTCTCTCTTTGAATACCAGCTCCACTGCTTGCTAAGTAGTATGACCTTGCCTCTTGGAGCCTCTGTTTGTTCATCTGTGAAATGGGAATAATAATAGTTATAGGGCTGGAATGAAGGTTATACGCCAAATGCACATAAAGCATTTAAAGTGCCTGGTAGCTGTTAATTACCTCCTCTCCTTCTTGAAGCTCTCCTATTGGATTTGTTACACAACTTTTTGGACACATTTTTTAAAGTCATCTTCATGCTCTTTCTCCTTTTTTTCTATACGTACTCAGTGTCCTCCAAGGGCTTGTCTTTGACTCCTTTTGCTTCTGCAGGGTGTGATTTCTGGGGGAAATCTCAGCTACACTCAGCTGTCACCGCTCCCCCTGGCCATGAAGGCGACTCTCTACTTTTGTATCTGTGGCCCTTACCTGTCTCTTGAGCCCCATGACCCCACTTAGTTCCCTTAAGACATCTTCAGGATGCCTGTTGGACACCTTTAAACCACATTCACCATCTTCTTTCTGAAAGCTGCTTCTCTTCCTCTGTTTCTCTAAATCCTGAAAGCTCAAAATCCGACAAACATCGTGGACTCCCATCTGCTTTCTTCCCCCAGTTGCTGCACCTTCCTTTGCAATTTTATTCATATCCATCCCCTTCTCTCCATTGCCACTGCCTGCACTTCGGTGGAGGCAGCAGTCTCTTACCCAGGTGATGGCAGAACACAGCTCTGAAGTTTCTTATGCCTTTTCCTCCCGTCCAGTCCAGCTGCTGATGCCCACAGAGTTGTCCTTCCGAAGCACAGATCTGACTGTGGCTCTTTGCTCACATTCATGGCTCCCCAGTGCCTTGCATTGCAGTTCCTCCTCCAGGCTGGCCTGGTGTTCTGTCTGATCCAACCCATCTCCTACCTTGGGTTCCAGACCTCCCTTCTCACATGCCCCATGCTGGCCACACTCCCTCCTTGCTCTCAGCCTCCTGTGCACCCTGCCTCTGGCCAGCCTTCCACCACTGCAGTCCAGCCACAGAGCACCCCCTTCTCAGAGGCCTCGGCCTCTGCGGCTCCAGCAACTTCCACCTCCCACCTTCAGCTCGGCGACCCATCCCCAGGGTCACAGCTCGGAGTCTGCCACCACCTGGGACTGCTCCACCTAAATCCTCCCTTGAAATGCTCCTCTCTAACCACAGCTCTGAACTGCTGCTTCTCTCGCTGTGTCCCTCTCACAAAACCTGTTGCCAGCCCAGGTTTCCATCCTCAGTCAACTCCCTTTTCTGTCCATCTGTCAGCCTAGCCTCCCCTGGCCTTCACTTTCTTGCCCATCCTGGCACCTGTGTTCTGTCTTTGTAGCCGTGTTCAGCAGCTTCTCAAAGGCCCGACTTCAGGTCAGCCCGGCCTTAGGAGATCTGACATTCACTCTGCTCCCATCCTCAAGGCTGCCGGACTCCGCTAAAATAGCAGAGCCCGAGACGGGAGGGTCTCGGTACCACGTTGTGAGAACTCAGTGCTGAACATCTTAGTGCTGTCGGGACAGCCTTTTAAGAAAGTCTAGCCAGTTTTCTGTCTAAGTTGTCCCCAGCTTTTATCTCCCTCTCTACCTTTCAGCCCCTTCCCTTGAAGCAGCTGTCCTACTTCTCAGGAAAACCACTGTCATCAGCTCTGTTTCTTCTTTCCTTCTTCTCAACCAAATTCATGAGCAAGATAATCTGTACTCCTTGCTCCCTGGCTTCACCTCCCTCTCACTGCCAACCCGCTGTGGCTTCATTCCACTGTGCCAGTAGAAATGCTTTTTTCAGGATCACAGGGGCCTAAGAGTTAGCCAAGACTATGGTTGCTTTTGTATCCTCGTCTACTTGACCTCTTTCAGACACTGGACATGGTAGATCACTATCTCCGTGAAACTCTTCTCCTTAGAGAGGCGCCTAGGTGTAGCCCATGACCCCTGGTCCTTGAGGGAGGGGAGAATGTAGGTTATGTTCCTTTGCAAGGAATTGTAAACCTGAGTATTAACAGGTCCAAACTCTGCCTGTTTTTTCATATTTTCTTGACAGGAAGTTTTTCCATAAAGAGCACATGATTGACCTTTTTTCTGCTGCTGAACTCAGCGACAGGTATGGTAGCATGGATTTATGCTGCCTTCTTGTGCTGTAGGAGCCTCTTGTCTTTTTCCCTAATAGATTTACTCTAGGGCTCCAGATCATATCAAATGACATCGTTCATTAGAATTTAGCTGTACATCACAATGCTACAAAGCTCTTCTGCTTGCAAAGCAATTTTACATCCAGTATCTCACTGGATTCTCACAGTAACTCTGCGGGGTAATATGGGCTGGCATGATCATCCCTACTTTCCAGAGGAGGAAACTGATGCTTAATTGGAATGAAGGACTTGCCTGGAATTTCACAGCGATAAATGGAAGAATGCAAGAATGTTCAAAACCAGCAGTCCCATATGTTGTTGCCAGTTGTTTGACCTTTGTTTGAGGACTTCAATACAGACAGACAGTGACCCTCGGAAAGATGTAAAATCCATTGTGTCTCCAACCACATCATTTCTTCAGCACTTAGTACTGGGTGTTAAGGATACAGAGATGGCTCAGACATTATTCTTACCTTTATTTTCAAAAGAAATTTTACCTGAAATATTTAAGATAGACAACAGCATTACTTAGTATTTATGAACTGATGATTTTAGAACTTCACATTTGAATGTTTGCTTATTAGAGGGTCTCAGTTAATACGCTGATACCATGAAGCTCTTTTGATGGATGTAATAGTTTGAAATTTTGAATTAAGGATGGCCCTTGCAGCCTTATACTAGATTTAGTATCTAATTTATTTTGTTTTCTTTACACAGATTCAAAATAGGGTTTCAAGTAAAATAGCTTTTAACAGCCTGCTTTGCAATCTCTCCAATTATAATAATCCAGAAACTTGACATGTAGTAGATAGATGTGTCCAATTTACTTTAAGATTCAACTTTGAAACCAAAATTTTCTAATTTGTAGAATGAAGGTAGTATTTACCCTGTTCAGAGAGTTGTAAGTAGGAAGTGAATCATAGTAGCAGGGGGCCTGTAACATTGTAAACCTTCAGCAAATGGTCTCTGTTACTATTCTGGCCTACAGCTTTAAGGAAAGGGTTGACAACTGTCCCCCATGCTAAGGATTCTGGCAGTGCTGGTGTGATATGGGTTTTGTTTGTTTTTTGTGGTTGCATCCTTTTTTTCCCTTTATTTTCTTAGAACAGTTTTTGTTTCACAGCAAAATTGAGGGAAAGGTATAGACATTTCCCATATATTCCTCATCCCCACGCATGCGTAGCCTCCCCACTATCAACATCCTGCACCAGAGTGGATCATTGTTACAGTTGATGACCCTATGATGTGATGACACATCAAAATCACCCAAAGTCCGTAATTTGCCTTAGGGTTCACTCTCAGTGTTATACACTCTATGGGTTTGGGCAAATATATAGTGTCATGTATCTTTTTACTGCCCTAAAACTCCCCTGTGCTCCATCTATTCATCTTGCCTTTTCACCCCACTCCATCCTACTCCCCTGGCAACCACTAATCTTTTTTACTGTCTTCATAGTTTTTTGACATTTCTTTTCCAGAAGGTCATATAGTTGGAATCACACAGTAGGTAGCCTTTTCACACTGGCTTCTTTCACTTAGTGATAATGCATTTAAGGTGCCTACATGCCTTTTCATGGCTGGATAGCTCACTTCTTTTTAGTGCTGAATAATATTCCACTGTCTGGGTGTACCACAGTTTATCCATTCCCCTGTGAAGGACATCTTGCTTGCTTCCAAGTTTTGCAATTATGAATAAAGCTGCTATGAACATTCATGTGCAGGTTTTTGGACATAAGTTTTCTTCTTCTTTGGGTAAATACCAAGGAGCTTGATTGCTGGATTGTATGGTAAGAGTGTGTTTGGTTTTGTAAGAAACTGCTAACCTATCTTCCAAAGTGGCTGTACCCTTTTGCATTCCTATCAGCAGTGAATGAGAGTTCCTGTTGCTCCACATCCTCACCAGCATTTGGTGTTGTCAGTGTTATGGATTTGGGCCATTCTAATAGATATGTAGTGGTATCTCCTTGTTTTAATTTGCATTTCCATGATGACATACGATGTGGAACATCTTTTCATATGCTTATTTTCCATCTGTAGTGTTACAAGGTTTGGGTTTTTTTTTTGCAAATTTATTTATTTGTTTTATTTTTGGCTGTGTTGGGTCTTTGTTGCTGTGCGTGGGCTTTCTGTAGTTGCAGCGAGCGGGGGCTACTCTCTGTTGCGGTGCACGGGCTTCTCATTGCGGTGGCTTCTCTTGTTGCAGAGCACGGGCTCTAGGCATGCGGGCTCAGTAGTTGTGGCACATGGGCTCAGTAGTTGTGGCACACGGGCTCTAGAGCACAGTCTCAGTAGTTGTGGCGCATGGGCTTAGTTGCTCCGCAGCATGTGGGATCTTCCCAGGCCAGGGATCGAATCCGTGTGCCCGGCATTGGCAGGCGGATTCTTAACCACTGCACCACCAGGAAGCCCGATACAAGGTTTTTTAATCTTTAAGAGTCTGTGAACTTGGATAGGGGGCAAAATCTTTATTTTCACTAACCTCTAACTGAAATGTAGCATTTCCCCCAATCATGAATCTGGCAGCAAATCTACCTTAGGAGTGCCTGTGATTTGTCACCAATAGAAATCACAGATATTTTCACTTATCCTTGCAGTTGTAGATATCTCAGTCTCTGGTTTACACTTATTACTATTTGGAAATTATATTAGGCCTTAGACCTGCAGCTAGATCTCATCATTTAATATATTATTAGATATGTTAAATGTGTTAACATTTTATCTTATGCATTTAAAGATATTATTCTGAGAAAGTGTCCATAAGCTTCCCTGGGTTGCCAAAGTGACCCAGGGCGTAGAAATGGTCAAGGACCCCTGGTCTGATGTCACAGACTTGGGAACTAGGGACCAAGAGCTGCGTAGGGCCTGCCTGTGTGCAGCAGGGGGTGGGGGAATGCTGGGAAGAGCCTGGGAGGGACCTGGGTCAAATCTCTGCTCCTTCACTTATTAGTTTACAACCCTGGGCCAATTACTTGAGTGGTTTGAGTCCCAAATTCCTTATCTGTAAAGCAGCAATATTAAAACATACCTTACCGGCTTTGACACACATATAAAGAATCATTTCTAGCACATAGGAAGTCTTCAGAAACATAAATTCCCCTCTCCTTTCCTCTCTGCTCTGTTTCCTCTTGTGTGACGTGAGAGGTCTTAGTAGAAGACCTCTCTAAGTTCTCTCTTAAATTTGTTGTGATCCTGCGTCTTTCTTGTTATCAAGGCCAAACCAGATAGTCCATTGCTGTGGAGTCAGAGCTGGTGTCTTCATGCCCCATGGCATTGCTAGCCTCCTTTCCTGGAGCAGCAGGGAGAACCAGTGTCCTCAGACCTTTCCCGGCCCTTCCGCTGTCCACCTTGGCTTTCCCTGGCTCCCCTCCAGGCTGAGCTCATGGGTGAAGAATGCATAGGCCGAGCTGCTCCCTGAGTGCCTGAGAGAGGGCCGATGGTGGAACATGTTGTAAGAGCATTCTCTCCACTTCTTGTCTGGGACAGCTGATAGCAGACCTGGGAAATCCATTAATCATCATCCTCGGTGGCTCAGCAGACCCACGACCACTCTCCCTGCTTCTCCATCTGTTGTTTCAAGCTGACTGTTCTTAGATGGAAAAAATGTAGCCTATTGTTGTCTTGGTGAGAAGGTGCTAAAGTGACAAAATGCTTCTCTGTACAGGAAGTCAGGAGTATGGGGGGAAGGTGGCTCGATGCCATCATGGAACTATATCCTGCTCCTTTTTTTTCCTTAATTAGGCTCTGAATCAAAAAAGGCTTTATGGTCACTGGGTTCAGATGACACGTATTGTGGTTTTGTTTTTCGGTTGTTGAACTGTCCTAGGCCTTGGAACCATGTTCTAGTCAGACTCAATTTTCAGAGTAGGTGAAAATGTATGGTGTGCCCAGCTGAGCGCTGTGCTATTCGTTAGAATGATGGCTAGATGGGCACCAATGGGCACCCATTTGGAGCACAGCAGGGGAGGACCATCATCCATACTCTACATGTCCTCCTCCCTGTCTCAGACCAGATGTGCAACCTCCACTCCAGCTCAGAGCCCAGAACTAACCACCTCTGCTCGCCATAGGCCTGCAGGAGAATTGAGTGTGACAGAGTTTCTGAGACTGAACTGAGCCAGGAGGTGCTGATGGTGTGTCTTGTCTCTTAAATATCACTGGGAAGATGCTGGCTGGAGACTGTTGAGGTGAGAGGGGCCTTCCGCCCCAGCACATCGGAGAGTTAGGTACACCAGGGGCTCCACTGAGATAGACGGCCCTCTAGGCTCTCTCTTCTTCATGCCAAGAAGTGAGAGAGTGATGTGGGTGTGGTGCTGTGCCTGAGAGCATGGTCTTTGGGTTCAGACCAACCTGGGTTTACATCTCATTTTTAGCTGTGTGACCTTTGGCACCTTACTTAACCTCTCTGGGCCTCCATTTCCTCACTTGTAAACTGGGGATAATAGTACTCAGCTCACAGGGTGATTGTGAGACCTACATAAATTAATATATGTAGAGCACTTAAAACAGTGTCAGACACAGAATAAGTTATTGCTTTGGTGATTATTACTGTCAGGGTGAACGGGATCTGAACAGCGAGGATCTTTATCCCTGGCTGCCTCCCTTCTTGGGAGCTGTTCCTTGTTCTCCTTTCCCCCAGGGGTTAAGTATGGGTATCTGTTTCCCAGAGGAGGGAGGGCTCCACTACGGACCCTAACCACTGGACTTACTGCCCACGGAGGCTGCAGAGTTGGTGCTCCCAGCTTCTCTGAAACTCCAGCCCAGGAGAGGTGAACTGGGGACAGCGCCAGCCTCCAGTCTGTCGGCAGGGCACCTAACTCCTGAATGTTCTGCCCTGTTATCTGTCCCAGAGAATGTCTGACATTTGGGTTTTGTGATGAAATTGTCTGGCCTCCCTGAGAGATTTCACAAATAGATTCCAGACGTTGTAGTAAACCAAGCCTTTCTGTATTTTTACTAAGACAAGAATGAGCTTGGGGCAATAATTTCTGGGATCCCTCTCTTCAGTCTGCTGGGGGAGGGGGATTGGGGTGGGGTTCACTTTGGTGGTTAATAGCAACAGTGGTAACTAACCCTTAATGGGCCCTGTTGTTTTCAGGACCGCCTTCAAGCCTCAGGGACTGTTGAGGTTATCTCCATCTCTCAGCTTCTAGGTGCTCAGAATCTCTCCAGTTAGCTGAGTCTCCTGAATCTTCCTGCCTTAGGAGTTTGCAGAGCTGGAGGGGAGGAAGCGAGGCTTCACGTGGCCTAGAAAGTCATCAAAAAGCTGATGGCCACAGGAGGGGCTCCTCACCTACCACCCCCAAGATTCCTCCTATTTATTTGAGGTGCTGGGCTCACAGCAATGATTAGCTTCAGTTCAACACATACATATATTTTATGTCATGATGGCGGTGTTCTAGAGGCTGGGGATAAAGCAGTGAGCACTCCAGAAACGATTGCCGCTAGAATAAAAACCATTGCTATTATCTAGTGCTGGAGGGCATAGAGAAGAAATACGCCTCACTTCCCCGGTTCTAGAGCCCTTTTCCACACAGAAGACCCTCCTTGCCCACGTCGTTTCCTCTTGTTCTAAGCCTCTCATGCTTCCTTTCAGTCCAGATGACAGTCTGGTCATCTCCGAGCCTCCCTCTGCTGTGGTGGCGGAGATGTGGGCGGTGGAGGGTGGAGTCTGAGCCTCCCGGCAGCTCTCTGACATATGCAGATGTCATAGGTACCAATTCTTTTTTTTTTTTTTTTTTTTTTTTTGCGGTACGCGGGCCTCTCACTGTTGTGGCCTCTCCCATTGCGGAGCACAGGCTCCTGACGCGCAGGCTCAGTGGCCATGGCTCACGGGCCCAGCCGCTCCGCGGCATGTGGGATCTTCCCGGACCGGGTCACGAACCCGTGTCCCCTGCATCGGCAGGCGGACTCTCAACCACTGCGCCACCAGGGAAGCCCCATAGGTACCAATTCTATGGATAAGCACATTGAGGCCAGAGGAGACCAGGGCCCCCAAGTGCAGGAGCACTGCCAGTCTCAGTGCCAGTTCTTAGTGTTCCTTGACTGCATGGCCATGCTCAGCTGTCCACGGGGAGGCTACGAGGATGGCCCAGCCCATATAAAGTGTGAAAGGAGAAGCTGTAAGACCTCTGGAAGCCTGGGTGAAACTGGGCTGACACCCCTGTACCCTGGCAGGCTTCCTGTAAACTGCTTCACATTGAAGCCCAACCCCGCCTGCGGTCACATTTCCACACCACCACCAAAGACATGGAAATTCTGTACCTCCTTCAGCCTAACCCGATGCCTGCCAGACACATAGTGGGTGCTTAGCACAGCAGCCCTGGAGCTAGAAGGTGGGCCCAGTGGCTCTGACTGGGACCACAGTTCCTGGCGCCGATAAGGGTTTCCTTTCTTCTTCACTTGGGAGGGAGGTGGAGGCCCTCTAGCCAGCAGCAGGGGGAGGCTCTCCTTTATGGGATTAACTGGGACCTGCACTTTTGCTGGAAACTGTGGGAAGCGTGAAGAGCTCGCAAGTGCTTACAAAGTGGGTTTTGAAAAACAAACCTCGCCTACGCAGGGATGAAGCAGAGGTTAGACATGGCTTTTTGTGGGGGTGGGGTGGTGCTTAGCTGAATAACAGACTAGAAGGAACTCTGTAAGCAGGTCCATAAGCTTGTCTAGAGAACAATATGCACTCTGTATTGAGTAGATTTATGGTAACAACTATCATTTGTAAAAACGCTTTATAATTTATAAAGCCCTTTTTACATGCACTGTATGTGTGTGTAAATACTATATGTAACCTTCCCATTTAAGGTTACTGAACACACACACACACACACACACACACACACACCCCTCTTCATTCTGTCTGTCACATAGTGGAAAGAACCTGGGCTGGCTTGCAGTTTCTGGGCCTCAGTTTACCCATCTGCAAAATGAGATGATTGGGGGAGCCCTGACTGGGAGAGATGGTACAGGGATGTGCCTCTCGCTGGCTCGGTGCCTCGTACGAGTGTGGAGAGCAGGAGCTGATTGGCTCTGAGAGTGCTGGGCAGTTCAGGGGTGCCTGCTGCAGGTGATGAGGACCCTGGGCATCAGCTAAGGGGAGGTTCTCTTCTGGAGCCACCGACTCAGAAGGGGGGATTTGCCTTTACTTGGAGGCGGGCAGGAGAGGCTTAGGCCCCAAGGCCCGTGGGCACTGTACCCAGGCTGCCCTCACAACCTGTCCTCAAGGTGATCTGATGGGGTCGCTGGTCCACCACCATGCTAATCCTCATCAGGTGGAGCCTCTGAGGGATGAGTAGTGTTTCTCCTCAGAGAATGGAAGAGAGCAGTGATGACTTATGCAGAACCCAGAGTCAGAGAGCAGAGGTGGACGGCACTTCCCTGCTCTCCGCCCAAGGCTGGAGCACGAGCATCAGCTCTGCCGTCCCCCTTTACTCTCCTCCGCTGGGGGGATCCAGGTCCCCTTGTTCCTTTGTTTGTTTTCCTCTGTCTTATTCCTGTTCCATTTATCTTCTTCCTTCCTCTCTTTAATCCCATGCAGCTGTTTTCTTTTTAATTGTAAAGGGTTTTTTGTTTCTTGTTCCCTGTATAAAACATTGATGAGTTAACTGATTTCAAATTCAAGTGGGGACCATCTCTAAATTTTATTTTTGAATTATGTGCTTCAGTTCTTTTTTTTTCTTTAAATAATTAGTGACACATCCTGGCCCTGGCCCTCTCCAGCAGTGTGGTCCTGTGTCTCCCATCTGTACAGTGGGGACAGTAATGCCCCTCAGAGGGTAGTAGTGGCTTACTGAGTGAATAAATGAAGTCCAGACAGTGGCAAGCCCCCCAGCCCTTCCATTTGAATTACCCCAAAGATGTGTTGATCGTTACTGAGTGGTCCCAGGCGAGGGCCTTGGTTTTTCTGTATCTGACTCAAGATTGACTCAGATGCTGTGGTTTTGAGGGCTTTGTTTCAGCAGTTACTCGGGCTGGAATCGGCCCTGGGTCAGCAGCTGCTGGTAGAGGTGACTAGGTGTCTCCCGACTGTGGATGAGTTGTCTGTCTCTGTCTTGCCCCTCCGGTGGCTGCCTCCCTGAAAGCCTCAGTGATTCCCATTGTCCGCGTGGGTGGGCTTCCCAGGGCCCCCTCCCCTGGCCTCTCTCTGGTTTCCCTCCATCTCTCTTTACCAGGTACCTGCCTCCACTCCCGACTTGCCCCACCCCATCCCATGGGGTAGATGGGTTGCTGGTGGGCAGGGACTGTTCTCGAAAGGGAAAGGAAAAGCTTGAGCTGCCAGCATCCCCAGAAGTTGTCTTTTCTGCCCTCTGACCGTCGTTCAGTGTTGCCTTTTGTCCCTCTGTCTCCACCGTTCATAAATGTGGGTGAGTGAGCCCCTTCTTCTTTCCTCTAGATCTGTGCTGTCCAATATGGGTGCCACTAGCCACATGGCTCGGACATTTGACATGTGACAAGTCCAAACTGAGATGTGCTGTAAGTGTAAAATACACACCTGATTTCAAAGACTTAGTATGAAAAAAAGGTTGCATAATAATAGCTTATTAGTACTTTTCATATGGATTACATGTTGAAATAATAATATTTTAGATATATTGAACTAAATAAATTATATTATTAAAAATAATTTTACTGTGGCTACCTGATAATTTAAAATTACATGTGTGGCTCACATTATATTTCTGTTGCAGTGGTTCTTAACCGGTGGTGATTTTGCCTCCCCAGGGACATTTGGCAATATTTAGAGACAGTTTATTTTTTGTTTGTATTTTTTTTTTTTTTTTTTTTTTTTTGCGGTACGCGAGCCTCTCACTGCTGTGGCCTCTCCCGTTGCGGAGCACAGGCTCTGGACGCGCAGGCTCAGCGGCCATGGCTTACGGGCCCAGCCACTCCGCGGCATGTGGGATCTTCCCGGACTGGGGCACGAACCCACGTCCCCTGCATCGGCAGGCGGACTCTCAATCACTGCGCCACCAGGGAAGCCCTAGAGACAGTTTTGATTGCCATGCTCGGGGGAGAAGGTGATCTAGTTGGGAGAGGCCAGGGCTGCTGCTAAGCATCCTGAAATTCACAGGACAGTCCCCACCCCCAACTATAAAAAATGATGCAGCCCAAAACGTCCATCGTGCCAAAGTTGAGAAACTCGGTTCTATTGGACACTCTTACTTTGGATGATGTAGTCTTGTCTTATGGGCAATGACTCCAAAATCAGAGGCCCTAGGCATAGTAGAAAGAGCATAAATGGCCGGTGTCAGATACCTGCAACCATGGGTAGGTTAGTTAACATTTCAGAGCCTCCATTTCCTCATCTGTAAAATGGGCATAACCCACTTTACAGGTTTCCAGCTAGGCTTAAATGAGATTGACATGTACCATACCTGTTACATAATAAACCGCCACTAAACAGAAGTTACTATTATTAAAAAACCTGTATCTTTTACTCTCTGGATCAACTATTGGGATTTCTCCATGCCTCCTGGATTTTTCTATGATACCTGACACTCAACAACTTGGAAACTAAATTCATAATTTCACTCTTCCTCTTCCCTCCCACTCCCTAAATGTATTCTTCTTTCTGACTTGCAGTCTTAGTTCACACTGGCCCCACCCTCCCAGTCTTAGAATCTGAGTCAGTTTCACTTCCTCCTTCTAGCCCCTCAAACCCGAATTTATAATTTGTTAACCTCTCTGGGGTAGGTATGTCTCCTCCACCCCACCTCTCCGTTCCCACCTAGCAGGACCTCTTCACCCAGCCTGAGAGCGGCTGCCTTCCAGGTCCTGCCTCTGCTCTTTCCTCTTCCCTCTGTGTGTGGTTAGTGAACTCCATCTTGCTCAGAAACCCTCAGTGGTTTGTTGTTTTGTTTTGTTTTTGCTGAAGTGGGAGTACTTGTGGGCAGGAAATGTGACATGCCCATCTCCTAGCCCATTTCCTTAGTACCCAACGTGACGCCTAAGAAAAGGTGTTCCTTGAGTGTTTTCTGAATGAATGAATGACCAAATGCATGATAAATAGCCTTTTCTCCTTGGTTCATCCTTGATAGGATCAGGTATTACAGGGAGCTGGGAGAGTGGTTTCCAAATGCCTTATTTTCCTTTTAATAGTTCAGCAGAGCGTAACCCAGGACCTCATCTACCTCTTTGCTTCCCCTCTACCCGCACCCCTCAAGTGTTTAAGCTGGGGGAGCACTTTGTTTGTTCTACCTGGAGGGTTACAGCCATGACGCAGTACACCCGGATCCCGGAAATCCCATCTTCCATATGTGGACTTCCTCAGCCAGCCTGAGGGGTGATGCCACAGTCCTTCCACTGGTCCAGGCCTGCCTCCAGAGAGCAGGAGCCCTAGATGCCCAGGCATGCCTTCCTTTTGGTGGCAGAAAGAATTCCCAAGCAGCTCCCAGCAGGCTGAGAGGAGAGGCTTTCCAGAAACATGTCCTTAAAGATGCTCTGATAGGGCTTCCCTGGTGGCGCGGTGGTTGAGAGTCCACCTGCCGATGCAGGGGACACGGGTTTGTGCCCCGGTCCGGGAAGATCCGCCTGCTGCGGAGCGGCTGGGCCCGTGAGCCATGGCCACTGAGCCTGCGCGTCCGGAGCTTGTGCTCCACAACGGGAGAGGCCACAACAGTGAGAGGCCCGTGTACCACAAAAAAAAAAAATAATAAGATGCTCTGATAAAGAAAACATAGTGTGTTCTTTGGCAGGTTGTAGACATGGGTGGGCAGGATGGTGTAAGTAACATTGGAGTCTCCCAATGTCTAGACACTGTGATCTATTCAGTTTTGAAAACACTTTAATTACAAGCCACTTTATACTGTAAAGTGACCCCCTTGAAAGCTGTCAAGAGCCTCTGAGTAAGTCTGCTCACTTCTTTTGTAGCAGTTGCAAGCGGAGTCAAAACTGTATTACACTGGTGAGAAGGGGTTCCCTGGACTGGAAGGCGTGTGAGATGCTCTAGCCTTCTAAACGTAAATACACGAGGGTTTGTCTCCTGGAGCTGGTGATCCACATTGGGATATGGGACTTTTCTGTATAGCCGTCTTCTGTGGGTTGGGTACCAGATGTATATCCCACCCCCAGGAGGTATATCAAGGTGCGACTGACCAGATGGATTTTCCCTTGGGAAATGTTAAGATTTGCTATCACCTCTAGCTTTGTCACATCTGAAGTTGTTTCCTCTATCTGAGCCTAGCTATTTCATTGGTAAATAAGAGAAAAGCCCCATATATTGCATATATTAGATAATAATGTCTTCCCTCCACTTTTGACAAGTCGAAAGACACTTCACTGCCCATTAGCATGTCTAATCAGCTGCAGACAATCTGTGTACATACTAACTTGATATAATCCCAGGTAAAATAAGCAACAGTGGTAGTTAATAGTTTGGGCCCCAGATTTGAAATTTCAAACCCCTTGGTTTGAAATTTAGCTTTGCCTCTTACCAGATACATGCCTTTGAGCAGTGGGACCTTAGCTTCATCAGAAATGGGGAGAGAAAATAGTTCCTGTCTCATAAGTTAGTTTCTGACTCATTTAATAAGATAATGTATGTAAAGCCCCTAAGACAGTGTCTCAGTAAATATTGGCTATGACACTTCAATTAGCCTCTGTGTGCATCCTGATTTGGGGTAAAGGCATGATTTGATTTTATGCATTTCTTCATTTGGCAAATATTTCATGGCACCTCCTATGGGTCAGGGACTATTCTGGCCTCTGGGGATACAGCATGAGTAAGGGAGAAAAGGCCCCCGCTTTGGTGGAGCTTACATTCCAGAGGGAGAGACACACAGTGAACTAGTTAATAAATAAAAAAGAGCTTTAGGGTTGTGATAAGCACTGTACAGAAAATAAACAGGGAGATGTGTTGGATTAAATGGGGTGGGGCTGGGGAGGTATCACCGAGGAATGTGATGTTAGGGCTGAGACCTGAACCCAGAGATCTGCGGGAGGGCGTCCCAGGCAGCAGGAGCGGCAAGGGGAACCCAACTGAAAATGGCCTCTGGACTCCCATGAATATTTTCTTGGGCACCCTAAGGGGAAGGCAGTGGTGGGGAAGGAAGTGTCAGACAGGATGATCTAAGCCAGCGGTTGACAAAAATGTCTAAAATCTTTACTATCTGGCTCTTTACAGAAAAAGCGCACTGACTTGTGATCTAAAGTCCCTTCCAGGTCAGACGGTGCACGTACCTGTGAGCTCAGGGGGCACAGGGCAACTCGCCAGTGCAGGGGACAGCAGCCCGGCTCCCTCTTGGGTGCCCAGGCTACAAGTGAGGTTCATCCACTTGCTGAAGATGCCCTGATAAAGGCAGTATGCCTGCCCCAAGGGATGCAAACCACTCCCAGCCTTTGAACTGGTAGGATCATAGCATCCGTATCCCTGGATGGACTGGACCACATCTCTTGGGGATCTAAATGCTGATTTCATTCTAGGACTGCTCCTCAGGAAGAAGGGAGGGAGGAGAGGAGCTGTCAGCCACTGCTATTGTTTATTGACTGCTTATCCTGTGCTAGGCTAGGCTCTTCTGTGAACAATTCTACAGTTTACTAATTCCATCCCCATAACAACTGTAGTTGGTAGGCAATACCCTTATTCCTCTTTTAGGGTTGAGGAAACTGAGGTCAAGAGAAATGAGTGTAATAAGCTGCTGTGCTCAAAGGCACACAGCTGGCAAATGGCCTGCCAGCTTCAGAACCTGTCCCTTACTTCGCCACCATATGTGCTGTTTCTCGGTGGTGTTCCATCCAAGGGCTGGTAAGTCTTTACCTGTTTGCATGCCTGAACTAAGGCATGCTTAGACCCCTCAGCCATATTCATTCAGCACCTACCTATGGGGCTAGAGACCCTACAAAAGGAGAATATGAAGGAGGCCAGCGCATCCTTACAGCATATTCATATTCTTACCTACTGCCTCCTTCTTGGGGAATATGCCAGGGCTCTTGGAGGGGTGGTTAGCTGGTCCCGATATGGCTGTGGAGTGGCAGGGGTGGCCTTGTGCTCCTTGGGCTCTCAGCCCAGCTCTGAGCTGGCTGCAGAAACAGCTGCTGGGTTCAGGTAAACGGTCTCTCCTTTGCTGACCTCAGAGCAATAGGAGTTGGTGAACGTGGAACGAACACCTGGCCTCTTCTCATGCAGATCCGTTACCAGGCCCACAGTGGCCTTTCTGTAGAGGCCAGCCTGGGACAAGGCTGCTGCCCCCTGATAGGGTCAGCCTTGCCTGTGGCCATGAGTGGTCATAGGATGAGGTGGCACCAGTGGAGGAGTCTCACCAGGGAGAGAAAAGGGGCCAGAAAGGGACAGCGGGCCATAACGCTTGGGAGAAAAGTGGCAGCGAGGGCAATGTAAAAGAAAGAGCCAGCTGCCAGAGTCACAAGGATCTGGTAGTGACGCCTGGCTCTGCCTTTTATTAGCCCTGTGATCTTAGGCAAGTGTAACACTGTGGATCTGAGTTTTTCCCTGGAGCTAGAAGCCTGGGTCTGAATGCCAGTTCCTCCTTCCTAACTGCGACGTGACCTTGGGCACTCCAGTTAACCATTATGTGCCTCGGTTTCTTAATCTTGGGTTGTTGTGAGGTTTGAATAAGTTAATACATCTGAAGCACTTAGGTCAGTACTTGATGCAGAGTTAGGCTTCAACAAATGCCAGCTTTATTCAGTCACATCGCCTCTGAGTCTCAGTTTCTTAACTATATACTGGGAAAAGCAATGCCACTTTCACAATGGACATGAGCTGGTTGACTTAAAGAAAGCATCTGAGGCTTCCCTGGTGGCGCAGTGGTTGGGAGTCCACCTGCCGATGCAGGGGACGCGGGTTCGTGCCCCAGTCCGGGAGGATCCCACATGCCGCGGAGCGGCTGGGCCCGTGAGCCATGGCCGCTGAGCCTGCGCGTCCCGAGCCTGTGCTCCACAACGGGAGAGGCCGCAGCAGTGGGAGGCCTGCGTACCGCAAAAAACAAAACAAAACAAAACAAAACAAAAAAAACGAAAGCATCTGCTGCAGGTCTGGCATACATGAGATACTCGGGAGATGCTTCTCCTGACCTTAAGTGGCCCCCAGTCTTGGCACTTGTTGAGTGGAAATGTTTGACATTGGATGGATTTTGACAGCTGCTGGTCGCAGCCCTGGCTGGGTTCTCTGGGCTGGGAAAGTGTAGGTGGGTACTCAGCCTTTGTTCTCCTTTCTCACTGGATTGAGTTACCCTTGACGTTGGCCCCTCTCAGAAGTCACTAAGTCCTGGATGGGAAGGGGTGTCTTGCCATTGCTGTAGTTTTCCTACTGGATCCTGCCAGTGCCTGCTGCTGTCACTGCCACCACACCAGCCTGGTCCACCCAGGGCCTTGCTGAGGACTCTCACCTCTCTTTTTTCTTATCATCACTGAACACTTAACCTGGGTCAGGCTAGTTGCTTGGGATGCAAAAGTGAGCCAGACATACCTCTACTTTTGAAGAGGTCACAGGAGGTCAGATAGACACACTTGAAAAAGAATTAAAAATCACTAAGAAATGGAGCAATGGAGGGTGTGGGGATTCCTCACCTGCCACCTCCCTCTCCCTAACTCCCTGCAATGGTCTCTAGAGCAGTGGTTAAGGGCAGGAAGTATTCCTGGAGCCAGGCACCTGGGTTTGAATCCTGGCTCCAGCACTTAAAAGTTACAGCTGGGGCTTCCCTGGTGGCGCAGTGGTTGAGAGTCCGCCTGCCGATGCAGGGGACACGGGTTCGTGCCCCGGTCCGGGAAGATCCCACACACCGCGGAGCAGCTGGGCCCGTGAGCCATTGCCTCTGAGCCTGCGCGTCCGGAGCCTGTGCTCCGCAACGGGAGAGGCCACAGCAGTGAGAGGCCTGCGTACCGCAAATAAAAAAAAAAAGTTACAGCTGTGAAATTGGCAGGATGGGTGTGGGTTGTTGAGAATAAAGGACTCTGAGTGCTGGCTATTATTATTGTAATGTTTAAAAGCAAAAGCTCACTAAGTAACTAAAAAGAAAGAGAGAAAGTGATAAATATGAACTTGTGTATCTGTTTCTGGAGGCTAGGTTGTTCGTGTATCTTAGCTCTACTTTTTTCTCTACATATGGATTATAACTGGCCCTAGAGTTTTTAGCTTTGAATATATCTAGACTCAGCCTGTCTCAGAAGTCTCCTTCCCTTATTTCTCCTAAAGGAATGTGAGATTCCTCCACACCCTTTTTTCAGGGCGGGGGTGGGGTCTTAGAAGGGCCTGTGGCTTCTGCTCTCCCAAAGGGAGGAAAGGGAGTCAAGGCAGCTGGCTGGTCAGGCCCTGCCCTGTGACTAGAAGCTCCTTGCTGATAACAGTGTACACCAAGATGTCAGCACCAGAGCCCAGGGGCAAGAACTCACCAGGTCCACTGAAGAAAGACCATTGATGGGGAGAAAACCGATGCTGTAAGAAGCAACACGTATTGTAAATTGTCACAGCAAATGGCATGTTTAGATGTGTACATTTTTTATATGTAAATTTTACCTGAAAAGAAAAAACTTGAATAATGTATTCCTTTTTTATTTTTTATTGAAGTATAGTTGATTTACAATGTTGTGTTAATTACTGCTGTACAGCAAAGTGACTCAGTTATACATATATATATATTGGGTTGGCCCAAAAGTTCGTTTGGGTTTTGCTATAACATCTTATGGAAAAACCCGAACAAACTTTTGGGCCAACCCCAATACATTCTTTTTCATATTCTTTTCCATTATGGTTTATCACAAGATATTGAATATAGTTCCCTGTGCTGTACAGTAGGACCTTGTTGTTTATCCATTCTATGTATACCAGTTTGCATCTGCTAATCTCAAACTCCCAATCCATCCCTCTCATCCCCCTCCCCTTGGCAACCACCAGACTATTCTCTATGTCCCTGATTCTGTTTCTGTTTCATAGATAGGTTTGTGTCATATTTTAGATTCCACATGTAAGTGATATCATATGGTATTTGTCTTTCTCTTTCTGACTTACTTCACTTAGTATGATAATCTCTAGTTGCATCTATGTTGCTACAAATGGTATTATTTCATTCTTGTTTATGGCTGAGTAGTATTCCATTGTATATATGTACCACATCTTCTTTATCCATTCATCTGTCAGTGGACATTTAGGTCGTTTCTATGTCTTGGCTATCGTGAATAGTGCTGCTGTGAACATGGGGGTGCATATATCTTTTTGAATTATAGTTTGGTCTGCATATATGCCCAGGAGTGGGACTGCTGGATCATATGGTAGCTCTATTTTTAGTTTTTTGGGGAACCTCCATACTGTTTTCCATAATGGATGCACCAATTTACATTCTCACCAACAGTGTAGGAGGGTTCCCTTTTCTCCACACCTTCTCCAGCATTTGTTACCTGTAGACATTTTTTTTTTTTTTTTTTTTTTTGCAGTATGCGGTCCTCTCACTGTTGTGGCCTCTCCCGTTGCAGAGCACAGGTTCTGGACGCACAGGCCTGGTGGCCATGGCTTACGGGCCTAGCTGCTTCACGGCATGTGGTATCTTCCCGGACCGGGGCATGAACCCATGTCCCCTGCATTGGCAGGCGGACTCTCAACTACTGCGCCACCAGGGAAGCTCTGTAGACTTTTTAATGATGGCCATTCTGACCAGTGTGAGATGGTAGCTCACCGTAGTTTTGATTTTCATTTCTTTTCATGTGCCCATTGACCATCTGTATGTCTTCTTTGGAGAAGTGTCTCTTTAGGTCTTCTGCCCATTTTTCAGTTGGGTTGTTTTTTAGTTGTTGAGTTGCATGAACTATTTTTTGTATATCTTGGAAATTAAGCCCTTGTCAGTTGCATCATTTGCAATATTTTTTCCCATTCTGTAGGTTGTCTTTTTGTTTTGTTTATTGTTTCCTTTGCTGTGCAAAAGCTTGTAAGTTTGATTAAGTCCCATTTGTTTATTTTCATTTTCATTTCTATTTTCTTGGGAGACTGACCTATGAAAACATTGGTATGATTTATGTCAGAGAATGTTTTGCCTATGTTCTCTTTTAGGAGTTTTATGGTGCCATGTCTTCTGTTTAAGTCTTTAAACCATTCTGAGTGTATTTTTGTGTATCTTGAGAGGTTGTGAAGAACTTTAATAATTATTGAACTCTAGTTAATTAGATTTGTATCCTGAAGTATTTGGGAAGGAATGTACTGATTCAGTGATTTCATTGAAATGCACCAAAAAATAAGCTAAATTGATGAGTGGGTAGAGAGGTGGGTGGATGGATGAATAGATATATGATAAAGCAAGGAGACTAAAATCTAATCATAGAATCTAGGTGGTGGGTATTTGGGTGTGCACTAAAATGCTTTCAACTTTTCTATTTATTTGAAAATTTTTATAATAAGATATTGCAAAAAATATTGTAAAGCTACTTGATTGAAAACAAAAAAAAAATCCATCATGGAAAAATATACAAGTAGATGCTGGGAATATTTACAAACGTTTAAAATGCTGGAAAGCTGGATGTTAATATGAAGAAAAATAAAACTAGTCCTATATATTTTCTGCAATATATTCCCTTTTTTGTATTATAAAATAGCCATATATATATATGAATGTTGCAGGCAGAGTGCAAAGAAAGCAAAAAGACCCTGTGTGTGCTTAGGGAGACCGTTACGGCTGGAATGCAGAGAGGGAGGTGGGTAGGTAGGAGCTGAAGACAGAAGGGAAATTGGAGGGCAGTGTCATGTAGGGTCTTTTTTTTTTTTTAAATAAATTTACTATTTTATTTTTGGCTGCGTTGGATCTTTGTTGCTGCACGCGGGCTTTTCTCTGGTTGCGGCGAGCGGGGGCTACTCTTCGTTGCGGTGCGCGGGCTTCTCATTGCGGTGGGTTCTCTCATGGGCTGTGTCCTGGAGGGACCCTTTCTTGACCAAACCTGTCCCTTCGACAAATGTCTCCAGTAGTCACAGGTGGTCCCAAACCATCTAGCATTCTTGGTCTCTGTTTCCCTTTCTCTCGTTCCCAACCAGACAGCCTCCTGAGGTTTGGGAACAGGAACCTTCTCTTGCATCCTCTGCCATCCCACAGAGCGGTCTCAATGGTCTTACCTATCTAGTTGAGGAGGGAACATGCTAACACTACCACACAAGGCCCAAGGAAACCTGGAAGAATCTATATAGGATTATGATTTCAAGTACAAACTCTGGGATCTGAGTTTAGTTGTCAACCTAGTCCTGTGACCACAGTTAAGTCATTTAACCTTCCTAAACTCCAATTTTCTCATCTGCCAAATGGCGACGCATTGTGTCCAGTTCAGGGTTATTGTAGGAAGGAAATGAGGTGCCTATGTTACAAAGTGCTTAGCACCGTTCTTGCACAATAGAAGCAGGCAGTAAGTGGGAGCTCTGATTTTCATTATTGCTATTATCAATACTGTCACTACTCTTGCTCTTCCCAATATGGGATGGACAGGCACGTGCAAAGGTGGGACGGAGTTGGCACTGTTGATGACGTACTTTGGCATCTGAAATGAAAGGAGTCGTGGGCTGCTCATCTCTTCCGTTGGTGGGGGGGGTAGATTCCTGGGAACTCATGCCTTAGATCGGGGGAGATGCAGGAGGTATGAGCAGCACCCAGAGGCAGGAAGCACAGCCTTGATGATTGTACTTCTGACTCCCAAACAGGGGGTCCAATCTGAGTGTACTTACAAGGCCCAGGGACAAGATGTTTGCAAATGAAACTGAAAATCCAGACCCCATGGTCACTGGTTACAGTTGCTCATACAAAGGTTAGAGCACCGGCTCGGGTCGAAAGGGAGGAACAGAGAGGAATGGAATGTTTCTCAGAGCAATTCATATTATTGTTTTGAGAGCAGGCAGGGAGGACAGGATATCTTTCTTCATTTCCTCTCTGTAAATTTCTGTTAGTAAGTGGTGGTAATTGTTACCCAGAAATAACTGGGTGTGACCCAGATACAGGAGAGTCAGACCAGGCCAGGGGCAGGGCCGTGTCAAGTCAGATGAGGGTTTGCTTCTCACCAGAGTGGCCCTTGAAGTTGCTGTGAAGAGTCAGGTCTGGCCCCCCGCCTCACAGAGATTTCTCCATCCTCGGCTCGAACCGTAAGTGGCTGCATCTCTCGTAAGCCCTCCTAACTTAGCACTGTGAGGCTGTGAGGCCAGGCCCCCCAGATTAGCACGTGGAAGGCACCTAGGATCCGATGACTGTCTGTCCTGCGATTCTGAATGAGCTGTTTTTACTTGTGGTAACCCAGTAACAGTCAGGGCCTTCCTGCCTGGGTTTAGGTAAGTGGCCTGCCCTAAGAACTGGTGAGCCTGCGAAGCCACGCCAGGAAACGTGAGGGCACGTCCCTGGAACCAGAGCACTGCCCGGGGAGCTGGCCTGCGGGTCAGCATGCCGGGAGGGCTGCCGCTACCAGGGAGATGGCACCACACGTGACCTTGTGTCACTCAGCTCACTGCCAGGTCTCCGGAGGCACTAGAGAGGCTGCCACTGTCCATGCCCAAACCGCCACTGCCTTGGCACCTGCCTAAGTGGCTTCCCAGGACTTGCAGGGGCTCTAGCTTCGTCCAGCCTGTAAATTTCCATCCCAGGGAAGCTCAGCTCAGACACAGGCTCAGGCCTTCCATGCAGAGGCCCTGTGCACTCAGACTGAACACAGCTCCGTTCAGGAGGCCCACGTGTGCTGGGTGCAGGGAAGGAGGGAAAACTGGCCTCCCTTCATCCTGACCACACCCCCTGCGGTCTATCCTCACGGTCAGACAAGTAGTTCAGAGCACAGGCTTTGGACCCACACTGCCTGGGTTCGTGTCCAAACTTGACCACTTCCTCATTAGGTGACCCACCTTGGAGCAATTTCTGACCCTCTGTTGCCTCCATTGCTTAGCTCAAATATGGGGGTAATAACAGTACCTGGAGCAAGTTGCTTAACTTTTCGATGCCTCAGTATCCTCACGTACAAAGTGGAGATGGTGATGACATTTATCTCATATATAGGGCAGTTGGAAGGATGAAATACATGAAATGATTAGGACAGTGCCTCGCAAGTAGAAAGTGCTGAGTGTGGTACAGTTTAGATCCTATAATCATCCTTTTCAGTGAGGCGCAGAGCCTGGGTGAGTGAGCTTGTGAATGGCAGACCCTGGTCTGCCTGCTGCCTGCAAGTGCTGGCTTTCTCTGCCCCACCCCACTGGGCTGTCTGCACACGGAGCCCCCAAGAAAACTGGAGGCAGAATTCAGAAGTGGAAATCAAGCCTCCAGACGGCTAACCCTGGCTTAGCCCCTGCTCCGCTCAGCGGCTCCCTCCGGGGACCGATCCTTCTAGCATTCCTGGCACCAGTCCCAGCACACCTACCCACTTAGGGGTTGGAAGATGCACCGTGCCACCAAGAAGTGGGTAGTGCTTGTGGGGCTCCCCTGGGAGAGCACAGGGGTCCTGTGTGAGCTGGGGCTGCCCCAGCCCTGTGCCTTGACAGTGGGTGAGGCCCCTCATCGCCTCTTCCCACCCTTTGATAAATAGATGATCTTTCCATGTGGTGCTTGTCTCTCTCCATGAATGTGGAGGTGGTCTAAGCACTGCCAAGCTTATCTATACAGCGGACTTCCTGCTGGTGTTGGGTCTGCCCTGCTCCCCACTGCGTAATAAATCTATGTCGCCTGAGCACACAGATCTGCTGACATCCGTGATCCTGGTGGCCTTGGCAGACTCCAGCTCCCCCAGCCTGGGTGGGAAATGCAGACATAAACCCTAGCTGACATGAACCGAACATCCTGGTTACAGATGGACAGCAAGAACTGGGTGGGCCGTGAGGGTGTGGGAAGTTCATTCATCCATCAGTTCTTTACTGAGGCCTCCTGTGTGCCAGGCCCTGTACTGGACACGGGGGCAGCTTTTGAGGAGCTTTTACACTGGCCTGGGAATCAGATGCAGATAATTATAGCACGTGGAGCTTAGTTCTGGGGTAGCGCTAAGGACAGGGCCTGTGGGAGGAATGTATAATCTAATTTGGGGCTCGGCCTCAGGGCTGAGTTTTAATGAAAAATTTTTGTGACTTGGCACCGAGTCCTTAGCAGTGAAGCCCGGATGCGTCTGGGAAAGGTGGAGAGTTCCTTTGGGTTGAGTTATCACAACGCTTTGCATTCGTGGTCTGTTTGCACTATGCTCACCATCCAGAGCATCAACTATGGGCAGGCCAGGGGAGCCCTCTTCTCGCCCGCTCTTCTGCCCAGGCACGTAGCAGCCGCGGTTTTCGGCTTCTTGTCAGAACTCCGAGTTCCCATGTTAATCATAACAAGTGTGCTCCTAGAGGAACGGGCCTGGCCTCGGCCAACAAGCCCTCTCTCCTGTCTTGATAACATCTGTACCGAATTTTCTCCCTTTATGTAATTAGGCCCATTGGTATTTGCTTTGGGTATGACTGGCGTCTCTGAAATTTCAGGCCCGAAGTATGAGCGGGCGCCCAGGGTGGTGGGAAAACTGAGCTTTCATCAGTGGGATTTCAGGTTTAGCTGGGAGGGTCAGAAATGGTACGCCAGCTACTGTTTGCGTGAGAAATGTACAGCAGCCCCCCAGCTGGTGGGAATGGGATCCCCTGCCTGGCCCCGGGAGCGGTGCTGGGTCAGGCCTGGTAGATGATAGAAGGATGCAGGAGGGCTCCCTTCCTGCCCTTCTTCACCCCACATCCTCCCACCCCACTCCATCCCTGGCCCGGGAGTGACCGAACTCAGCAAACGGGAAAAGATGCGCTAACTGCAAAGAAATGCAGTGAATCTAGACTTAACCCCGAAGCCAACCTCAGAGTGTCGGGGTTTGGAGTCTTGCTTTGAAATGCCCGTCATGGTCTGGCTATGTCTGAGCCAGAGGAGCTGTTTGGGGTGTGAGATAAAGAGGGAAGCTGGGCTTGGGGGAGTTGGTTCTCTGCAGTCAGCTCCAACCAGAAAGGAAGCAAAAGGATTTGCATACCCGCTCCCTGTCTCTGGAGTGAATTGTATCTCAGTGGTGACTTCATTTCCCCTAACAGAGTTTCCACCAACTCTCTGGGAGGTTCAAACAAGTAAGCCACACTGATTGTGGTGTGGGAGCTTCTGATATGCTTATTTGCAGTTCCCCTCTGGGAGTCTGGAGGCCCCAGATGAGTGATAACTGGATGATGGAATATAGCTAGGGGAAGGGGAATGCATTTTTTTAAGATAAGTTTTGATCCCAAGCAGAAGGGATGTTTCCAGATGCCTGTGCAATGTCAAGCAGTGGGGTGTGGATGCAGATCTCCTTCCCTGTGACTTTGCTGGGGTATCCCCAGTTAGTTAGACCCCCTAGTTGAACTCCTGCCTCTTGAAGGTGGTTCAGGAATTGCCTGGGAGTAGGGCAGGCTGCTGCATGGGGATGTCTCTCAGCCAGAATATCACCATTTTCCCGTTTTTATTGGATTGGTGCTGCACATAAGATTTCATTTGAATGGAAGGACTTTTGCCCAGTGTAACTAGTTCGGTAGGTCATTATGTGTCTTCTCTTCTTTCCTAAGTGGCTGTAGCTTCCTTGGGGAAGGACCCTTGTCTTGTTCAGCGTGACAGGGTCCACTGAGACCTAGCATGGGAGTTGAACAGAATCCTGTTTTGTCACCTCTGCCCACACGGCCCCAGTGCCTACAGGGCCAAGACCATACTCCTTCACTTGACATTTCAGACTCTCAGCGTCTAGTTCCAGACCAATCCTTGTCTCTTTTCTCTCATTTCCCCCAAAGTATCCTTCTCTCCATCCACCTTGAACTAAGAGGTTAAATGCCAGAGCTGGGATTTAAGCCCAGTTCAGTTTAACTCTGAACCTCACGTGTATCTTACTGTGCCTCCCCCAAATCCTTTTACCTCTGTGTCCCTCACGGGGTTTGGCACAGTGCCTGGTGTGTGGTAGGCCCACAGGTAATGTACATCGGATGGATGAATGGCGGGTCCTGACAGGTGCTCGGTTTGCACTCACTGGTTGATTTGGGTGGATGGGGGTTTGCTCCCCAGTTACGCTGCTGACTAGGGGCTTGTGTCTACAAGGTTAGAGGTTGCTGAATGCCTCTCTCCTCTCTCCCCTCTGCAGTGTCTCATCATTGGAGGAGGACCATGTGGTTTGCGCACTGCCATTGAACTTGCCTACCTGGGGGCCAAAGTGGTCGTGGTGGAGAAGAGGGACACCTTCTCCCGGAACAACGTGCTGCACCTCTGGCCTTTCACCATCCATGACCTGCGAGGCCTGGGAGCCAAGAAGTTCTATGGGAAGTTCTGTGCCGGCTCCATCGACCATATCAGTGAGTGGAGCCACTGGTGACACCCCATGTGGGGAGGGGGCTGACCCTGGGTGGGGTATTTCTCCACATTGTGGAGACCCTAGGATATTTCATCTTGCAGGTCTCTGGGGGCTCCACACATCCAACTGGCAGACATTTAATTCCAGGCCCTGTGCTGTGCCCCACTAGGCTGGAAGCACTATGAGGCCAGGGATCATGGTATGTCTCATTCACCAGAGTATCTCCAGGGCATAAAAGAGTACTTGACACATAGTAGATGCTCAATAGACTTCTTTTGAATGAATTAATGAAATATGGGAAACAGAGGCAGAGGTAAGTAACAGTCTGCACCCTCAGAGAACTCACTGAGATTCTGTCAATAATAAAATGTGCTTTAACAGAGCAGTCGGACTTGCTAAAGGAGCTCAGAAGAGGGAGCCACATAAAACCATTCAATGGGCCAGGTTGTCAGGGACCTCTTGGGTAAAGGAGTTGGGACACCGTGTTGCCTGTTTGGGGAACCAGGGCAGGTTTTAGAACAGAGGAATGCCACCATTGACAGATCCTGTACCAGGTTTCCTTGAACTCTAAAAAGAGAGAGGCCATTGTGAAGGGGGTTCATCCAGAAAAGAAAGGGAATTGGGAACGTGGATTTCAGGTACCGGGCCATCCCTGAATGCTTAGGTGGGGCAAGGTGAGCACCGAGGCCTCCCGCTCTGACGTTACTTAGCCTGGGTCTCTCGAGGCAAGATCTGTGCAGACAGGCTTTGGAAGAGCAGCCTCCCTCCCTTGCAGGGAGGAGGTCTTGAGCCATTTTCTATACAGCAATCATGACTCATAAAAGGGAAGTTAAAGAGAGTTCAAGCGTTTGAATAGATTTGGGTCCAAAATCTGTCTTGTCCATTTTCTGTGTGACTTGGCTCAGATTCTTTATCTTCTTCCAGCCCCAGTTTTGTCTCCCCTAAATGTGATTGATGCCTGCCTACCAGGAGGGCTGAGAGGATTAAATGAGACCTCATGTGTGAAACGTGCTGTCTCTGTGCCTGGCAGGTTGTAGGTGCTCAGAAAGTGCTTTGCATTCAGTGGGGTACAGTGAGCAAGAAGCAGTCGGGATCCCTAAACCAGAATTAATTCAGAGCTGCAGTCTCTCAACCAGTGAGTGGAAGGAGAACCCTGAGAGCCATGTTCTTATGAGGACAGGCACTGATGGGAAAAGGGTGTAGGGTTAGGGCGGGAACAACTGGAGAGAATTATCAGCCAGACAGGGTGTAATTCAGTCAGATACAGAAGAACTTACCAGCAGTGGCCCAGGGTTTGTTCCCACTCTGGGATGAGAAAATTCCAAGAGTCCACTGGAAAGAAATTTGGATTTGCCCAGAAAGCTGCAGTGTCAGCTTTCCAGATATTCCTTACCACCCACAGAAGAATGTATCTTGGTACCAATTTAGGATGACAACATTATGCACCACTTTCCCATCGAGCCTTGCTGAGAGGTAGAGCTGGGCATCAGGAGGTCTCGGGAGGTCCCAGGCTGCCAGGCTGCCTCGACGGCCGGGGGCCCCTCACTGCCTCATTAATGGGGCCCCCATTTAACCCCTAGTCCTTGGAAATATGCCAGCATGCAGAAGCACTGGCAGGACTCTGGAACGGAGATTCACACGTTCAGAGTGATCATGGTCAAGGGCAGCTCTAATACCTGCGAGAAGAGAGGCAGGGAGAATTTATTGAGCACCTACTGGGCGCCAAAACCAGACAGACTAAGAACGTTGAAACTATGAGGAGAGACCAGGCCTCCCCCACGGCCTGTTTCCAGGCAGGAGGTGAGTTGGGTTCTTTAAGCCCCAGCTGATCGGCTTCCTTTCAGCCTGACCGTGGTCTCCAGCCCCAGCTGTGACCTGGTCCTTGGCACTGCTCCGCAATTCCCCACTTGTCCTGTGTCAGCATCCTCCTCCAGTTCCCAGTGCTGACGGGCACTCCCCATCCCAGCCCCCTCTCCTTCCTCCTGCCCTCGCCTCTCCCCAGTACCCATTCCTTCCTCTCACCCCAAGGCCAGAGGCCGAGCTGACCACTTCCTCTCCAACTCTAGGCCCTCTTGCTTTCCTTCCCTCCTTTCACCTGCCCTTACCTCACACTGCCCTCCAGTCCTCTGATAGAGCCCATTACTTTTCTTCATCTCAAATTGTTTATTCTAGAAAGAGGCAACATAGACTTTGCTTATACTTTCTACTCATGCCACCTTCCATTGTGGTCTGATTTCTTCCCGCTACTGTGCTAAAGAAATTCCAGAAGCTTCCCAACCTCCTGTGCCCTGGCCTCCTGTAGTCTTCATTTTTCTTAATCTCTCCATGGGATCTGGTGTCTTGGTCCCTCCTCCCTTGGCTTTCAGGACTGCAGCTCAGGGCCTGTTCTGCAACCCAGCTTGCCCCCAGCCCCCAGGCCCTGCCCCATTCTGTTTACGCCTGTTTCCTCTGTTAGACAGTGTTCCATGTCTCCTGGGCCTAGCATGGCACCTGGCACATGGTAGCTGTTCAATAAATGTTAAATGAGCAAAGCCCACAAAATACAGAGGGACCCAGAGATAATTTGAAACTTTATGCTCTCAGAAATGTATTTGAAGGCATGCCCATTTGTGCTCAATGGCAGGAACAAAATAGAGAAACAAGGAGCCACTCCTTGGGGGAGTTTAGGAGAGTGGGTAGGAGGTGGGAAACCATGAGCCCAGCTTTGTGGGGAGGAGCCACCACCCCACCCCTTACCCTGGATGGCTGAGAGCTTAGGTAGAGTCCCCGACAGGGTGAGCCGTTTGCTCTCTGACTTTACGTATTGGCTCTTTGCTGTCTCTCTGTTTACGCCTCTTTCCATCTTCATTTTATCAAACCCACAGCCCAGTTCAGGAAGGAGGCAGGAAAGAGAGAGCCACCATCATTATAGGATTACCTAACAGCTAGAGCACAGTCTCGGAAACAGATCTGTGTCCACATTCCAGTTTTGCTCCTGTGTGAGCTTGCACAAGTCACTTAGGCTTGTTGAGCCTTAATTTCTCATCTCTAAAATGAGAATAGAGAATTCCCTGGCGACCAGTGGTTAGGACTCCACGTTTTCACTGCTAAGGGCCCGGGTTCAATCTCTGGTTGGGGAACTAAGATCCTGCAAGCCAGAAAAAAAAATTTATTTTCATTAGAAAAAAAATAAAATGAGAATAATTACCCAGAAAGGCCACTGTAAGGGTTAAATGAGAAAGCACTGTAAGGGTTAAATGAGAAAACACAGAGTGCTTAGCACATAATTAGTGTTCAGTAATGATCGTTATTGGTACAGGCATACCTTGGAGAAATTGCAGGTTCAGTTCTAGACCATCGCAATAAAGCGAATATCCCAATAAAGCGAGTTACATGAATTACAGTGCATATAAAAGTGATATTTACACTATACTATAGTCTTTTCAGTGTATACGCATAACAGAATTATGTCTAAAAAACAATGTAAATACCTTAACTTTAAATGCTTTATTGCTGAAAAATGCTAACCATCATCTGAGCCTTCAGTGAGTTGTAATCTTCTTGTAATAGTAACATCAAAGATCACTGATAACAGATCACCATAACAAACACAATAATAATGAAAAAGTTTGAAATATTGCTAGAATTGCCAAAATGTGACACAGAGATACAAAATGAGCAAATGCTGTTGGAAAAATGACACTGGGAGTACTTGCTTTGATTCAGGGTTACCATAAACCTTCAATTTGTAAAAAATGTAATATCTGGGAACTGCAGTAAAGCAAAGTGCAATAAAATGAGGCATGCCTCTATATTGCTATGCTCAGAAATCATTGAGCAGTGATAATACAGTGTTTTGTATACAGGAGACACTCAGACATTGCTACTGACAGTTTATCTCTTCCCCTCAGGTATTCGTCAGTTGCAGCTCATCCTGTTCAAGGTGGCCTTGATATTGGGGGTTGAAATCCACGTGAATGTGGAGTTCGTGAAGGTTCTAGAGCCTCCTGAAGATCAAGAAAATCAAAGTACAGTATAATTTTCCTTTCAGTCTAGAAATCAGATATTGCAAAACGGAAATCATATTTGCAGCTTCTAGAGGATGTTCCTGTTAAGGTTATTCTTTTTTTTTTTTTTTTTTTTTTTTGTGGTACGCGGGCCTCTCACTGTTGTGGCTTCTCCCGCTGCGGAGCACAGGCTCCGGACGCGCAGGCTCAGCAGCCATGGCTCACGGGCCCAGCCGCTCCGTGGCATGTGGGATCCTTCCAGACTGGGGCACGAACCCATGTCCCCTGCATCGGCAGGCGGACTCTCAACCACCACGCCACCAGGGAAGCCCAAGGTTATTCTTATTGAGAGCTGTTTGGCATAATTTCATCAAAGGATATTTTACCTTTGTGGACCATTGCTGTCACTTGAGCTTTGCTCTTCAGCTCCCAGGGGATTTATTATTAAGTATTTAACATGTAATTTGGTTACCCTGTCACTACGAGGCAGTAGTTTGACAGATGAAGTCTAAGTAGTAAGTAGGAAAAAGACAGATTCGGTTGTCTGATAAAGTTCATTCGCAGTACTCTTCAAGCTGTGTGTATACACACATAGATATGTGGATACACTTATTATACCCACATGATATTTTAAAATCCAGTAAAGAAAGTGAAGTTTCTAGAGCAAATATGAAATAAATGTTTAAAATATTATTTAGTATATAATATTTTTAAGCTTTATTGAAGAATAATTTACAAACCACAAAATTCACCCATTGTAGGTATGTCTTATTTAGTAATTCATCTGTTGTTCCTATTAGTATATTTATATAAATTCTGATCTTTTATATGTATCGTGGTCAGAGAGCTTGTTCATGATGCTTCTGCATCTTACTTACTATCAAACTCTTCTGCTGCTGGGCCGGGCTTTCAGTTTTTGGTCCAGCTTCATGTCAGGGACCTCATAGTTTCACATGCAGGTTACAACTTTGATTTCTCCCATCCTCTGCCCAGAATACTGAGAATTTAGGGGAGATGTTAGTTGGCTTTTGCGGCAGGACAACAGCTGTAATTTAACTTTGAGACCTGTGTGCTCTTAACCTTTCCCAGACCCCTAGTGGGTGTTAAATCCTAATTATGGGTAACCAGCAAGATTGCACCTGAAAATGGTTTCAGAAAAGACTGTGTATTGCCCAACAAGAACGTTTGAGCATAATAAAGTAGTAATTCACGCTGGTTTCATTATACCCTGCACAAGCTTTTAGTTCTGTTTAGCAATGGGAGGGGACCAAGGAATGGGGGGATACAGAGAGAACGTGGTAGAACCTGTTGAGATAAATAAGGTGCAAGTGAGACTGGTGTGAGGATCGTTAGGATAGACTCCCACCCTTTATAGAAACCAGTAAAACCAGGCGTGGAGTTAGCACTGCTGGTTTACCTTGTCCTGGATTGAACTGAAGCTAAAGCCAGAAGGACTCCAAATTCAAGTGTGAATCTGGACAGCTTGGGTCTTTCCGCCGGAGCCTCTGTCTGGGGTGCCCGTACCTGTGGCATTATCCATTTCTCACGACCAACACAGAGGGCGTGTAATCACTCTGTCCTGCCATCTCTCACTGCCAACTCATCTCATTTTTCTGTCCTGGCAGAAATTGGCTGGCGGGCAGAATTTCTCCCTGCAGACCACTCTCTGTCAGAGTTTGAGTTTGATGTCATCATTGGAGCCGATGGCCGCAGGAACACGCTGGAAGGTGAAGACTCTTCTTCTTCCTGGGGCTGAGGATGGAGGGATGGGAGTGGGAAAGGGTATATCAGCAAGGGTGTGGAGAAGGGGGGCAGGATGGCAGGTGCCAAAGCTGGATGGGGGTCTTGATAGAAGGCCAGACTGCCCTGCTGTGCCTGAGGCTGAGTGTTTAGAGAACAGCCTTTAATTCCTTCTGAACCTCTGTTTTCCCAACTATAAAATATGGATAATAGAACCTCTCAGCACATTGCTATAAGGGCCGGGAAAATGTAAAAATATTTTATAAAAGAAAAGTACCATGGAAATTAAAAGAAAAAATCAACATACATTTACTGAGCATCTGCCAGTGTGAAAACCATGGTGCTAACTAAGCACTTTCATACTTCTTCCAACTAAGAGAACCATTTTCATACTCTTCATGGTACTGGTTTACTGTGAAGTATAATACCCCAGAAGGAGGACCCCATCTCTTCTCATAACTTTAAAGCATGCTCACCACTGGGCAGTAAGATAAGTTTTGCCCAAACTGTCAAAGAACAAAACAGTGCCTCTTTACTTCTAAATTTGGAAGCATTAACATGTTTTTAGGGAAGAATCTAGTCAGGCTGAGAGAGGAAGAAATGCCATTGCTGAGAAACGCCTTCAATTACCTCCACCCAGCCCCAAGGTTAATTGGTGCACAGGTTATACTAATTTGCGCCAGCTGTACTAATTTAAGACCCTGGGTTGAGGACAAAGTGGTCCCACATGGCATCTCTTGGGCTGGGGACAGGTCTGCTTTTTGAGCTTGTCCTGCTCAAGGGCTGCAGGCTGCAGATGTCTGCTGGGGAGGACACCTTCTCTGAGGACAGAACACCCTCCCTAAACTAGGGCTGATCTCACAGAACTCAGGATGCGTAGTCTGCCTAGCTGAGGCACTTCCCACCTGCTATACACCCGCTGCTCCTTTCCTCTTTCTTCACTTCCATACCCACTCCCTCGCCCCGAGCAATCAATAACGGATGTCAAACAAAAAAATTTTAAGCTGCCAACCTGAATGCTGTACTGTTAGAATTTTTGAGCCCATTCTGACGGTTTGAGAAAACTGTAAGTGTGAATATAAAAATCCAGGATCCATGCTCAGCTTGAGGGATGGTTTGATATTTTGTGAACATGAAAAGCAGGGCAGGAAGGGGGAGAACCACTTGAGCAACTGAGGACCAGGTAAGCAGACTAGAGCAGGGCTCTCAATGGGCACTATTGGCAATTGGGGGCCAGTTTTTGTGTTGGGGACTGTCCTGTGCATTGTAGGATGCTTAGCGGCACCCTCAGTTGTGGCGACCAGAACCGTTTCCACACTTGGCCAAATGCCCCTGGGGGGCAAAATCACCCCAGTTAGATACTGGAGACTAGTGACCATTTTGACCATTTCCACAAAGGTCTAATGAAGAACCAAAATGAGGGAGTAATGAATAGAAACCCAAGGGTTTTATTTATTTATTTATTTCATTTATTTTATTTTTGGCTGTGTTGGGTCTTCGTTGCTGCGCGCGGGCTTTCTCTAGTCATGGCGAGCGGGGGCTACTCTCCATTTCGGTGTGTGGGCTTCTCATAGCAGTGGCTTCTTGTTGCGGAGCACGGGCTCTAGGCACGCAGGCTTTAGCAGTTGTGGCACACAGGGTCAGTAATTGTGGCTCACGGGCTCTAGAGCACAGGCTCAGTAGTTGTGGTGCACGGGCTTAGTTGCTCCGTGGCATGTGGGATCTTCCTGGACCAGGGCTCGAACCCATGTCCCCTGCGTTGGCAGACGGATTCTTAACCACTGCGTCACCAGGGAATCCCAACCCAAGGTTTTTAGTCAAAGGGATTTTTGACAAAGAAGTTTGGGAATTGCCAAGAGGCTTCAGTGTCTGGTAAGCCAATGTGAGGGGAATTCCCACAGGTGCTGAAGACAGGTTCTGTCTGCTAGCAAGACAAATGCCTTGCATTAAGCAAAGTAAACAGCAGTACCTGGGGTGGAGGGGAGGTTCAGGACTACAGGAAAAGACAGATGCTAAAAAGAAAGGGGATTAGGAGGAGGTGGTCCACTGAAATGGGACCACCTGCTTGTGATCCTCTGTGTAACTGCCTGTGACAGTGTGGTTTATAATTGGGCAATTATATTTGGTCTTTGTCCCCTTTCTGGCACAGCCACCCAAACCCTTGGAATTTCCTGAGCCATAAGGGCAAATAGGAGCATTTTTTGTTATGATATTTGGCCTCTTGTCCGTGGTTCCTGAAATCAATTCAGAGCCATAAGGGTGAAATGGGTGTCTTGTTATTCATTACAAGCTCCTTTTCACACCGAGTTTATGTTAATGAAGAGAGTTTTGGAAAGCACCTAAGGAAGGGAGGGGACTGGTTGCCTGGGGAGCCAAACAAGTGATTAGAGGGTTGGAACTTTCAGTCCCACCCTCTGACCTCCTGGGAGGGGAGAGGGGCTGGAGATTGAGTTCAGTCACCAATGGCCAGTGATTTAATCAATCCGGCATCTGTAATGAAGCCTCCACAAAAACCCAAAGGAGACGGTGTGGAGAGTTTCCGGGTTGGTGAACAGGTTGTTTGGAGAGGGCGTAAAAGCTCCACGCCCTTTCCCCGTAACTTGTTCTAAGCATCTCTTCCAACTGGCTGTTCCCGAGTTGTTTAGGAAGTAAGATGTTCTCTGAGTTCTGAGAGCCACTCTAGAAAATTAAATCCAAGGAGGGAGTCCTTGAACCTACAATCTATAGCTGGTTAGTCAGAAGCACAGGTGACAACATGGACTTATAATTGGCATTTGAAGTGGGGGGCAGTCTGGTGGGACTGAGCCCTTAACCTGTGGGATCTGATGCCATCTCTGAGTAGATAGTGTCAGAATTGAGTTGAAGTGTAGGGCACCCAGCTGCTGTCCTGGAATTGCCTGTCGGCGTGGGAGGAAAAAAAAACCCATATTGTAATTGGGTGCAGAATTCTTACGGCCATTAAAAAGCGATTTCAATGTATACCATTGAAAACTGTAAGAACCTCGATTAATCACTGAACTAAAATAATTGCAAGTTAGAATTCCATCTATTCATTATACATTTATTGACTGTGTACTAAGTGCCAGTCACTATGGACTGGAGGTAGAAAGAAAATTTGTTAAAATCTCTGTTGCACAGGAATTCAATCTCGTAATTCTACTGTTCAAAGGGGGGAAAAAAAAAACCATGAGAAATGCTGACAACGTAGTTTCAATTGTATAAGTTTAAAGTGCAGATGGGTCTTTCATGAGACTACCTTGCAGCAATGCCTAACACATCCTCTAAAGGATGAGCCCTGTGATTGCCCATTGAAGAAGCACAGTTTAGCCTTTTGTTTGTGGAAGCCTAACCAGGATAATTGGTCCTATAGATTTTAGAAAAGGAAAAAGTCCCACTGACTTTGAAAGGCCTCCAGCGGGTTTTCTCCTCGGGGACAAACCTCAGCATTTCTGCCAGCCCCCTGTTCTCTAGATCCAAAATTCTGGTTTCACTGGCCTGTCGGCCATCTGAGAATAGCTTTCTCAGTAATCTTTTCCAGTTTTCACACCAAATCCAGAAGAAAGACCCAATTTTCCCCTCTTCCTCCCACAGGGTTCAGAAGAAAAGAATTCCGTGGGAAGCTGGCTATTGCGATCACCGCCAACTTCATAAACAGAAACAGCACAGCTGAGGCCAAGGTGGAAGAGATTAGCGGCGTGGCTTTCATCTTCAATCAGAAATTTTTTCAGGATCTTAAAGAAGAAACAGGTGGGACCCTCACCTTGCTCCAAACCAGGCCATTGTCCATGCTTCTCTGTGGCACACAGGGGTTGAGGGAGGAGGGCACTCAGCTTTCCCAGTTCTTGGGAACAGGAGACTCACGCTGATAAAGTGGAAGCAGGGATTTCTCTTTAGGATTAATGATGGGCAGGATTCCTTCGGGGACAAGAGGGATTCTTGAGGGAAAGTTCTAGATGTTGTACATGAAAATAGAAAAACATTTATTTACTCAGGAGACATTTACTGAGTGCCCATTGAATGCCCACACTCAATGTCATGGGATACACAGTCGAGGTTGACACGGTACCCTCCCAATAGTGTGGCTCCTTGTCTAGGGAGGGAGAGCCACGGAAACCATCCTAATGCAGGCTGGTGGATCTAGGCCCGACGCCAATGTGGAGATCCCGGAGCACTCTGACGGGGAGCCAGTAAACTGTGGGTGGTCCCTGAGAAGCATAGGTGCTTTTATCAGTGCACCCACTGCCCTTTCCCTCAGGAACAGTCAGGGATGCCGGGGGGTGGGGCATGACACTCACCCAGGGGCATCAGTTGTCCCCAAACCATGGGACTTGAATAAAGAAGGGATTCGTTCATTTACTCAACAGATATTTATTGAACACCTACTATGTGCCAAATGCTGTTCAAGGGTGTGAGATAGAGCAGTGGGCAAAACAAGCAAACCCCCTCTCTCGGAGCTTATATTCTGTGGGTTGTGGAGGGACCATTAATAATCAAATAACATGTTAGGTGGTCTATAAGGATAGTGGAGAAAAAATAAAGCAGGGTGAGAGCAAAGAGGGATGAAATTCCTGCTTCCAATTAAGTAAATTTCAGATTTTTTCCCTTTCTTTTAACCTGATTTGGAAATATATATATTTCTCCTTGAAAAGGCAGTGTAACAATGTTAAATAGAAGTTTTGTACTAAAAATAAATTATTAACACCCAGCACCACCTAGCACAGGAACAGTCCTCATTTTCATGTAGTCCTTTTCGGTAATTTTCCACCTGCCTCCTTACTTTTTACATGGCTAGAGCTTTTACCATAGTGTCAATCCTGTTATTCTCCTTTTCTCATTCAGCATCACATTTTAAATACTGTCCATTGTGCCCAGTCCTACTGATGGTCAGGTTTGTTGGAATAGCTCTTGAAGTGGATATATTGTCACCCACTGCTGAAGCATTTAAACCAGGGGTTGGCAAATCTACCATGTGTTTTTGTATTGCCTTCAAGCTAAGAATGGTTTTTAATATATTTTGAATGGCTGCAGAAAAATCAAAAGAAGAAATTTTGGGGACAAATTGAAAATTTATGAAATTCAAATTTTATAGTCCATAAATAGAGGTTTATTAGAATGCAGCCAGGCCGGTTTGTTTACCTTGATGCCATGAGGGCTTTCGACACAGACTGGATGGCCTACAAAGCCCAAAATATTTACTCTCTGGCCCTTTACGGAAAAAGTTTGCAGACTTCTGATTTAAACCTTTCAGTTATTTACTGTTACCAATAAAACTACTTCTTTTGGATTATTTCCGTAAGATAGCTTTCTAGGAATGGGATTAGTTATTGAGCCAGACTCTGCTTCTTACTGGCCACAGCAATGTGTGTCCACTGCATGACCCTCTGAGTGTCACTATGGTGGCATTATTTTATAAAAAACAAAAAAAGGTATTTCCTTCCAGCATATTATGTCCTTTTGAATGATTTAAGAATTCTCCAGCCCTCTCTTCCCCTCAAAAACCAAGAAAATAAATGCTTAAATAAACCACCAAATATAAATTATGACAGAACATCAAGTTTGTTTTTCCAAATGTTTCAATGAGCTTCCTTTGCACTTTGCAAAGGTCATCACCTTTGGCCATTGTTCGACAACAATGCCCCTCACAGAATGAGAGTATTTCCTCGCATCCTCTGGGGGGCCCTGTGCATTGATGGCTGTTTCCTATTTAACGGTCATAAAGGGGTTTCCATGGTTAGCCAGCAGCCTCTGTGATAACTGCTGATAAGTTGCCTTGCATCTGTTCCTTTCTCTCCAAAGAAACCAAACCAGTGGTTCTCAAACTTGAGTGTGAATCAGAATCACCTGTAAGGCCTGTTTGAGCACAGATTGCAGGCCAGACCCCCAGAGTTTCCCATTCTGTAGGCCTGGGGTCGGGCTCCAGTTATTTGCATTTCTAGTAAGTCCTTAGGTGATGCTGCTGCCGCTGCTGCCTAAGGATCCTACTTTGATAAACACTGAGCTAAGCTGTCATCTTATGGCATTGTTTTAAAGGCAGAAACCTAGTCTATAAAGTCTTTTGCAATTGGTGGAAAGCACAGAAAGATACAACCCAGTCCTCTGATTGAGTTTTTCTACCAGGACACCTGGGTTTTCACACATAACAGGGGGATGGTGGAAATGTGCCTTAGCAGTCCTTGGAGAATTCACACAGCTCTTTGCATCTCTGGTCACATGGAGGAAACGGTGGATGGGACTTGGAATCAGACAGGCTGAGGTTCAAATCCTGGTTCTGTTGCCACTTAGCTGCCACGCCACAGATAGCACTGTGCCTTCCTGCAGCACATACTCAGCTGTGACTTGGAAACACTGGTCTACAGTCCCAAAGGGCTTTATGAGTTTTAAAAGAAACAGTGGCTAGGAGACTTCCCTGGTGGCGAGGTGGTTAAGAATCCGCCTGCAAATGCAGTGGACACGGGTTCGGGCCCTGGTCTGGGAAGATCCCACATGCCACAGAGCAACTAAATCCGTGCGCTACAACTACTGAGCCTGTGCTCTAGAGCTTATGAACCACAACTGCTGAAGCCCGCCTGGCCTAGAGCCCTGCTGCGCAACAAGAGAAGCCACCGCAATGAGAAGCCTGTGCACAAGACCCAATGCAGCCAAAACTAATTAAATAAATAAATAAATTTATTAAAAAGAAAAAAAAGAAAAACAGTGGCTTAATCATATTGCAATATATAGCGCAGTGGTTAAGAATCTGCCTGCCAATGCAGGTGACATGGGTAGGAGCCCTGGCCCAGGAAGATCCCACATGCCGCAGAGCAATGAAGCCCATGCGCCACAACTACTGAGCCCGCGTGCCTAGAGCCTGTGCTTAGCAGTAAGAGAAGCCACCGCAATGAGAAGCCTGCACACAGCAACAAAGAGCAGTCCCCACTCGCTGCAACTAGAGAAAGCCTGCTCATAGCAACGAAGACCCAACGCAGCCAAAACTAAATAAATAAAAAAATAAAAATAATTAGTATAAAAAATGTTTTAAAAGTAAATGTCTCAAATCAACATGTTGTACACCTTAAACTTACACAATGTTATATCTCAATTTAAAAAGAAAAGAAATAGTATCTTTTTATTTTTGCAGTACGTGGGCCTCTCACTGTCGTGGCCTCTCCCGTTGCGGAGCACAGGCTCTGGACGCGCAGGCTCAGCGGCCATGGCTTACGGGCCCAGCCGCTCCGCAGTGTGTGGGATCTTCCCGGACCGGGACACGAACCCGTGTCCCCTGCGTCGGCAGGCAGACTCTCAACCACTGCGCCACCAGGGAAGCCCAAGAAATACTATCTTTGTGGGACTGTGAAAGCTAGCTGTGGTGACTAGGGTAAATTCTGGCACTTGATCTTATCTTTGCTCGCCCTGTATGTCTTAAAAACTTGTCTAACACCAATATTCTGCAGGTAAATAGTGAGACCTGTAATGAGGCAAAGCAGGGCTCCTGACATACAGTAGGCGCTAAGGAAATAATACTGAGTCCATGAACCTTCTCTTTTCAGGGATTGATCTTGAGAACATTGTTTACTACAAGGACTGCACCCACTATTTCGTCATGACTGCCAAGAAGCAGAGCTTGCTTGACAAAGGTGTCATCATTAATGTACGTATCGCTTGGCTATGATGTCCTGTCTTTCCCTTTGTGACCTGGGCTGGCAGCGTCAGTGAGTGTGGGAGCAGATGTCATCCTGCCAGAAACTGAGTAATGGGGGGAAGAGGGAAGGGACCACCATCCACCACGCCCTTCTCCTTGGTGGTGCATGAGTGTTGGATGGAGGAGCCCACACGAACAATAGAGGCAGAGGTGTTTCTGCAGAGAGCTGGGCTGGTGCGGGAGGGGGAAATGCTGAAATTCTTACCCAGGTGTTAGTGTGGGTTCTTAACCACTGAGAGATCAGCTGAGTCTTTTCCTTTCAAGTGTCTCATCCCTGCCTCCTTTTCTGGGAGGTCACACACATACTTTGGAGGCAGATGGGGGCTCCTTGTCCTAGTGGGATCCAGGCAGTTTCACTTGTGAATTTCACGCTGCGGCCCCCTTGTCATGGTATGGGGGAAAGCCCTGTTGCAGTCAAGAAGACTCAAGTTGAATCTTCGCTCTGCCACGTATTAACTCAGGACTGTGACTAAGCTGTTTGCCTTCTCTGAACCTCAGTCTTCTTGTCTGCAGAATAGGAATAATAGTTTCTATCTAAAAGGATTGTTCAGAGGAATAAATTTTAAAACATATACAGAGCGCTTGGCATGTAGCAAGTTGGTAGATTCCCTCCATAACTTCTCTGCCTGGTTTGGACACTTGCTTTTTTGTCCTGCTGGCTTCCTGGCCTCTGCTTCCTGCCTTTGCACCTTCATGCTTATACAGAGAGCAGGGCTGCAAGGAAGGAGCACATGGAGTGGCCAGCACCAGGCTGGCACCTTCTTTGGTCAGGTTTCAACCCCTCCAGAGACCCTGTTCCTACAGCTGCCGCTGCTGCTGTACCCTTCAGATAAGGATCATGCAGTCCAAGGTCAGCCTGCTCTTGGGTTGTCGGCCTGTAGCCCAGGCAGCACGGTGACCATTCATTGCTGCTTGTCAGAGAAGAATGTGCCTATCCTCACGCCAGCTTGTCCTGGCAGCCGGCTGGGCAGCTTCAGTAACCCAGCCCTCCCCTGGGCCTCCTCCACATCAGCTCAGGGCTTTGCTGAGAGGCCGAGCTGCTGGACAGAAGGCTGGGAATTGGTGGGGGGGCGGGGCTGGGGTTGAATGAAGCCTACTTAGCACAGTCAGCAGATGTGCGAGCGGTGGGTTTCAACATCTGGTGCCCCACTGCTGACCCGATCTGGGAGAGGTGAGGCCATGTCCCCATTTTCCCTCTGTTCCACGAGTGTCCCTCCCTAAGTTACCTCCCCTGATGGGATGCCTGTGTCAGATAGTGAAGGACTGTTTGGGGTCCAGGGTGCAGGCGCAGAGGGTACCTTTGCAGGGGAGGGTCTAGGGAGACTCTTGTTTATCCCACCCCTGGAAAGTCAGGCCACGTTTGACTTGGGGTTCCTATTTCACTGGCTGAGTACTCCGGCCTGCTGAGATGCTAAGGTTCCCCCAGGTCATCCCAGGGTATTTGTCCTGGCCACAACATGTTGTTCCTGGTGACTTGATTTTTTGGCAGTTGTCAAAGCCCCTCCGTGCTCCCCTCTCAGGCTCTGTGTCATGGCACAGGTGGGTGGGAGCCCCTCGCTCTGGTCCCATAATTACTGCAGGAGCTGGGAGCAGATCCCAGGCCCACAGTTGTCCTCATCAAGGCCTTCCTTCTCCCTCAGAGAATCTGGGAGTATCAGCTGAGCTGGTGCAGAGGGCCCTCAGGTATAAGGCATGAACTCTAGAAATTGGAGGCCACGGCTGGACATGGGAGAACTGGACACCATTTGGTTCAGGAGCCCTGGCTTGAGTCTCCAGGTGTCCAGCCAAGCTCTATAGCATTTGCATAAGCTGGGAGCTGACCCGTCTACCCCGAGCTACTTAAATTACCATTCTTCTCTCGCTCCCAGAGGAATGGCAAGTCCCCTGTTTTCCTGTCCCTGTATGGGTCAGCATCTTCCTCGAGATGCACAAGGTGCTGACTGAATGTTTGTTGAATGACTGACTGACCTGCTTCCCCATCTATTCCTGCTGATCTCTGGGCCTCTTTCTATGACTACTGAAGGGAGAGTAAAGTTTCTCTCAGGAAACCCTGCCTCTGGGCTCCCAGCTGTGTCCGTCCTTCCTGGCCCCTACCTCTGCTGGTCTATGCACACACAGGCTTGGTCTTACCTCAGTAGGAGGGAGCTTAGTTGCCAGGTGTGTGAGGTGGATGTATACACATCACAGCTGGTCTCTCAATGCCGAGTCCACCCTCATTTGAAGCAGTGAACAGACATTGTCTGACCTTCTCTTCTGGTCTACCACTTCTTTCCAGCTTTTCACTTGGGGTGACTAGTCTTCCTGTTGGATTCCCCACCCTTCTCTCATGTTGACTGCTTCCCTCTCTCCTTCCCCACCTCCGTCTAGGACCCAGCCTCTCTTCAGTTCCCTGGGCCTGTGCAAAATGAGGTCCAAATTCGCCCCCTGCCTTTATCTTCATTTAGCGCTCCTTCCTCAGCTCTGCCCACTTTATTACAGCCCTGATCCCACTTCTTCTTTCTCATCCTTGTTATCATCTGTTCCCTACAAGTCTGTTCTGCCATCTGCCCGCTCACCTGGAACCTCCTGCCCTGCAAGGCCCTATGGCTCCTCCCAGCAGCCCTGGGCCAGGTGCCTGTCATCCTGGCACAGCCGGGGGGTCTGCCCCTTGGCCAGGTCCCCACAGTCCTGCGTGTGGTTTCAGCACCAGGTGCCGCCTTCATCATACGGTGTCCACATTCATCCATCACCCGGTCCTCCGCAAGGGTTGTTGTGGCATGTTTTGAAGAGGGGGTATTTTTGAGATCTCTCCATTCACTCTTCCACACCTTCAAGAAGGAGAGTGATTATGTGATGTAAGAATAGGTATGAGAAAGGAAAGCGAATAATAGGAGCTCCAGCCTGGACGCCATGACCTGACAAAGGGCTCTCGGACCAACGCTGGGTTCCATTTAGTTGACGTGGCTTGGATGTGGAAATGTTAGAATTTCTGGGAAATCATGGCTGTTGGGAAAATTGCCACAGTAGGTCACTGTTTTTAGTTGAGGATGTGCCTTCTTAGACCTTTCTAAATGCCCTTGCTGCTGCCCTCAGTGGGTCTGGGATCACTTCACCATATGGTGTGGTTTGTGCCATCATGATTTATTAGGGACAGGAATTCCCAATCGATGAGAACTTCCCAATTCCTAGGCTTTGGGCTAAGGAGTCGTGTCCACGGTCTCATTCAGTCCTCATGTGGTCCTATATAGGGAGTAGATTTTGTTAGTCTCATTTTACAAATTCAAATTTTACAAGTGAGAATACGGAGACTTAGAAAAGTTCAATAACGTGCCCAAATTTATGCAGTCAGTAAACAGAGATGGAATTTGACCTGTTGATCTCACTGACCCAAGGCCTGTGTTGGTCTTATACACTAGTCCCTGCCCCCTGCCCCAAGGGATTTGCATTTTCTGTGTCACCTTTTGGGAAAGATAGTCTTTTAGTTTCTATAGCCACACAATGAGCAGATTGGACTCTGGGAGACATCCTATAGTTCACTGCCAGTGTCCCTCCGGGGTGGATATACTAGCCCTCTAAGCTCAGGGTTCTCTACCTCCCAGCAGGGAAGTGTAACAATTAACACTGTAAGAGCAAAGCAGAGCCCCAAGGAGCCCCCAGCCTGTTGAGAAAAGGGATAACTGATCGTGGAGAGAAAGTTTGAGAGTTATGCCAATTACCCATTTCTTTTTCGGACTTGTTTGACCGCCAGCCGCAGCATTTCTGGACCACATTAGCTTAGCTTAGTCCGTTATAAAATCAGTCTTACTCATTTGCTCTTTTGTCTTTTAGTTTCACTGAAAGTTATCACAAGAACCAGCCATATGAAACATGCTTCTATATTTGCTGCAGGATCATTACTGAGTACACTGTTCATGACAACACCATGTTCCCTGTCAAAATTCCTATGTCAGACAGTTCTTTTAGAATTTAGTGCCAGGAAAAAATTTCCTCCCCTAGGAATTTATATGCTTCCTTCTTTCTGATAAGGAAAGCCCTGTAATATATCACATTTCCCTTTTGCCTTGGATGCCAGGAAGCTCAAAGCCAAATTTGATGCTTAATCATAACTCTGTTAACGTTCACAGATGGCTGATTTGGTTCCTCTTTATTTCCTTGGCCCCGATTTTCTATTTCTGTTTTGATTAGCCTCTCTGCAAATCCGTTCCATGTCCTTTTACAAAGAAGTAGGTATGACTCCTTGCCCTTTGGAGGGGCAGGTTGTTACACTGTGCTCTTGTTCTTTCTCCCAGGACTATATTGACACAGAGATGCTGCTGTGTGCAGAGAATGTGAACCAGGACAACCTGCTTTCCTATGCACGCGAAGCTGCAGACTTCGCCACCAATTACCAGCTGCCGTCTTTAGACTTTGCCATGAACCATTACGGACAACCCGACGTGGCCATGTTCGATTTCACCTCCATGTACGCCTCCGAGAATGCAGCCCTGGTGCGCGAACGACAGTCACACCAGCTGCTCGTGGCCCTGGTGGGCGACAGCTTGCTTGAGGTACCGCCTGCTTTTGGAGCCCCCTCATTCCTGCTGGAAGACAGATCCCCACATTGCTATTCTAACTGTCAGCATCTGCTGTCCTGCAGCCCAAGGGAAGGACAGGCTCTCAGCCAACTGGCGGGACTCTGCCGAGCCCGTCCTGGCCTCAGAGCCTGACCTTTGACGAAATTTAGGGGGATCAATTCTGCCTGTAATACAGGCAGGAACACTTTCTCTTGCTCCTCTGGGTTTTTCTGGGCTGACTTCTCGGTTTAAGTACAAAATTAAGCAGCCCGGGGTCAGGCCATCCTTCCCAGAGCATGCAGATCCACAGCTGGTTGGAGACTTCTTCATCCTCTGGGTGGATTTCTGTGGTCTTTCAGCATCGAGTTCGAATAGGAGCAAGAAAGGAGTGTGGGCCCCAAAGTCCATGGCCTCCCTGCTCAAAATTCTTCCCAGAAAATCTACAGATGCTAGGATTCTTACATTAAATGAATGATTTCAGAAAGGGTAAATTTTTATCTTAGTGTAAGCACTGACCAAAAAATGTTGATGTATTTATCTGAAGTTAGCATCAAATTTCACGCTTTGGGTGCACATGGAACAGTTTAGTTAGAACTTAGCTTGGTGAATCAATGCTTGCTCACCACTGTGTGCGGACTCTAACCTAAGCTCCTTGCTTAAGCACTCAGCACCCTCCCTGCTTCTGCCCCAATCCTCCCTCCCAGCTTTCTCTCTCCCGGTACTCCCCGCCCGTGCTCTCTGCTGCACCCAAACCAGACGGGCTGTTTTTCCATCCGGCTCCGTCATTTTCCCGCCACCAAGCCTTCGCCCACACTGTTCTGAACGGATCAAGATCAGAATCCTATTCATTCTTTAAAATCAGCACAAATGCAACTCTTCCCTGAAGCATTCCTTGATTTCTATCTCCCTCCCTCAGGGAGGTTTTGCCTCTGCCTTTTTGAGCCCCCAAAGCAATTTTGCTGTTCCCTGTCATAGCACCCTTGCATGTGACTTTGTGCTACAGCTCTTGGTGAATGTGGTGAGTCCCAGTGGGCTGCCTGTCACCTCTCTGTCCCCCCAGTGCCTCGCACAGGCCTGGCAAACACCAAGTGCTGGATAGAATGGGATGGCAGTCTGGGGATCACTGGAATCAACTAGAACTTTGCATGTGCCCTTTGCAGCCGTTCTGGCCGATGGGCACCGGCTGTGCCCGCGGCTTCCTGGCAGCCTTTGACACGGCGTGGATGGTGAAGAGCTGGGACCAGGGCACTCCTCGCCTGGAGCTGCTGGCTGAAAGGTGAGTATTAACAGCAGGACCCTCAGCTGGAGGCAGGGCCGGGTCAAAACTCAGGCAGGAGAGGGAGTGAGGCTGGATGAACCTGGAGCCTCTGCCCCCTCTCATCTGCCTTCCCACATGTGGCCTGATTTCATCATTGGGGTCCCCAAGGAAACGTTCTCTGTCATGATCTACCTCCCCCAGTGACTTTCCGTGGGTGCCAGGCCCTTAAGCCCTGGATGCCAAAGAGAAATCTTCATCCAGGGCGGCCCTGAAGTTGGGGTTCTTGGCACTGCTGAGGCACCGAGGAGCCAGAAGAGGTTTAGGGGAAGCTTCCATTGCAGCACCGAGTCTCACTCTGTTGGGGGCTGGGTGCTCTCACCTCCCAGGCCTCTTCTGCTGCTGAGATCCTGGGCTTCCTCCCAGACCCCTGCTGCTGGCCACGTGGCTGTGACAGCTGGTGGACCAGGATAAGTCAGGGCTGGCGGGTGGGGACGGGCCCCTGCTGGTCTTGGGTGTGGAGACCTGTGGTCGTGGGGGACCAGCCACAGGAGGCAGCGTGGCTGAGTGGCAGTTAGAGCAAAACCGCAGGTCTCTGGGCTGCCAGCTCTGAGTCCCTGCCCTCTGCCCCGGGGAGGACGCCAGCCTCACCACCTCCTAGGGTCCCTCCTGCTTCCCCTTGACCGTGTTGACCCTCCCCCGCTTTGCAGATCTCGAGAACCAGGAGGGCCAGGCATTGCTGGGAAGGGTTATGCAAACACAGATCTAAGAAGCTCTTGGGAGCAGGGGAAGGCGGGTGGAGGGGAGGAGTGGAGAGAAGGCCGGAGGCTGCAAGAGCAATCCTTGACCTCTCTGCCCTGCCTTCCTCCAGAGAAAGTCTTTACCGGCTGTTACCTCAAACGACCCCAGAGAACATCAACAAGAACTTTGAGCAGTACACGTTGGACCCGGGGACGCGGTACCCAAACCTCAACTCAAACTGCGTCAGGCCCCATCAGGTGAGGCCTTACCTGGAGTCCTGTGTGGGTCACCAGGCACTGAGCGGTGAGAAGTGGGGGGTCACCTAAAATCTTGGCACATCCTTGGGACCCAGGCCGCCATTGCCTCTTGGCCCAAAGGTGAGGCCAGTTCCTCTCTTTGGGAAAGCCACAGAGTAAAGTAGAGTCAGCATCTCTCTAGCCAACAGGAGAGAACTAGAACACATGTAAGTGTGTGTCCACATATGTACATGTATTTACGTATGTTTATTTGTCACTGAGCATCTCTCTCTCAAATAATCTACTTGATCAAATACCAAGTTCTTTCCATCCGAGGTCCTAGAGTCTATTTTTTCTCCCATCGACTTAGAGTCACACAAGCTCTGACCTCTTCAGTCAATAGCACAAAGAATGGTGTGAATTTTAAAAATCAGCCAATTACATGTATTCACACTCGAGTTCCCCCACGTTTGGGTGGATGACAGACCCGCAGCTCTGTCTCAAGTTGCTGGTTCCCTTGCTGAAGGTCATGTCCTTCGGCGAGAGAGGAAAAGGGCAGCCAGTGTCGATGAGAGGGTGGGGTGGGTCCAGCAGCCCTGCAACGACTAGGGTTTGGGGGAAAACTAGCAGACAGCTGTGTGTCCTCTCTCGCTCCTAGGTGAAGCATTTGTACATCACTAAAGAGTTGCACCAGTGCCCTCTCGAGAGGCTGGGCTCAGTGAGGAGATCCATCAGCCTCTCCAGGCGGGGTAAGTGGCCCTCCTGGGACCCCAGCTTTGCAGGGAGGAGGCCTGCTGGGTGGCCACTGGGGCACAGGCCCTGCAGCCAGCCTGGCTCTGATCCAGTGAGCTGCATGACCTTGGCCAGGTGCCTCTGCTCTCTGCACTTCAGTTTCCTCATCTGTAAAACCGGGACAAGGACAATACCAACCATAGGATCACTGTGTGGGTTAGAGGCGAGCGCTTGACACATTAAAGTGAACCGGACTGACTTCCCTGGGACTTGCTTTTCTTTTCCTGTTGTTTCCAGTATGAGGAGTCTTGTCTCCCCAGCTAGATAACAAGCTCCATGTGCTTCACTCTTTTCCTGGTCTTCCAGGGCCTGGCACAGTGCTGTGCACAAGGCTGGTGCTCAGTGTGGAGGGAAAGGATGATTAAATGACCAGCTTCCCAGCATCCACCCAGCTGTGCTCAGGTCACCATCCTGCTTAAAGACACACCTGGCTTCCACTGCCTGCCCAGACCTTGCATCCTGCCTGCCATCGGGCAAACTCGGCCTCAGCAGCCACTCCTCCCTGCCTTCCACACCCACACGCCCTGCTGCTGCCAGCCTTTAATAAACCATGTCACATAACATGGCAGGTTTCTCTAGATTCTTTGCCACGGCACAGTCCTTTTTGTTTTCCTGGAGATCTCCTTCTGTCCTAGACACTCTTCTAGAAGCAGTCAAATGCACCTCCTCCATGACCCTTTCTTTGGCAAGTTCCCCTGCCCTGGTAGACTCTGGCAAGCCCACTCATGTGCTCCCCTGGCATTGGATTTCTCTGTTATTGTCACCCACTTCTGTGTCTGTCTTCCCCACAAGATAAGCATGTTGTTGGCAGAGTCCATGTCATCCTCACCTCTGTTCCTAGCCTCTAACCAGGACCTGGCCAGAGGGCATCTCAGGGACTCTTTCCTGCAGGAGAGCATGCTTCCTGTCCAAGCATCCTGCCTTCCTGCATACTTTCGACAGGACCCTCTCATGAGGCTACAACTGTGCCCACAGCCCCTTGCCTCAGTGCTGTTCCTCCTGGTCCCCACCCGTGGTGGCCGACAGAGCAGGTCCCCAGGGGAACTGCTGAGATTTCCGTACAGCACTTCACCACTGTCCATCTCCTCTTGCTGCAGAGTCAGACATCCGGCCCAGCAAGCTCTTGACCTGGTGCCAGCAGCAGACCAAGGGCTACCAGCATGTCAACGTCACAGACCTGACCACGTCCTGGCGGAGTGGCCTGGCCCTGTGTGCCATCATCCACCGCTTCCGGCCTGAGCTGATGTGAGTCTGGGGCCCAGCTGGACCTGGCGAGCCCCCCTCATGGCCCAAGGGGACCCTGGAGACAAGGGAGACCAGGGCTGTTCTAGATGCAGAATCTTCAGGGCGTAGATCAGTATTTCTCTTTGCATACTTTCAATTTGAATTTTTTCTTCAGCTTGTTCTTTTCCCTTTGCACTGATTATTCTGCCAGCAACTTGTTTGATCTGCGTTCCTTCTATGTAATGAGCAGAATGACTCAGGCTCAGTGATTGATTGCACTCATACACCAAACTCCTTTCATTTGGGAAATTTGAGTGTTCACACCTTGGAGCTCTACCCTCAAGAGAGGACTTATGGGCAAGATCTAATTCTGGGGACCAGCTTGAGGGTTTTACAGCCAAAAGAATTAGATTTGTGACCCAGATCCGTTAGCTGTACACTGTTGGGCAGGCCCCTTATCTTCTCCGAGTTTGCCGTCTTCATCTATAAATCAGGAATAATGGCAGGGTCATTAGGAAGATTGGATTATGTTTTTGGAAATGCTTTGCGATGTTGAAAGCACAATACATCTATTATGTTGTGTTTAAATCAACTGCAGTGTAACCTCACAGCCATGAGCAAATTCATCCAGAAGGCTGGATGGAAACCTAGTAAAGTTTATCAACTGGTACCTTTAGGAAATGAGGTTGCCTTGAGAAGAGGATGAGGCTCTCACCTCTTACTTTATATAACTTGATTCTTTTATTTACAAGAAGCCCATATCACTTTTGTAATTAAAAGGAAAAGAACGAATGGGAACTATTTAAAAGTAAAGTAGTTCATAAATTTTCCAATTATTTTCGGATTTTTTTCATCCCAGGTAGCAAATGACATTTTCATGGCCCAGATCTGATTGGTTCCACCCTGAGAGAGGACAGGGTTAGCGTCTTCTGGCTGAGCCCCGCTGCGGGGTGGGGGGTAGTGGTGGAGGGACTGGAGCAAGGGCGTTGTCACTTACAGTGCTCCTTATGGCTAAGTTTGCTTAGCTCTTCACCCCTCTGCATCCTCTCTGAAAACTTCACCTTGTTCTGATTCTCCAGCAACTTTGACTCTTTGAATGAAGATGACACTGTGGAAAACAACCAGCTGGCATTTGACGTGGCCGAGCGTGAGTTTGGCATCCCTCCAGTGACCACGGGCAAAGAGATGGCCTCAGCCCCGCAGCCTGACAAGCTCAGCATGGTCATGTACCTCTCCAAGTTCTATGAGCTCTTCCGGGGCACCCCGCTGAGGCCTGTGGGTAAGGACCTGCTTTCAGGATGAGGCTTTGCCAGCCCCTGAGCCATCTCTGCCCTGTGCCCACATCTGGCTGCTCTTCACACTGATGTCCTCTGTTCTGGGGCTGACCCCTGCCCTCCCTTTGCCTTTGAGCCCAAACAAGGGTGGACCCCACGCACCCAGACCCGTGTAAGTGGGTCCTGTGTGGCAGGTGCCACATGGGGCTGGCCTGCATCTGCCCTTGTCACCGGGAGATCACTGACAGAGCGGCACCAGCCCTCTATGCGGGCCACTGACAGCTTCAGTTGGGGGTGAGGGAATTATTTTGGAGGGGCCTTGTCTCAGTGACACCCCGTGAGCTCTGGGGGAGCAGTGGAAGGATCTGGATCTCAGTCTTACTTTTATTTCCTAACAGATGCTTGGCGCAAAAACTACGGAGAGAATGCTGACCTTGGCATGGCCAAATCATCCATTTCTCATCACTATCTCAACCTCACGTTTCCAAGGAAGAGAACTCCACGAGTAAGTTTTGGCCTGGGTTTGTTTAATTTCTTCTTACACGTGGATGGGTGAGGGGAAGGGAGATGCCACGTGCTGGGTCTGTTTACGCTGATAAATTACCCAGATCGAGCGCTCAGGAAGACATGAGTAGAACTCAGTCAAGTTCCCCTGCACCATGTAGCCAGCTTCAGTGCCTTCAATGTGGTTATAGGAAGGGCAGGGTAGAGAGCAAAGAGGACATGCTGGTGAGTATTTTTAAAAGTAAATCAGATTAGCTCTGCCTCCTAAGCAGGGAGATGGACACGATATCTCACTTTGTTAAACAATTTAGATCAAGAACATGATGGCCATTTAGTAGCAGAAGTGGATGATGAGGCTACATTTACATATTCTGTTCCATTCGTTTTTTTTATTCATTCAACAATGTTTACTGGGCCCTGTTCATGCCAACTTTAAGGCTGAATGTTTTGTTTGTTTTTGATGAGGGGAGCAAATATACAGAGGTGAGTAATACATGGACCTTGCCTTTGAGGAGCTCAGAACCTAATAAAGAGATTCCCAAATTTTCCCAACTTATGGCACCTTTAGTGTCTTCGTAATTTTTTTTCACACTGCCCCCAGATCAAAAGAAATGCCTAAAATTTTCGTTTGTTAAGTAGTTATATCCAAATAACTTGGTAGGGGAATTTTGCAAGGTGTGTGACAGACATCACCATGCTTCCCTAGAAAATCTAAAATATCCTGCGGCTCCCCTCTGAGTTCACTCTGGTGCCACAGGGTGCCTTGGTGCGCAGTTTGGAAACCACAGGCCTAATGAGAAATTACAGGGTAACGTGAATGACGGCCTCTCCGTGGAAGGTGTAATACAAGTTGCCTTGCTTGATGTGCTCACTTTACAGATAAAAAGTGGAGGCCCAGAGATGTTAGGCTGCAGGGGCTCGCACAGAGCTTGTCTTCCCTCCACTGACTTGGCAGAGGGCTGCAGGCCTCTGCGTGCGTCTCAGTGTCTCTGGGTTGCCAACAGGCTCTTAACCGCTGGCCAGTCATGCCTTGTCCTGCCAACCCCTCCGCCCAGGGTGGGGCTGGGGCCCCGTGGCCTCCTTTCTTTGCCTGGGCTATGTGATCAGTGGTCACTTTTTCCCCTGAGAGCTGTGCTCCCTGGAAGGCAGCAGCGGTTGTGCTGACTCCAGGAACTGGGTACTTAGTGCTCGACACGCCCTGTCTCTAGGAAGGGACAGGCTCGGGGGCTGGGGAGGGCGGGTGTGCAGGTCAGCTCGGGTGTAAGCAGAGCAGCTGAAAGGCTGAGCTGCACCCCACTGCCCTGTGCCCCTCTGCTCCCCAGGCTGCCCCACTCAGAGCCTCTGTGGGAGATGCCGTGACCCACCGTAGGTCACACTGAGTGAAAGCTGTCTTCCGGAGCTCAGTCGTCGGCTTGCCCCACCTCAGCCCAGCTGCTTTTCCACTGATGACGGAGGACCCCTGCTTTGGGCTACTCCTTCCCAGGCAAGCCAGTGCAGCCCTTCTGGAAGCTCTCTGAGCCAAACATTTATCACTTTTCTCCGTTCACCTGCTTTCCTTCCACCACTTAGCCCACAGCTGGGAACTGGAGAGGCATGTTTAAACCTTTCACTCACCACACCTCTGTTTACAGAGTGACCGAATTGAAACAGCCTGGACAGCTCTGGCTCAGGAGGTGGGAATGGTCAAAAGTCAGCGGCAGCCAGGCCCTCCAGGCCCTCTGAGGGCGCCAGAGCGGCACTCCACTTCGCCCTGGCTGTGCTAGCAAATGCAGCGGGGATGCGTGGGCTCTGCCCGGCCCAGCCCTGGCTGATTTTGGCCCATGTCCAGTCTCCTCCAGGGTGTGCTCCTTGGCTGCCCATCTTGAGAGCGGTTAAAATCCACAGATCTGATTCCCTCCCATGGCCCCATTTAATGTCTAAAGTTTGCCCTGCTTCTCGGATAGGTAGAGAGGTTAGGTCATTGAAGTAAGCGCCTGGTGTGGGCATTAGTTGTCCCACCCTTTTTCCTCCAACTGGTAGTTTGGTGGGTTTGCAGGGCCACTGGGTCACATTCTGCCCTGGCACTAAAACACCCCAGCATATACTGTCCACCACTCAACACCAGTGGAATGGTCCGACCACGTGCAAAGTACCTTCTCCCCTTTCTATCATGTGTCTTCGTCTTATATCTGGATCCTTTTTTGGTCTGGAGAAATCTGTTTGCAATGCTCTTTGGTCTTAACATGTCTCATGACCAAAGAGTACTGAGTCCACTCCAGGTTGCCCCTGGACACGCACAGAGGAGGTCTGCACAGGAGACTGAAAACTGCACACGTACAGGGGGCTCCCCCGCAGTTACACAAGAAGGTGTCAATGCGATTAGACATGCAGTTTTCACTGCCCTGGTTCACGTGCCCCTACGGACTGGAGATGCAGGCTAGGCTGCGCTTGCAAGATTTTGTACACCAGAGCTCAGACACACAATCTGTATGTACAGGTGCATCTGGATTTGACCTCGCCCCCTCCCCCCCGTCCCTCCATTCCCCTCCCTCCCCCCTCACTGACTTCAGAGGACCATCTTGATACGGGGATTGAGCAGCCCACCTTTGTTCACATGTGGCCTCTTAATCTGAAGAGGGCTCATTGTTTCTCTCCTGAGCCAGTCTTAACAGTCTCTCTCCCTCCTGGTTTTTGATGTTGGTGTTAAAGTCTTCTTTCCTCCCTAATCTTATTTTCCTGATAACATCCAAACTCCAGCAAAAGAGAACAACTTTGGGCAAAATTGAAGGCTCTTCCTCCATCCAGACACTTGTTTATTTTAGAGAGAATGACTTTCCCATTCCACGCCAAGAGGGTTGTGCCTCTGGTGAGTGGTAACCTACTGGGGTTGGTTATCTCTGAAGACTGGATGGCCCACGCCTGGGTAGGAGGAGAAGAGAGAGCTTAGGGATTATTGGTCTGCTGCAAATCTGCCTCTGTCCCAGTCAGCAGCTAGAAGCCTTGTAGCATGGGACAGTTCCTAGAGACTCCAAAGCTCTTGTCACCAGACTCACAGGTGACATCTGAACACACATATGTGGTCTCGTCTCCTGTGTGTGCATGTGAGTGCACACACACACACTACCTGTCTGTGCTCACCTCGTCTTACCACACGTGGGTAATGCCTGGATTTATGTCCACTTCAGCTATGACACATATTATATTACATCCATAGTCAAGGTGTCTGATCTTTATTTTCCCCATTCTGGGCCCATTCCTTGAGGGACAACACAACACAGAAGTTGTCATTTGTCCCTGGAAAGCCCATCCTAGAAGCCAGGTGGGTGGCTCCAGGATTTATCCTGCTCGGCTGGCTGATTCTGACCCAGGTCCTCCTCTAGCACTGGCCCTGGTGGAGCGGGGTTCACAAAGCATGACTCAGATCAGTGTCTGGTCTGAGCTGGAGGGTCCCCCTCCTAGCTCTTCTCCTTGACCCTCCTGCACAGACACTTTCCAAAGATCCAGGGGCAGTTATGTAAGAAAGTGCTTCCTCCATTCACCCAATCACTAAACACAGATTTACCGAGTCCCCGTATTATGCTGAGTTCTCAGTGCTGGGGGCACAGCAGTGAACAAAGAGGGCCAAGGTCTCTGCTGGAGGGAGCTGACCTTGCAGTGTGACTTCCTAAGTTCCTCTCACTCCCCTTCTCCAGCTCTTTTCACAGAACCACCCACCCAGCAGCCAAAACTCCCACTACGGTTCTCGTACTTCTCAGTACGAGTCTTCAGAGACCTGAAGACGGCTTAGGGAGTCAACACAGGTACTGATGCTGCCCGGGTCAGTTAGCACAGGGCTTAAGCAACGTGCCTGCCCCCATCCCACCCTGGGCACCTGTGGTCTGCAGGTCGCTGCTGAGGGTGATCGCTCTCCTGTCCTCTGTGTAACTGCAGCCTGGGATGCTGCGCCGACTTATAGAATGGGGATGCAAGCTGAAGCCCAGACGACAAATACGTATTTGGGTCTGATGGGGATTCAGCACGTGTTCAAACCTCTCAAAGTTCCTTTCCTTGTCTGCAAAATATCGTAATAACATAAACATTGCATTGCTGCGAAGACAACGTTGAACAAGTGTGAGCTGCAGGTCTGAGCTCCTTCTCTGGCACATGGAAGGGGCTCTATAAATGATGGTCCCCATCCCATACTGACTAAATGAAGATGCTCGTTTTCTGAAAACGGTAAAACTAGTTGGGTTGACCACTGGCTTCCGTACTGCAACCATGATGGATCCAGCATTTTACAGTGTCATAGCGCATTTGCTCCTCTTGTTACATTTTGAGGAAGGCAGGGGACATGTTCTCGTCCCAGTTTTAGAGATGGGGAAACTTGGTCTTAGGGAGATTATAATGCAGTGCCATATAGGTGGTAAATGTCAAAGCCAGAACTAGAATTCAGACTTTCTAATTCTGTGAATAGCACTAACCTAACTTAAAATGTCTAACACTTATATAGCACTTCAGAGGAGAAGAAGTGTCTTATATACATGAATTTGTTCATCCTTACAATAACTTACTTATGAGCTAGATAGTATAGTATCTTAGAAGTGAGGAAACTAAAGTCAGAAAAGTTGGGTGATTTTCCTAAGGTCACTTAGCTGGGAAGTAATTCATGTCAGAATTCAAACCATGGCTCCATGCTGCTCTGCCATTGAAGGGAAGAGCTCTTTTGCCAGTGTCACTGACCATCTTTCTAAATATCACGGTGGCCAGTATACTCTCAGGACACTGCCTACAATGGCCAACCTCTCTTCCTATGACCTGGATCTGAATTTCTCCACCAGCTAACTAAATATAAAGTTGGGGCTAAAATCACCTTAAGTCAGGCAGTATGGGAATGTGATTATCTTGTGCTGATCAAATAAATGATGAGATTGGTAGACATATGTCTTTGATTTTTTTTTTAATGGAGAACACCAAGTCGTTTAATAAATGCCTTTTGGTATGTAGAATCTTTCAAATCATTTGGGAAATAATGACAAGAAAGTATCTTCGGGTGAAAGGGCAGGAAAAATTAATAAGAAAGTGAGTTATTTGGGCTTCCCTGGTGGCGCAGTGGTTGAGAGTCCGCCTGCCAATTCAGGGGACACGGGTTCGTGCCCTGGTCCGGGAGGATCCCACATGCCGCGGAGCGGCTGGGCCCGTGAGCCATGGCCACTGGGCCTGCACATCCGGAGCCTGTGCTCCGCAACGGGAGAGGCCACAACAGTGAGAGACCCGCGTACCGCAAAAAAAAAAAAAAGAAAGAAAGAAAGAAAGAAAGTGAGTTATTTGTTTATTCTCATACTCTCTCGGGGCACAATAAGTATTTTCTTCCCCCTTGTACCCCAGTTCTCTACAGTGCTAAGCAGAGTCCAAGGAGAGGGCATTACGGAGGCATTTTTAGCTCCCCAGTAGTGATATACAGATAAGAAAAAAATGAGATAAATCTCTAGATTTGTGTTTTCTCAAGCTTTTTGCTTTAACCTAGCTCTTATCTGAGAATCAGTGCTTCCATGATAAATCCGTAAGGAAGAACAGAGACCTTTTGGATTTGTATGTTGCTAACCATATAGACTGCATTTTATTGTCCCATGGGTCAGGCTGAATCAGAGGAGCTGATGTTGCCCCACCCACTTCCTTTTACCCCTCCCCCCAAGGATTTGGGCGTCTTCTTAGGTGCTGCTGCTGGGTACACTCCCCCCAGGAGTGTTTTCTGTGAGCCTGCGGATAATGTACTGAGTTTGGATCCACGCAGGCTCAGTTGGACCAGTCACAGCCAGGGCTGCTGAATGCAAGAGAGTCAGATGTGTTGCTCTTTGAGGGAAAAGCCAAGTCCTCATTTAAGGTAGAAACAAGAAGAACAACAGAAACCCCTAAGACGATGCATGAAGCGTTCTTGTTGGGAGGAAACCCTGTACTTTCACAGGCTTGTTTCCGGGCCAGTGCAGGGCTCACACAGAATAATGATTTATTAGAAGCTGAGGAAAATGTTGAAGGGAAGGCGAGGCCCTTTGATCTGTTGTTTTATGCTGCCTGAGCAAGGGAAGGGTCACATTTTTGAACAAATATCAATGACTAAACTGTAGTTAATTTTGTCTTAAAAAATTTTTAAGGTGCTGGTAAATAGGAGGAGGGGCGGGGTGATGGGGAGTGTAAGTGCAGGGGAGCAGGTGCTTGCCTGTGGAAGTAACTTGAGTACACACTAGACTGCCTGCTGGGGGCTTTGATCATTACTGTTGATTTAGAACAACCAGGAGGTAAAGGATCCTCTGTGATGGGGCAAGGTGAGAATGTGTGGGGCTGACTGGGCTGCCTGCCTGGGTTTGAGAGGAGAGGGTGGCCAGCAGCCCTTTCAGCTGCATCCAGTGTGGAACAAAGGCTGGGATTTAATCTGGCCCTGCTATGGAGGGCCCCGCTGAGGGTGTCGGAGGCTCCCCCGGGGAGGGATGCATAGTCGGTGGGGACGGCTCCATGGTCCTCAGTGGGCTGGCCGTTTGGGGAAGGTCCGTTTGGGGAAGGTCCTAGCTCGAGGTCTAACCCCAGTGTCAAGGAGAGGCTAACCCAGCAGGGTGCATGGCGAGGCACTAAATCCAGCCTGCAGCCCCATCCCAGCTCGTAGCATCAGCTCAACCTGTGCAGTCCCCCTCCTTCCCTTGAGGAGATAAGTCAGACCACAGGTGCACCCTTGGGTGGCCTTTGCAAGGGTCATGCAATGGGCTTAGGTAGGGCAGGGTTCTCTGGATTTAAATGTCCAGATTTTGGAAGAAGAAAGTAGGCTGTAAGGGGTTATCAATGGGACAACCATGCAATTTATTGTCTAAACCAGGATATTTTTGAAAATGAAAGGGGGCACTATTCATAATTATGCTGGGGGAAAAAGCAATACATCAAACCGTCCTGGGCAAACTGGGCTGTATGGTCACTATAGTTTTCAGGCCATATCTGATGCTACTTTCAAGTTAACATAATATCATTTACCAGTAGCTGCAATGGTGGCTTAACGGCAGGCGTAATTTGCCATCAAATTCCTGGACAGCTGATCTAAGTCCCGAGAATCCCTGCCCGTGAGGGGAGCCAGTGGCACCTCTTCGTAGGAGGTGATCTCCACGGGGCAGCATCAGCAGGCCCAGCTGTGACCACTCTGAGTCCGAGGTCATTGGCAAGGAGACAATCCCTGTCCATGTCACAGGGATTCTTTGTGCTTTGGAATGTTTTGACATGATTTTGGGGGCTGTGTTCCCACCCCCTTCTGACAGAACCCCTGGCTCCCGAGGTTGGGGAAGGCTCCTTCCTCTGTGCCTGAACAGAGCCGAAAGCATTTGTCACGGTGCAGGGTAATTTCTGCCCATCTGTTTCCTGGGCTGGCAGCTGTGGCAGGCAGGGCTGGATCCCCAGTGCTGGCATCACAGCCCTTGACAGCCCTGAGCTCACCATGCTTTCTTGGCCATCACAGGTGGACAGCCGAACCGAAGAGAATGACATGAGCAAGCGGAGGCGGAAAGGCTTCAGCAACCTGGAGGAGGTTCGTGTGCTCAGTGTCGGTTTACACAAAGCCCGTTTCCTGACAGCCAGTGGCCACAGCCCGCCCTCCGACCGTGGCAGTCGCCCTGCCCTTCTTTCTTTCCTCTCTCATGAACCACTGGGTTCCAAGCTTGGCTTGATGGGAAAAAGTTGGGTCTGGTCACTAGCTGTGTCACCCTCCCAGGGTGTGGCTCATATCTGTAAAACACAGATGATGCATTTGAAATGGATGACATTTTGCAGAATTTTTAAAGATTAAGTAAGAGGACGTGTATAACATGCCAATCATGGTCTTTGGCACCTAGGGTAATCAAGATATAATCACTATGAATAGTAAGTAGTAAAGAGGCACCAGCAGTCCCACTTTTCTCCCAGTCCTAGTTTCTACCTTTTGTGTTTTCTGTAAAGCAGATGTCCCAGCACCCACAAATGCCACCTTCTGGTGAGAGAAGAAAGTTTCAGGCTACTTTGTCAAAGCGAAGCATGAGTCTCTCTCCTGCTACTAAAAAATTGATCAGAAAAAGAGTATCAGTTCTTGCTTCCCAGGCAGCTCTGTAAAGAGACCTGAGATATATAGCTCATTCCAAAAAGCCATTCTAATTCCACAGAAGCAAGCTTAGATACTGTCTGTGAACTGTAGGATATCAGCTTTAGCTAGCCTACTGGCTGATACCAAAATGATGACATAGAAGCAAGGGGGATAATTTGTAGGATACATTCATACTTCATTTATAGGACTTAGAAAAAAAAACTTCTTTTATCTTATATGGTTGAAGAACTGCTGCTCTTGGCTCTGGCATGAGCAAGAAGCCAGTAAACAGGGAGACCGTTGAGAGGAAGAAGCTGTTGCTGATGAACTGGGCTGGAGAAGCATCCCATTGCCCAGTTACGGGTATTGGCTCTGCCTTAAGTGCCTGTGATTTCACTCCTGCCTCCTCCCAAGAAGCTTCCCTTGGATATATTTTATCCCCGGGGGGAAGTCTTCTCCTGCCTTTCATCTGTGGCTTATTTGAGGGGGTGTTTGTGCTGTTTCTGTTGTTGGCAGCACAAGGTTTAGAGTGTGGGAAGAAATCTGGTTGCCTGCCCCCTCTGAAATGGCTCTGTTTTCTGGGTCAGCTGTTTTAGTTAAGTCAGATTTAACCAAGCAATGATTCTCTCTAAATTCTTGCTACTCATAAAGTGTGGGCTAAGAACAAGGGCACCAGTATCACCTGGCAGCTGGTTAGAAATGCAGACTCTCAGGGCCCACCCCAGACCTCTTGAATCCAAATCTGGTTTTGAAGGAGACCTCCCAGTGATTCACGTGCACATGAATGTCTGCAAAGGGCCGCTCTGCACGACCCACTGTCCTGGCCTACTTTGGCCTGTACAAACAGTGACCGGCCTAGTAAACTTGCCCTATTCACACTCAAGCCTGGATTGCTATGCAGAGTTACAGTTCCCACTTTCAAGTAGGGAGTGACTCTTCGGCTTGTGTTTGTCCAACTCTTCAGAGTGGCTGTGCATACAAGGTTTCCCATGGGGCTGCTACTCTTAGGGAATCTTAAAAAAAAAACCAAAAAACAATTGACTATAGCTTGCCTCTTCCCATGAATTTCTTCTAAGTGAACATATCTTTGTTTTGAGAACATCTGTTCCTGGGAGGGAAATTCATTGTCTCCTCAGGAAAACTGACTACCCTCTTGAAGTGACAATGCCATTTGTATTTCTGAGGCTGATGGGAGCAGATCTATGGTACCGGGGAACAGACATTCACTGGACACCCATCATTTTTAAAGTTTTATTTTAGCAGATGAGCTAAGAAAATCTTAACATAGAATTCCATTTCATAAAACAGCATAACCAACTGGTAACGGTCAGCATCTAAACAGTCACAAGTCATTTTGATATCACGTGTCCCAAAACAAAGCAATGAGAAGGGCCCTTCACCTCCGTTACATCCTTCTCCAAAATCCCTAACTCTGGGCTAATCATGAGCAAACATCAGCCCGACCCAGATGGAGGGACTTTGCACAAAATAGCTGACCAGTCCCCTTCAGAACTGTCAAGGTCATGAAAGACAGAGAAAGGTGGAGAAACCATTACAGATGGGAGGAGGCTGAGGAGGCATGATGACTAAATGCAATGTGGGATCCTGGATTATGTCCTGGAACCTAAAAGGACATTAGTGGGAAACTGGCCCGATCTGAATCAAGTCTATAGTTCTGTTAATGGTATTGTGCCGGTGTTAATTTCTTAGTTTTGATAACAGTGCCATAATTATTCCAGATGTTAACGTTAGGTGCAGCTGGGTCTAGGTACGCAGGAACTATCTGTGCTGTCTTTGTAAGTTTTCTGTCAATCTAAAATTATCTCAAAATTAAATGGTTTTTTTTTTAAGATAGCAACAACAGAGCAGGACTCGTTGCCATTGGGAGTGGGGCGCAGAGGAGAGAAGGGAAGCCCAGAGCCTGTGCTTTGCCTCACTGACATCCCCTCTTGCTTCCTTCACCCCCCAATTCTTCACCCTTTGTCAGCCACATGATATATTTTGAAAACTATTCTGCTTATCATTTCATTATTATATTTGACTTTTTCAACAGTCACATGAAGGTGGATTACTGCTCACATTTTACAGATAAGGAAACTTTAGAGAAGTAAATTGCCAAGGTCACTGGGCTGGGAGGTGAAAGAGTCAGAAGTCAAACACTAAGTGTCTGGCTCCCAAGCCTAGCTGTGCCCGTCTTTGAGAAGACTCGTCCCACCTGTGAGCGTTGTCTCCAGAGTGGGCATTGCCTCCTGCTTTTGCCTCACTTCCTCAGACCACAGAGGGTGTCCTTCTTCAGGAAACTGTCCCTGTCCCCCAGGCCCCCTCCTTGATATCTGGGTTCCAGAACCAACAACTAATGCATTGATTTGGCTTTTGCAGCCTTCAGCCTTTCCTAGCCAGAGCTTGGGCTCCAATCAAGAGGGCTGTAAAGAAGGTGGAAATCAGAACAAAGTCAAGTCCATGGCAAGTCAGCTGCTGGCCAAGTTCGAGGAGAACTCTCGGAACCCCTCACTCCTGAGGCAGGTGAGTCCTGTCAAATGTTCACTGACCCTGCCTTCCTGGTGAACAGAACCTTCTGAGAAGCCAGCAGAAATGTCAGGCTAGCACTGGATTTCAGGTGTGCCAGCCAGACCTGGCTCAAAAGGAGTCTCAAGCTTCTTCTAGATCTGGAGTCAGACTTTTCTAAAAGGGGCTGGATAGCAAATATTTTAAACTTTGGGGACCATCCAGTCTCTCTTGCAATGACTCAATTCTGCCATTGTAGAATGAAAGCAGCCATGGACAATCTGTAAACAAATGCACGTGGCCGTGTGCCAGTAAAAGCTTATTTACAAAAACAGGCAGCAGGCAGGATTTGGCCCGAGGACCGTAGTTTGCTGATGCCTGTTCTGCACTGGGGAAGAAATCCTTTCCCTGATTTTGTTTTGCTTTGCAACCATGACTTGTTTTGCAGCCATCTTTGAGATGGTGCAGCTGGAAGGAGCTTTAGAGATGCTGATTGCCCAGTCCATGGTGAGAACACCCATCCGAACCAGGGTCTTAGCTCCATGTGGGCCCATAGGAATGGGGACCAACCTCGAGAGTGTCCCCTGGTGCCCCCCTCTCCTTGTTCCCTTGGGTCAGGCTGGCAGAGCTGTTGTGTCTGACCAGGATCCATGTGAGGCTGAAGGAGGTGGGATGCTGTGGGTCAGGCTGCAGGCCCGGCTGACTTCTCTTGGACTCTGACTTGGAGTCTGCAGTTGGATGGTTCCATTTGCTCCCCCAAATTCCTTTGGGGTACCACTGTCACATTACAAAAACTTGGGACAAGGGGTTCAGTTTTTCTTTGGAGAACATCTGTCACATGACAAAAGCTTGGGACAAGGGGTTCAGTTTTTCTTTGGAGAACATCTGTCACATGACAGAATTAGGCTCCTCTCAGGAGAAAGACAAACAATTGGTTAATTCTGTTTAGAGGCAGTTATAGACATCTTCCTAGTCTTGATGTAGACCATGCCCCTCCTGGACAAACCGACCTTCCCCAGGAAGCCAGGTTTTATTATAAGGGGGCCATGTTCCTAAGACTTGTAACTGTCTGAATTGTTTTCTCAACTGTCCCTCCTGGAGGCTTGGCCCCTTGCAGCCCCCACGTATTGATGAGGGCTCTCTTCCTTCGGAAGGACTGTAGCATCCCTTTCATCTAGTGGGCAGGAAGGACTTTGGGACTCGCCACCCTGGCCTGGTATGTGCCTGCCCAGTGCCCCGGGTCTGAGCCAAAAGGACAGCCTCCTGGGGATTCACACATTGTCCAAGAGAAGGGGACCATGGGACTTGCTGTTCACACGGACAGAGGGCCGGGCTTCAAGCTTCCCAGCTGGGCCCAGCTTGTCAGAGCTAAGCCCAGGGCTCGCTCAGCATCTGCAAACTCTCTCTCCCTGACTCTCCTTCTCTCCTCCCTCCAAGTGTCTGTCTGACTCGCCTTTTCCTTCCTATTTCCTGCGGCTGCTTTTTCGGACTCACCTTCCTCCTCCCAGGAGCACCGTGTCTCAGGGATAGGTAAGCCCATACTGCGCTCTTCCTCTGACCCTCCTGTTAACTCTCGCCGTCCCAAGCCAGAGGAGCCCACACCCAGCCCGTCACCAACTCTGAAAAGGCAGGTAGGGCTCCTTCCAGTGGATGCTATCTTGGTGAAACCAGAGGGAACTTTGATCCAGAGGGGTGGGGTCCGTGGCTGTCTCTGCACCCCACATAGGGCTGATTGTAGATTCTCTGGGAAGGCAAACACAACTTGAGGTTACCACCCTTATAGGTAGGAATAACCAAGTATGCAGCCTCTTAAAATACATGCCAGTCAGGGGTATCGACTGACCAACTACCAGGCTCTTGGTGCTTTATTTGCTTTGGGGAAAAACAGACGACACCACACAGGGTATTTTGTGTGATGCCCCTGGGACACTTAGATTATTTGCAGACCTCTTGAGTAGGCTGATTTCTAAAATCAGTGGAGAAGTGACAGTGATGGTGGAATGGGCTCAGGTGGCCAGCTGGCTGCATGCCATTGAAGGGGTAAGACTGGGATGTGGTTAGACCTCCCCTGGTGTCTGAGCAGATGAGGACAGGGCAGGGAGGCAGCCAGGAGCCATGGGCTGAGGCTTTTTCCAGCTAATATCTCTGGGTTTGGAATTTGAACAGAATCACTATTATTGACCACAGCACTCAAAAGTGCCCAGTCAGCATTAGGAATTTTGTGTTGCTTCTCGGGGAGTAGAGGTCAAAGGAGGTCAGTGTGGACATATTGCAGTGATTCTGTGTCTGTGTGTGTAAGAATCATCTAGAGAGCTTTATTAAAAATATCAATCTTGGGCTTCCCTGGTGGCACAGTGGTTGAGAGTCCGCCTGCCGATGCAGGGGACGCGGGTTCGTGCCCCGGTCCGGGAAGATCCCACATGCCACGGAGCGGCTGGGCCCGTGAGCCATGGCCACTGAGCCTGCGCGTCCGGAACTTGTGCCCCACAGCGGGAGAGGCCACAGCAGTGAGAGGCCTGCGTACCGCAAAAAAAAAAAAAAATCAATCTCTGGTACCCACCCCCTGACCAATTAAACCTGAATATTTGGGGGTTGGGCCCAGACTTTGGGAACCAGGGTGGTACAGGCTCTGATTCAGTGGGTCTGGAGTGTTGTTAATAATAAGACGGTATTGTTAAAGAGGATGTCAGGTGATTCTGATGCAGGTGTGGAAAGTCAACACCCAAGGTTAGTTTGGAATCTGACTCAACGTGGCATCTGGCGTGCCCTTGTCCCTGGTCCTCATGGGGATTCCTCACGGTGGCGGGGCATCCATGGGAGGGCCACAGTTGGGAAAGAAGCTTGATTTTCCTTCTCCCCCAGTTCCCCTTGGTGGTTGTCACGGGGCATGTGCTCCGAGAGCTAAAGCAAGTGTCTGCTGGCGGCGAGTGCCCGAGCAGGCCCTGGAGAGCCCGAGCCAAGTCTGACCTGCAGCTGGGTGGGCCAGAAAATCCCGCCGGCCTGCCTGCCACCTGCCAGGGAGCGCTGGCCCTCTCCGGGGTGCTGCGGCGGCTGCAGCAAGTGGAAGAAAAGGTTCTCCAGGTGAAAGCCTCGCTCTTTGCCCTGTCTCTGCCCTGCCTGCGTCTAGCGTGCCTTCCATTCCTCCCCTCCCTCCTCCTGTCCAGGGCGGGTGCCGTCTCCCATCCTGCCGCGTGTGCTGAGGGCCGCAAGCCCACCTGGCTGCCTCCCTGCCTCTCCCCTCACAGTGTCTGTCTCTATCTCTTTTTTCTTTCTCCTTTCTCACCTTGGCTGCAGAAAAGGGCTCAGAATTTGGCCAACAGGGAATTTCACAAAAAGAACATTAAGGAGAAGGCGGCTCACCTTGCCTCTATGTTTGGACACGGGGACTTCCCGCAGGTAAATGCGGGGCTTTCAGAGCCCCCAGGAACCCAGGTGTTGGACATCCAGGGAGGTTACTTGAATCAGTCTCTGGAGATTCATTTCTTCCTTCCTCCTCCCTCTGTAGCCTGAAAAGCTATTCACTTTTTAAGTCACCAAAGGATTTGGACTGGCGTCTAAAAAAGCTCCAAATGAGAAGATTCAAAATAATTAGACAAATCATGACAAAGGGAAAACCAAGGCAGAAAAGTGGGCTCAGGTCATAGGAAAACATTACTGAACAGAAGCATGTGTGCTATCAGATCTTAGACAGCTTCTGAGTAGGCTGAGCTTCCTAGGGGTCAACACAAAGAGGGAAAGCTGGTCAACTGCAGGAATCACATCACGGTGCCTTTAAGGTGAAAGCAAACCAGTTGCTCATGAAGTCTGGGGACAGGATGGAGAGATGCCCCCATGGCCATGATCAGGGAGACCGTGAATATCGAGGTCAGCCACGTGCTGTAAACTGTGCCCTGCTTTTGCGAAAGGCATCACCAGCCAGAAGAATGGCCTTGCCTCAGGATAGAAAGCACAGCCCCTGCCCCCGGCCAGGTACATATTTAGAAACTTGCTGAGAAGAAGAGGGTGTGCTCACAAGGAGATGACAGAGTTGAGGATGAGGCCCCCGCGGTGCTTATACGTGTAAGGTGCTCCCTTGCCTACAGCAAGCCTGGTCTCTAGAACATACCGCCTCTGCTGCTTTCACCCGGCCTCCTCCAGACCTGTGTCCTCTGCTGTTTGGCAGAGTCATAGACATGGGAAGGATACTTTGCCTTCAGTGCATTTCTAGGGTTCCATGTGGCTGCAGAGGTCCCTGCTGGAGCATCTACCCCAGAGTAGCCTGGGCTTGTCCTTTCCTAAGCTTGCAACTGCTACTTCCTACCAAGCTCCAGAGTGAGGCCTTCAGGAGTTAGTGCTGGTGTCGGCAGCAGACGTAGGCAGGAGCAGGACGGCTCTGCTCCAGCTATTTTGACGTGACGAAGGAGCCATAAAAGTTGTAGCAGAGTGACGTGTAACCAGCCGTCAGATGGTCCTGCTGGGCTCCAAAAACACAGGCTACCTTTTTGTCCTGAGACGTGGGCCTGGATGTCCTTTCCCCTCCTTGGATGTGTAGGCTTGGGGGCTGCCTCATCGAGGCGAGCATCACTGTGCGTTTCCCTGGGGATAATCATAGTTTCCTCTGTTTCTGTTCTGTGCAGAATAAACTACTCTCTAAAAGCCTGTCTCATACTCATCCTCCGTCTTCTCCCTCCTGCCTTCCATCTCCTGATTCAGCTGCTACTTCCTCTCCATCGACTGTTGACTCTGTTTCTCCAGCCAGAAAGGTAGCTGTCCTGAGCACTGGGCTTCCCCCACTCCCTGCGTGTCCTGAGATGCTCTCCTGCTCTGCCCCACCTACACAGACAACCACCTGAACCTTGGCTTGGCCGGGAGGAAAATTTATAAGATACTTCACAACGGTCCTGGGTTCGGTTTTGGTTTTGTGCCGGAGCAAGAAACAAAGCAGAAGAGGCAGCACACAAAACCTTATCAAATGGTGCTTGCTTGTTCAGCACGCCCTCGCTGGGCACCCACCATATGCCAACCACCGTGCCAGATGCTGAGAAAACAAAGAGGAGGGAGGTGCAGTTCTCTTATACGGTGTAGATGGCAAACAGCACCTCAGCATAGAAATGTGTCACATTTTACCATATGATATTGCTAGATTTGGCTGGTTTGGGCCTGACAAAATGGCGGTCTCACGTGGTGAACCTCAGACAGTGCTCTTCATTAATTCTGTGAGAGGTTTAAGAGGCAGGATTCTAGGAACCCAGAAGGGAGAAGCCTGGGAAGGCTTCACAGCAGAGGTAATATGGGAACCAAGTGTTAAAGATTATATGAAAGGATTTTGCTAGAAAGAAGTGTAGGGGAAGGGCATTTTAGAAAGGATCTGGCACGTGGTAAGGTAGGCAGATAGGACTTGCACGAATCAAAAGACATTTCTGGTGCAACTTGATTTTCAGATAAAGGTATTTATGGGAGTGCAGAGAATGAGGGTGAGAGTCAGCCTGCTCTTTTTGCGTTAAAGGAATTCATTCTGCCCTCTTGTAAAGAGGCACAGAAGGATCTGCTCTGAGTTCTAGAAGGGTAATGCAGGGAGCAGTGTCGAGGGTGGAGAGTTGGCGGGGAGCTAACGTTGGTTGAGTAGATAGTGAAATGCATCCATGAGCAATGCTTAAGTTTGGGTTCTGGAGCACTTTTCATGTTTTTTACTTGTCTTGCTGTTACCTAATATGCCAAGAACACTACCAGGCTGGCGTGGGAGGCGGGCAGTCTCCGGAGAAGCTTAGTCCCTGGAATGGATGAGCCTAAAAATGGACGTGAAGCCCTCTTGGTTAGCTGTTGCTCATGGGAATAGGTTGGAGCCTCTTTCTAGACGACTGTGTTCCCCTGAACACCTCCGTTCCGTCTGTTCCCACCTGGGCCCGTCTCCACGTGTGGTGCTGAGTGTGCCCCTGTCAGAGTTACTGCTCGTTCATTTCCACCCCGTTAGACCGAAGCACAAACCAGCCACCTGCTGGTGCATTAGGGAGAAGTTAGGTGCTGCCTCCTGGGAGTGCCACCCCCACTGACCTCCACTGCTGTGGGGAGAGGAGTGCAGGCAGGGTCTCCAAGAAAGGAGCAAGGAATATTAGGAGCCCCACCTGCTCCGAGGTCCCCAGTGTGGATGAGAAGCATCCCTGGAAGGGTAGCAGGAGGTGATGCGGGGAAGCACAAACACTTCCCGTCTTCAGCTCTACTGAACACAGCCGTGGCTGACATGCCTGGCATCTTGTTCCAGGTCAGCTTTGCTTAGCCGTTTGACCTTAAACATTGACCTCAGGAGACTTGTCTGGGCCTCCATTTTCTCATCAACAAGAGAGTGATTCTTGGCTCACGTGACAATGAGCTCTGTGGGTGAAGACTGGCATATTTGTCATCACCATCACCAAGGCTTCAGAGTAGCCTTTGTGTCCAGCTTGGGAGAAGAGCCTTCCCTGGGGGGTACTTCCTGCTGTGGAAAAAGGTCACTGGCACCCTTGACAGGCTGATGGGAGGGGCAAGGGCACCTGGGCACAGGCAGGCAGTGGCTGGTGCTCCTGGCTGGGCAGCCGGGCCCACACCTTACTTCCCTCTGGCCCAGCCCCTTTCCGCCTAGCCCCGGCCATGCCCTCTCTCGCCTCTGCTTTTCTTTTGTCCTTAGGAAGTCCTGACTTGGTCACTTCCCTCTAGAGTTGAGAGCAGAGGTGGGACAAGAGAAGCCACCACACATCCCAAGTCCCCTGACTTGGTTTCCAATAGGTGTTAGCTCTCTAGGTGATGGCAAGAGACAGCCTGCCCAGGTACAGGTGGGGCTGCCGGGGCCTGGCAGAGACACTTCTCATCGTGAGACTATCCTGTCACATCATCATCACACTCCACTGCAGCCCTTGGCTGCTTCTCCACTGGGCTCTTCAAGCAGCTTTAAACCAATGTCACTCATTAAGCCACTGAGTGAGCATTCATTCGTCCAACAAATATTTATTGAATGACAGCTGGTGTCAGGCACTTCACTCTTGGGATACACATCAATGATCAGTAGTTACCTTCCTTGCACTCTAATAGAGGGAGGCTTGCATTCTAATAGAGGGAGGTAAATAATCAGCAATAATATAATATATAGGTAAATTACATGACATATCAGAAGGCAATTTTTCCCCTGGAAAAATTAGAGCAGGTAGCAGGGACCTGGCATGCTGGGGAAGGGTAGCAGTTTCCAATGGGGTAGCAGGAGGCTCTTCCTGGGAAAGAGAATTGAGCAGAAGCAGAGCCTCAGAGAGGAAAACAAAGGTCCAGGGAGGAGACTAGTTCCCAGGGCTCCTGACTCCAGCCCATGTTCTCTCCTCTGTGCCACAGCAGCCAAGTATGAATGGAGGCCTCGTCAGAGGGACCAGCCCAGAGGTTATGTGTGTGTAGAGCCCCAAGCCCAGGCTCAAGGAGGGCTGCAGATGGGGTGGGTGGGCTTCGGGATGGCCAATCCCAGGTCCTCTGGTCCCCACCTCTACAGGTTTGTTCTTTGTTTCTCCCAGGTTGGGGTAGAACAGTTGCTCCCTGTTGTGTTTTTTTAATCCCATCTCCCAAGCCAGCCTTGGCCATCAGATAATGGTGTACTTGGGCTATCTTAATAGCTTCTGACTTACTAATTACAGGCTGATGAGCTTTTCACTGTGTGACTGGGAATGATTGGGGAGCTCTCAGAAAAGGCCGCCCTAGGATGCTTACTCTGTCTGTGCCTTTGTTTCTCCATTTGTAAAAAAGGACCCAGCTTGGACCTGACACCCCCAGACCCCTCCAGATCTCACCATGAAGCCATTGTAGGCAGTTAAGCACAGAGTGGTGAATTTCCAGCTTCAAGCAGTTTTGGAAAGGATGTTGCCAGCTGCACTGCTCCTCTGCCCCACCTGCAACTTTTCTCCCTCTCCCGGACCCCACCCCAGCACTGATTCCACACTGGGCTTTGCACATGCAGAATCTGAGAGAGTGATGGCCTCCTCTGAGGAGAGAATTAGCTGCCCCTTAAAATAGGTGACCACCTGGTGACAAACAATTTCATTCAGTCCTGGTGGAGCTCTGAGAGCCTCTCCCCTGGAGAGAGCCTGGGGCCTTAATGCTTCTTCCCAGAAGATTATGGGCTGCTCTGATTGCCCAGTGACTCAAGTTTGCCTCATTCAGGGGAGCCAGAGGAAGGAGGATGCACTTGGAAACTGATGCTTACTTCTTAGCAACCCCCTGGCAGGCAGCGTGTTTCTCTTCCTGCGCTGGAGCCCTACACCTTCATTCTGAGGATCCAGGGATAATCACCTCCTCAGAGGAACAGACTTAGTCAAACTTGTCATGAGGATCACGTGCTACTCACAGGGATGCAAACTTGGGTTACCAATTCCAGGAGATGTAGCCAGGGCTCTACCTTCATTCAGACTACACTTGCCTGCCCTCTCAAATTGGCATGTCACCTTACATTTCAGAGTGATGCAGCTGGGGGTTTGGCCTGAATAGTCACAGGGAATCTTGAGGCCCTCTCGTTTAGGGCCCAAATTCTTACTGGAGTCTTATCTTTTAAGACCATGGGCTATGGGATCATGCCCAGGCTGATCATCCCATCAAACCAGCCCTCGGGTAGCTCTATCAGCTCCCATCAACCCTTAGCTAACTTCTTTCTTCAAGGCAGGAGACCACTGCCAATTCAGCCTTTAGCATGGCTGCTAGCCATTTACCAAGGCTGGTGAGCTCTTGCAAGATCAAGATGGCAGCCGAGTGTTTGCACAGCTGAGCCAGAGGGAGGGCCTCAAGGGGCTGGGTGCTGTGGTTAAGTCCTCCTGGGTCAGAAGAGCAATGTGCATTGCAAAAGGAGCTCTCTCTACCCCTGGAGGTGTTTGTTTTAAAACTGGATTTGCAGGGTTTACTCAGGAGATTTGCATATTAGAGAGAAGCTGGGTGAGTCTTGGCTGGGCAATCTGCCAGTGTTTCATCTGATACAAGGGTAGATCTCAAGGCTGCTCCAAACTCATTGTTCTCTCTGTTCTGGGGATAGAGCTAGGCAGCACTTTGGAGGTAACCTGTGTGCATCCCAGTCTGGGGGATTTTAATTGGCAGAATGCTGGTGTGTCAGGGAAGCAGGGTGTGATAGTGAGAAGGGTATAGGCTTGGAGTCACGCTTGGGTTCAGAGCACTGATTACTTGATTACTCGCTGTGCGTCCTTGGACGAGCTTGTGGACCTCTCAGCACCTCAGTGTCCTAACCTATAAAATGGAGGTGGCAGCAGCTACTCCTGAGGATGACTGGAATAATGCAAACACCTAGCATATATCGAATGCCTCAAGTATCCAGCAAATGTGCTTTCTCCCCAGTGGAGGAGAATTCTAGAAGAAAGCTCACTTACCTAAAAGGCATGTTGATTCCTCTCTTTCTAAAGGCAAAGAAGTCACCTTCAGGCTTCCATTTCCATCCCAGCCACTTAGGAGCGCTGTGGCCTCAGGTGTTAGAGCCTCCCTGAACCTCAGCTGCCCCGGCCTCGAAGGGGGATTATCAGACCCACCTCGCAAGGCTGTGAGGGTTCAACACAGCTCAGCGCCTGGCACCAGGGGACGTAGGTGCAGACATGGCCATCCACTGGGAGGTCATAGCCCCAAAGACTTGCCTGCATCTCAGCCCTGACAGTATCATTTCCAGAGCCCCTCAAATAAGGCAGTTTCAATCCTTGCCCTGAGCATATATGGCTGAGGACTCAGGCCCACCAGCCTGTCCTCTGATGTTTCTCATCCAGGGACGCCTCAGTGAGGAATATATTTGCTCAAGTGGGCCCAGGAGACGACTTCCTCTGGCCCTACGTGTCGAAACTTCCCCTTCCCTCGAGCCTTCAGCCCCGAGGCCCTGGAAGCTCTGCTCCCAGCCCTGCGTGACCTGTGTGGGCTTCCTTATCCCCACAGCAGGCCAGGTGGCCACAGGAGGCTCAGTTCTGTGAGGAAGCACAGGCCAGACACCTGGTATTCCTGGCTGAGTTCCAGGCCCAAGGGGGGATGTCACCATTGTTTGGACACAAGCAGGCCCAAGAGCCTGCTTCCTCCTTCATTCAGGGGAGCATCTGCCCTGTGCTGGGAGCGTAGCCATGAGAAAGATACAGTCATGACATGACTGTGCAAACCGGAGGGGAGATGACCCATCTCCCAGCATGGAGCAGGGTGAGAAAGGCTCCAACATCCAGATGGGGACCATGCTTGGCGATGGTGCTCGTGATGACCGCTAATGTCACCACATGTGAATCTCAGTTGACTCGGCGGAGAGAAGCCAGTGCCTTCATCTGTGTGGGCCACATTATCCTTACTCACACAGAGGAGGGACCCCAAGCAACTGCAAGTCCCCCTGAGTGAAGACCACTGAGGAGAGGAGAAAAAAAAGAAGTTCCAGAAAATGGAAATTTGAAGCTGCACCAATTGCGGTGCTTTGGACTCATTAACCATCTGCCAGGCGATTCTTGGGAGCCCAGCACCATGTGAGGTGCAGCCCAGATTCTTTGATGACTCTTTCACAGCCCTGTGAGGATGGCAGTGGTCTCCCCATTTTACAGATGAGGAAGCTGAGGCTCACAGAAGGGAAATGAAGTATGTGAGGTTAATCTAACGTAATGTTAGTTGATGGCCCACCTGAAGTCTCCAACTGTTCCAGCTTTTTCTAATTAACTAGCTGAAAATAACTAGAATTCAAAGGGGAAAAGAGGTAGTGAAAAATACTCCAGTTCTTCAAAAATTACATAAATATTGAAGATACATAAAGGGTTGCAAAAGCAGTCCCATGGCCCTCCAAAACTACCAATTCTCAAAACACTAGTGACTGCGACCAGTATATTTCTGGCCAGGTCATCAGATTGCCCAACTTTGCATTTGGACAAATGATTCCCAGCCAATTTGCAAGCTCTCCTCTTGACCAGCACCCCAGGAGCATACGTGCTTTTGCCTTTCAGTGCAATAATCTCCTTGTTGAGAGACTCTGGCTCTTACTCTGAGGTCAAACCAGGATGAGTTTTCTGGAGGTTTCTCCATGAGCGGAGTTTCCTTTCTTCCTCAGGATGCCAAGGTGTGGTCCACGGGCAGACATTGGTTTGTGACCCAAGGAGCACAGCAAGTGAGAGTAAGCATTAGACACTTGTAGAGCAATTTGACATTGCCACACATCCAAGCGGGTGATCGTATTTCTAGTAATTCATTTTCATTGAATCCAGAAGTATGAGGCCACGGTGGATTCGAGATTTAAAAAGAAAAAGCAAAACCTGGTCATTCACCACCGATAGTTTGAGTTAGCAATCCATCTGGTCATGTCCTCACTGTCTTGGAGCCAGTGAGACATCCTGCTGTCAGGAAAGAGGAGATAACCCAAGACCCCAGGGCAACGTCCGCCTTCACACCAGTTTTTGGGGTGGGCTTCAAAGGCCCCCTCTCACCCCTTGAGACAAGCTCTTCATCACCTGGTCTCCTTGTGACCATTCACAAGTCCTGGTCTACCTCTTGGTCTTGGTGATGATCCTGGGCATGATTTCCGTTCGGTTGGGAAGGCATATGGGAGCACCAGTGTCACTTCCCATAAGGGTGCCTTCATTTCATTATTCCTAAGAAAGCCTCTGTCACAAGTGGCAATGTGGATGCAACTGGGAGAAAGGAGCCTTATGTGAAGAAGGGCCCATAATGAGAGGAAGGACCAGCCTTGGATCTCCTGGCCAGGACCTGTGCTGATAGAACAACCGAGCCGGCCCAAGACTGCACCCCCAGCAACCTCAGGGCCCTCTGCTTGCTTCTTCTGTAACTGCTCCCAAAGTCAGGATTGCACAGAAGATCAGTGGCACAAAGTGCTTATTAGCTAAGTGGTTACTAAGGTCTCGTTAGGGACTTGTATTTAAAGCCCCAGAAAGTACAGTCTTGATCTCTGTTCTCTCAGGGGAGGCAATAATTGTGCGTGGGTATGTGACATCACATGGTGCCTTCCTGGGAGAGCGCCTCGGAGCCAGTTCATACACTGGGTCGGGGAGACAGCCACACAAGGGGAGTGTGGGCAGGGAGGTAAATCTGACCTCCCCTCTTTATTTTGCTGTAAGCCCAGGAAGGACTTGGTATTCTACAGCTCCTATCCGAGGGGCCTGTGTCGGGGGCCCCAGCAGGGGATGGAACATCAGGCAAATAATGGCATATTGTCCTGAGCCAGTGCACCTGAACCTCTCTTAGAAGCAGGAGCCAAGGTTCTTGGCATTTGTGAAATCCTGAAAATGGCAGAATGTATGCTTGGAAGCAGAATCCTAATCTCTCCCAGGTGGGACCAGTGTTGTGGGGTGGGGTGGGGGGTAACTGGCCTGGCAGTTGCTGCCTCTGAGAAGGAGCGAGCTTTGTCAGGTCTGAGGAGGTCCTGTCTGTCTGAGTCCCGGGATCAGACACCCCAGCAGGCCCCCGGCCACATTTTCCATAGTCCCCCAGAGCCGTGCATGTGGTCTGGCGCGACTGATCCAGAGTAGCTGCTGGTGTTGGGACTTCCTCAGTGAGAAAGGGGGCAGGCGTCTCCTGGGTCTTGTCTTTCTCCCCAGCCTGCTTGGCGTCCTTTCCGTCTTCATCCTCTTTTGGTGCCTGTGCTTTTGCGGGCACCCGATGAGTTAGCCTCAGGTTCTGAGGGTGGGCCCTGCTCCCAGGAGTCGGGGGCTGTGGGCGCCAGCTGCCATTTGCTTTGCTGTCGCCTGAACTTCCTGCTTGATACTTGAGGCTTGCACAGCAGATTCGACGTGGCCTTCCAGGAGCAGTCTTGGGTTTAGATTGAGGGCCTTCCTTCGCCCCCGCACGAGTCACTGTTACTCGCCATCAAGATGGCTATCAACCTGTGTCCAAGGGCCTTCAGCCTAAATTGTTGCTCTCCGTGGCCACACCTGCCAGAAGCTGGATTCAGAGGCCGGGGGAGCGTCTGGAGCCCCCCTCCCTCCAGCGTCTTGGGATCAGGAACAGTGTTTATAGATATAATCGCATATTGTGCATTTTTGTCTCCCTGCAGGGGAGACTGCAGTATTCCCAGGCTGGCCTTTCAGAGCTGGTATGGAAAGAGGGGAGCAAGTCGGGGTTTGCCCAGGGGTGTATGTGTGATTGTGCTCTGTCTGCTTGGGCTGTCAGCTCCCACCCCTTCCCCAGCTCCGTGACATGCCGGTGGGGTTCCACGCATTCATGGGGAGGCATGGACCATCATGCCCTTGGGAGCACAGACACGCACAACCTGTCAGGCTGTGATCCCTGGAGCCAGCGTGGAGCTGACTTGCCCAGCACCATCTCTGGGGCCCTGGGCACTGCCGCCTGGAGTTCCCCATCCTTCTCCTTCTACCTGCCCAGTAGGGACCAACATTCACTCCCATTCCGGTTGCTGTTTTTGTCGGCAAGGTGGTCTGCGTCCTGACCTGACAGGACTCAGGTTAGGCGTAGCCATAGCTCCCTAGGGGACACGGGAGCTGCAAGGCAGGATGAGGCTGCCGAATTCAGAGGGAGAAGGGAGGGTGGAGTCAAGTTCCTCTTGGTCCGGCCCTGCCAAGTGCCAGGCACTCACACACACACTCTCTCACTCAGTTCCTGCCACAGCGTCGTGAGGCAGGCACCGTTTATCCCCATTTCAATAATGAGGACACTGAGTTCAGACGTTGAGGACTTGACGCCCCATCTCAGAACTGGTTAGTGGTGGAGCAGGGTCCTAACCCTCCAGGTCTGGGAGTGGGGTGTCGGGGGCAGTTCTCACTAAACAGTAGCTCCCGGCCCTCCAGAGAGGAAGGGTCTTGGGGAGGGCGGCCGCGGTGCACCTGGCTTGTTTTCTTAGCGTGAAGGCCTCCCGGGCTTGGGCTCAGGAGACCTTAGCAGAGTCCTGGCTCTTCTTGCACTTATTTCTAAGTGGGCTTGGACAGATCCCTTCCTCTGGTATTTATTCCCCCTACCTGTGAACCAAGCAACTCAAACTCCTGAAGACCAGGTACCCTGCAGGCCTCCATTTCCCTCTTTCCTCCATCTGCAGAGTGCCCACTGCCCACTCTGGGCTGGTTAGGCCTCTCCCGGGACGTTGGGTGCCTTTTGCATGTGGGTGTGGAGCCCACTCCCACCTCCAGCTTGTTCGTGTGTTCCTTCTCAGTGCTAACTGGCCTCTACCTTTGTCTCTGTCTACTCTATCTCTGCTCTTGGGTAGCTGACAGTAGGGAAAGTGTCCAGCGGAATAGGGGCTGCAGCTGAAGTTCTGGTCAATCTGTACATGAATGATCACAGACCTAAGACTCAGGCCATCTCTCCAGACCTGGTAAGGATGTACACCCCACAGCCTCCACCCACAGACACTGGCTCTGGCCTCCCAGGGAGGGTGCACGGGACGCAGAGAGGATTGCCTGGCCCCTCTTCTCATGGGACGAGAGGGGCTGAGACCGGGCTGGATCAGAGCAGAGGTTAGCGGGAGGCTGTTCTTCCTTGTAGACAAACCTCACTCAGCCCCCTTGTGGGTCATTTCACAAAGCAGAGCATCTTCCCTGCTGGCTGGGGCTCTGGAGAACTTAGTGCAAAGGCCAGGAGGGGCCGTCCTCAGAGGTGGACAACACTTACTGCCAATGTTTAGCATCCAATCTGGATTGGATTGAGAATAAAGTAATGGAGAAAACACCCCTTTCCTCTGAATTCTCCCCTTCTCCAGTGACTCTGCTCATTGTCATCACCAGCAATTTGAGTTGACAGCTCTTTTGGTTTCCTTTTGGTACATTCCCCTGGAGTCACCCAGGTGTGCCCCTCCTGCCCTGGCCCCTGCCCTCTCCTCTCCCCTCTTGCATTTAGGAAGTTGACTGGCAGCCAACTTAAACACACAGAAAAGGGCTGCCCCTTCTCTGCAGTTCTCTTGAACAGTTTTATTACCATGAGCTTTCCCTGCCTGACCGATGTCACTGCAGGGGGACAAGGATGTGTAAAACATTCTTTCAGGGACCTCACTCGAGACGCAGGCAGTACTTAACCCCTGGGTCAGATTCCTGGAGACAGCATCGCTGGGCAGCATGTTTGTGAGGGATGCCTGCTCCATCAGACCAGGAGATGTCACTCTCACCCTGAAACCAGAATGGCCAGCCTGCCTGGGAGCACAGTTAACAGCTGCCCCTGCAGGGCTGGGGTCTGCGTATCTTCCCACCCTCATTCTTTGCTGAAGTGCCTGCAGTGCCTGCAGTGACAAAAGCAACACATAGCCCGTGAGGCCCCACGATGCAGGCCGGCATCTCTACAAGGCCAGCCTCACAGTTGAAGATGCGGTGTATGCCCTAACACACTGCTCTTCTCTCCCGATGCCCTGTGTCCCCCAGGAGTCCATACGGAAGGCGTTTCCCCTGAACCTGGGTGGCAGCGACACCTGTTATTTCTGCAAGAAGCGCGTGTACGTGATGGAGCGGCTGAGCGCGGAGGGCCACTTCTTTCACCGGGAGTGTTTCCGCTGCAGCGTCTGTGCCACCACCTTGCGCCTGGCCGCCTATGCCTTCGACAGCGACGAAGGTAAACCCCCAGGGGCCGGGGCAGCGCTCGTCTCTGGCCTGGGCTTCAGTCCCTTTGGAGGCTCTGGGCCAGCCAGCACTTTCCAGGGAGTTTTGGTGTCATCAGGAAAGCTCTTCAGGGAGCAGGGATCCCCTGCTAAAGAGAGAGGCCGCCTGTGGTGAGCAGGGGTCCTGAGGGAAGGGGAGCTGTCAGCACCAGGGGTGCATCAGCGTGGGGGGCACCTACCAGGCGGCGAGTGCCTTATGGATGTTTTCTTACTCAGTCTCACCACCTTCAGTTGCCCCTGTGTGGCTGAGAAAATCAAACCTGATAACCTATGTCACGTGCTCAACACCACACCTGACATGTAATAGGGGTTCAGTAAATGATGGCATATTCTTGTTACTATGTATAAAGTATGCATTGTAAAAACGACAGTAACCGTGACATGCCCTCTGATAAGTGGCCTACCGGAGTCATCAATGAAAGAATTGCACTCATTGGAATGAGTGATTATTTTCTAATTTCCAGCACTTGATGTTTGCACGGTCATAAAATGACAGTGCTTGTGATTCCATACCCTCAAACTAACTGCCTGGGTTCAAATCCAGACTATGCCACTTCTAGCCATATAACCTTGGGCCTGTTACCTAACCTCTTGGTCCCTCAGTTTCCTTATTTATAAAATGAGGATGATACTACTTAGCTCATAAGGTTGTTATGAGGGTTGCTGGCTTAATTCCCAGGAAGGATTTAGGATAGTGTCTGTTATATTGAGTCCTACACAAGATTTTTCTGCTGTTATCATTATTCCCATCACCATTCTCAACGGTTGTAACAGTGAGCAGAGAAGGCTTTTCTGGAAGGCACCCAGTAGTCCCGGGCAGTGGCCAGTGGCCCAGCGTGTGCCTCACTGGGTTTTGGTCTCCAACACTGCCACAGCCTGTTCTGCTCCTTTCCCACCCCCAGGGGTCCCAGAAGCAAGAGGAACTAGAAACAGAGCTGCTATTCTGGGCGGTCCATTTTGCGCCTGGCAACTTGCCTGGGGAAGAGACTGGGCTGGGGGATTATCTGAGGGTTTCAGCCCCATCCCGGGAGCCCCGCCTGTTGCTGCAGCCTGCCCCCTGTCTGTGCCATTTCCTTAAGGCAGGTGATGGAAACCATTTCCCAAGTTTGCGCCTTCCTGGCCTTGTTTTCAGTAGCGGCGTTTTCTGACCTAGATGGTGGCAGGCACTTGGCTCGTGTCCTGCTGTATGGTTCTGGTTTACAGGAGAAAAACCTCTGTGTGTGTGTGTGTGTGTGTGTGTGTGTGTGTGTGTGTGTGTGTCTCTCTCTCTCTCTCTCTCTCTCTCTCTCTTTACAGGCAAGTTTTTCTGCAAGCCTCATTTCATTCACTGTAAAACCAACAGTCAGCAACGGAAGAGACGGGCAGAGTTGAAGCAACAAAGAGAAGTACGTTTTGTCTTGAAAGTGGTGGTGAAACAGGGAAGGCCCCTGATAGAAGGTTTTTAAGGGTTCCTGCAAGTTAAGCCAATGTTTCTGGCTTTGGAGGGATTGAAACTCAGGTGAAGAGGGCTCTACTCCCTGGCATGGAGGGTCCCTCTGCCTCAGTCTGTTCAGCTTGCCTCTGGGCTATGACCTATCCCAGGGGAATGACTGCTACTTCTCATGAGAAACCGAGAAGAGCTTTCCCATGTGCCAAGGATGCCGCTATATGCTTAGCCATGCAAAAGCCATGTAGCCCCCAGTGCCTGGGGCCCCCATGACCACGGGGGCACTGTTAGCAGGGATGCCTGGTATGGAGCCAACGCTCTGTGGTTTCCAAGTCCTTTCCCTAGGCTCTTGGACGTCAGCAAAGTGACTGGCCCGCTGAATTTGTGGATGGCTTATGATAGGGCCCCCTCGTACCTTCTCTATGGCTTGATTAATCACCCACCTCCAGCAAGACCCACAACTTCAGCTTTTTCTGATTATACAAGTAATATAGGCTCAATATAGAAAAATGGGTAAATATAATAAACAAAAGTATATAAAGAAGGAAAGTGAAGTCACCCATCCTCACTCTATCCTGAGAAAATCATAATTAACATTTTGGAACATTTCCTTGCAGACTTTTTCCTATATAAATACAGTTGATCCTTGAACAATGTGGAGGTCATGGGCTCTGACTCTCCACAGGGTCGAAAATCCACATATAACTGATAGTCAGCCCTCTGTATTGGCGGTTCCTCCACGTCCGTAGATTCAACCAACCGTGGATCGGGTGGAACTGTAGTATTTACTATTGAAAAAAATCTGCATTTAGGTGGACCCATGCAGTTCAAACCTGCATTGTTCAAGGGTCAACTGCATGTTCTAACCCAGTGGGAATCCCATGTCTACAGTTTCATGGTTGTCTTTTTTCACTAACACTATATTAAGAACAGTTTCCCATGACATTAAAAATGCTTTTGGAGCCTAATTTTTGATGCCTGTAAAAGATGGTTAATAATTTATTTGCATCCTATATTGTTGGACATTTATGTTGTTTACTATTTTTAAGTTATAAATATTTTTACGGTGAATGTCTTTGTACCCACATCTTTCTCCATATTTCAAATAGTTTACTTAGGATCAGTCATGAGAAATGGGATTGCTGAGTCAAAGAGCGTGTATGTTTTGAAGGCTCCAAACAAAACTGACCCCTGTGATCAGTTTGCCGCCCCCCAGGAAAGTCATGCCCATGTTCAGCCTGCCCTTCAGCAGTGCGTGGGGGCTGAGATTTGGGGGAGGGGGCTGGTTGCAAATTGCAGGGTCTGCCACGTTCTCTGTTTACTGGCTCTCTTCCTCTGCTTCTTTGGAGGCATCGTCTCTAAGCATCATGGACTAAGTGCCCTCACCTTGATGTCTTTCTCAGGAGGAGGGGATGTGGAAAGAGCAAGAAGCCTCTAGGCGAGACCCTCCTGCGGAAAGTTCTTGCGCTGCCGCCGCCATCGGCACACCGGAAGGCAGCCCCCCAGGTATCCCCAATTCCTTCTTTAGGAAGGTGCTAAGCTGGCCCCTCAGGCTGCCGTGGGGCCTGCTTCACCTTCCCCGGAGGCTGCTTAACTGGATTCAGGGACTCCTGCGGGCCGCCAGTCTGCATATCAGGGACAATGCTTACAACTACTGCTACACGTACGAGCTCCTGAGCCTCGGGCTGCCCCTGCTCTGGGTGTTCTCCGAGGTCCTGGCTTCCATGTACCGGGAGACCGAGGAGTCCCTCGAGGGCATCCGCGACTGGCTGCTCAGATGCTTCCTGGCCAAGCTGCACTGAAGCCCAGCCTCAAAGTGCTGTAACATTTCCTGTGTAGATGGCAGCATGTGCAGCCAGCTCAGGCGCTGGCCAGGGAGCCCCACGCCCTTTAACCAGTTAACCAGTTCACAGCCAAAGAGTTTCCCGTCGGCCATCTGCACCTGGCCTGGTCGCGGTGAACATCTGTTCCCGGTGCCCAGGCCAGCACGACACGAAGGATATTTTTTTATACCTTTGTACTTTTATACCAAAGCGAGCCATATTTCTAGGTTTACATTTCAATTTTTAACTTTTAATAAGCCAAGAGAAAGCATCTTTTTCTATGAGTGTCAGTTTTTCTAGACACGGGTTTGACGTTTATAACTGGTATTACGAACCCTTTCCACGTTGTGGTCAGTTATAATAGCTGCTGCCTGCAACATGAATAATTTGGGCTTCTCTGTAAACCAAAACCAGTGCCTTTTGATTTATGTGCCTGGATACCACTTTTCAACAATGGACAGTTGTTTGCAACATGAAAGCATAATACTTTAGAAGAAAAAAATAGAAAGGACAGAAGAGAATTAAACCTACAGAAGCACGTCGCAGTGTGTAGTCGCCTGTTATCTGTCCTCCCAGAGGGCGGGGGACTGTTTTGCTCACTTGTTTTGATGTAAAATAGTAGCGTAAAGGTTCCTCGCTCAATACCAGATCACAGCCAAATGATGTAGAACCACAGGGTTTCAAGCAGATTGCTACAAGTATACATTTCCCTTCCCACTAATGAGCACGGCAGCGAAAGCCCACTGGCCCCTGACCACGTGGAGCTCCATCAAACTGATGCAGTGTTAAAGAGGAGTTATGTCAGCTGGTGGCATTTTAAGCCCTCCTTATGAGGTCCCCAGCCCAGGCTGCAGTCTGAGCCAAGGCCACTCAGGGTCCACAACCATGAGGCTGAGGGAAGAAACTGCCCTTTCACATAACGTCCTTTGAGACCGAGGGCATTTGTTAGCACCTCAGGGTATTATTTCTGGGAAGTGTGGCCTGCCCCTTGAGCATGGCTTGCAGACGTCCTGGCTTCTTAGCCGCTCGCTGCCATGCATATTTGGTCAAACAATCAGAAACCATTTATTTTCACGCTGTCCTAGCAAAGGAATGCGTCTGACCTCCAGGGGGAAGCTCCCCTGTGTCTTGACTGTCAGGGGAGGCTGGGAGTGGACGCTATTACTGACTCATGCAAAAGAAATACACCCTATTAAGGGCAAAACAGGCCTTGGGCCCACCTGCATTCTTCTCTCTGGGCATCTGGAAGAGGCCTCAGCTCTCCCGACTCCACTTGCCTGGACATGCATGGCTGCTGAGTCTGGCTGAACAGTGGAGATGGCTGATAGAGAAAGGCCTTCTGCAGTGTGTGTTCAGTGTATCTAGAGTGGCTGGGCCAGAGACGGCTCTCTGCGTGTTATACTAGAAAGATCCTCTAGGTTAAATAAGGATGGAGCCCGGTAGGTTAGGAGTCAGAGCTCTTGAGGCCTTTGAGATGCCAAGTTCTCTAGGGTGGGAAGAAGTGGGGAGGCATTTCTATAAACACTTCCCTAAGTCCTTGGGCCAATCAGGGACATGGCTGCGGCCAAGTTCGTGGGAACTGGCGCCTCTGTCCTTGTTGGAACTGTTCTCGTCCTATGACTTGCGTTGTGTTTTTCCAAATTTCTGCTGGTATTTTAATGTTCCGCATGGTGGGAGGAGCCCTTGATTCATTTTATGTTTGATTCTGAAAGTCACGACATAAACACATGCACAGCTGTGTCATTGTTATTCCCGTCAGCTCAGGGCAGGGTGAGATGCTTTGTGGGATGCTCCGTGAAGCCAGAGTTAGGATCTCTGAGAATGTCACTTTTGGCCATAAGGAGACTGGTTTGAATTACTCTGGCGAGACAGGGCGTGCCTGTCAGAAGCCTGAGATGTTTGTATGTTCTGAGACTTTGAACCTTCCTGGTGGGGCAGCACCAAAACACAAAGGTGGGTCCTGGGGGCGGATGTCTCTAAGCCTCCACAGCATATTCAAGAATGAACGTGGGGCTCGAGAGTAAAATTGGGGCAGAGAGGATGTGGAGGGCTGTGGAGGACAGAGGAGCGTCGGCCAATTACACGGATTCACTCTTGCAGATGAGTGGCTGCTCACTGCCAGAAAGGTTCATCTGTCCTAAGCAAGCCGTAACTTGTTTGGGGAAGTGTCTCTTTTTTTAATGGTTGCCTCGTTTTCAATTCCCGTGCCTTCTCATGTTGCCTTGTGCCCCGCAACTAAATTCTCCTTTCTGTCTCTCTCTTTCCAACCTTACACTGTGGCCGTCAGTTCATTTCAGCCTTCCGGTGCTACACCCACTTCTTGGCTGACACAATTCTGCTCTGAGGTGACTGGTTTTCTTGCCAATTTTCAGAGAGTGGTACTAACCCCTGACCCGCTTTCCGTACCCCATGCCCCCGCCGTGGCCTTGGTTGTGCTAACTGCGAGTGTCTTGCATACTAATGGGCTCATTCAGTGACATGGTTGGTGAACAGCATGGGGTGGTGTTTCAGCTCAAAAGCCGTTTCTGATTCCATCACCCTGAGCCAGCTGCCCGGTCCACCCCAAGTGCCTGCCCGCCTCCCCTCTGCGCCCTGAGGCCTGCGTGCATGCTTTTCTGGTTGCGCTTACAAAACCCCTCACCTTCCTGGGAGGGTTAACCCTGAATGTGAGACAGTACCATAGAGAGGGCGCTTCACCTTTGAAAAGAACTCTTTCACCTCTCAGCCTCTGAAAAAGCACATGCATACCAACATCTTCTTCGGTTGGTTCTAGTATAAAGGCTATCCTCTTTTCAGAAGGATTTAAAAAAAAAATACTCCCAGGCTTCATCACAAGCTTGACCCAGACTCTGTATTTTGAACACACAATCACAGCTTTCCTAGCAAATCCTTTCTCCACTGCAGCCTATACTTTACCTCCAAGGGCTTTGCTGTGGCTCTTCTGATCGCTCTGGGCTCATAAAACCCTGGATGATACAGAAGCTTCAACTAGAGCAGTCATTGTCACAGACCAGGGATGCCTTTGAGAGATGACTCAGCTCGGCCCCCGGGTCTAGAGCAGCGCATTTCAATGCCCCCATGACTCTTTAGCTGGAGCAGCAGGACACTCAGAGTGCTTTTAAAGAGAAACACCATGCCAGGTACAGTGGGGCTGCTGAAGGCCAGGCCTCGCAGTCTCGGGCTGCAGGTGGTGTGCGTCCTGCATGCGGCCCAGAGCCATGCTGACCCTCGCCTGTCTGCACAGCCCCGCATGCTGCATGGCTCCCTCGTTGGTGCAGATCCTAGCCAGGACCAAGTCACCGTTCTTGTCTTATCTTCTCTTGCAGAGTCTCCCCCCTTTTTAGAATGTCAACCAAAGAGTGCCCTCCTCCCTCCAGCCTCCTCCCTAGCTAGCCTCCCCACCTCATCACCCACGCATGTTTGTGACCTTTGGTAGTCATTACAGTGCCACATGGAACCCTGTATTTTGCACACGGCGGACAATGTTTAGCTTTATTTATGGTATTTGATGCTGTAAATGAAAATAAATATGGTTCTTTATAAAGCTCATTGTTTCCTCTCTTCTTTGCCATGGAAGCTGCTCAAACCTCAAACACAGGGGTTGGTTGAAGGGGTCAGCCTTCCCTAAACTGGGGGGCCTTCACTTGTGGTGACATGGGACTCTCTGGAGCTGTGCTGGGTACTCTGAGAGGAAATATTACCCCGGGGTAATATTTGGAAAATAGCACCCATGCTCCGCGGCCAGGCTTTGGGGGCTGTTCCTTGAAAACTCATGGTGCTCTTCTGCTGTAGGTGCTGGGCATAGCTGGCTGAAGGTCAGAGTCACCTCTGCTGTCAGGAACAGGCTGTATTAACAGCTGCTTGCACCCATTTCCCACACACATCCAAGCAGTGGACCCGCAGGAGAGCTTTACTTGGGAACCTTGCTGTAACTTAGGTTCCCATGTGATAGAAGTTGGTCTTGAAAGTTTTGTGCTGGTCTAGCTGAGTGACGGGTGAAAGGTAAGGAGGAAGGACTGGACATTGGTTTCAGGATGGCAGTGAATGTGGCAGGTGTGCCCATCCAGATGCAGAGCCATTTGTGATGCTAAGAGACCTGCCTTGCCCCCAAAGACTCAGGTCACTCAGTGTCTTAGGCTGCAAGGCTCTGCCCACAGGGCCAGTCTGAGGACAGCACCGTGGCAGGCTCTGGCCCAATTCCACTTGTCTTTAAGGGAAGGATTTGAAGTTTCACTCAACTAGACTGGACAGTGTCAAAGAAATCTGGTCCTCAACCTCCCTAGGGTGGGATACGTCCCTTTGCCATGCTGGTTGTGGCTGGGCTTCTGATGCTGGCATGAAAACTCATCTGTGAACTTCATGAGGGCCCTTGTATCTCTAAAGGGGCACTTCTGAGGCCCTGGGCCTCTGAGCCCAGTTGCTGGTGCCTGGAACTGCCTCCAGAGCTGCCTGTGGTCATGACCAAGTGTCTGTACTCCTACCCAGGTGAGATACTCTTTCCCTTCCCTAAAAGGAAGGGTGTTAGGGACTGAAGTCAGGAGCTGGGTTAGACAAGTGACGCATTCCTTTCTTCATTCATCTATTCAAGTGTTTGTTGAATACCTACCATGCCATAGGCATATTCTAGGTCCTAGAGATGCAGCAGTGAACCACACAAAATTCCTGCCCCTTCCTGCATCTTGGACTGCATGTATCTCAGTGTTGTACTAGACTTGATTTGTTTTGTTTAGTTGTGCATGAACTTATTTGTTTACTCGTTCACGCACACATTTGTTTACTCACCTAACATGTACTGAACATCTACTGTATGTTGGGAATATAGCAGGGAATGAAACAGACAAAAACCCTCATTCTCATGGAGCTTATAGTTTGGTTTTGATTTTTGATCTGAAGTTGGGTTAAAACATTTTCCAAAGTGTGACAATGGAACACTAGCTTCAAGAGGTGCTTTGTGAAAAAAGGGTTCCATGGTCACAGAGTCTGAGAAGCGTTTTATACTAATCATGCCAGTCCTCCCAAATCTTGGCGATCCACAAGATTCATTAGCATATTGAAGTCTGAGGAGTACTCCAGTGAAGAAGCCTAATTAACTTTGCTCAAGTGGGCTTTCCCGTACCTCTTTGAAGTGAGTTTTTTGTTTGTTTGGGGGGAGTTTTTGTTTTGCATATTACGTTCTACATAAGTGTTTGGTAGAATATTCTTTATCCAAAAACACTGGATGGAAGAATTAAAAAATGTAAATAATAGAATTAGGTATTAAATAGAATTAAGTACTGGTGAAATAATGGAGTGGTAACTTTCTAAACTTTAAAACCTCTGATGGAAAAAAGTTACAGAGGAAAGACATGGCACAAATCTGACTTACAAACATTTAAAAAACTTAACATATAAAAATAAAATTGAAAATATTCAACGGGCAGTCAGACTGGGGAAAAATCTGAATTTGATGTGATGACAAAGATGTTCATTGCTGTGGCATTTAGAAAGTTCCTGCAAAGCGATGGTCTCAGGTGCCTTGCACGTGATATTTGTTGATTAAAGACCCCATAATAAATGGGCAAAGGTTATGCATGGACAGTTCACACTCAAGCAAATTTTAAAAGAAAACACTTAAACAACAAGCATTTCCAAAAATGTTCTAACTTGGCTTTCAAAGGAATGTAAATTAATTATGCTGCACCCGCTGAATAAGTAAAGGAGTAGTGAAGTAGATCGTAAGAAAAAATACGAACTTAATCACTAGTATTAAGTGTAAAGTTAAATGGGGACCATCTTTTCTGGAAAGCAATATGGCAACAAGTATTATGACGCATAGAAGGGATTCTGACCTCTTGGCCCAGTAATCACACCCGAGGAACTGATCCTAAAGAAATAATCCAGCCAAAGAAAGAAAATCCCTGCAACCTGGATATTGAGTAGAGTAAGGGGGTCAAGCAAAGCGGGTGGGGGTGAGCCATTCTCCTGTATTTCTGAGAACTCATTCACTTTCAGAGCTTTTTCTTTCATCCCTTAAATAAGTAAAAGAAGCGACTGCCACTTTCACTGCCCCAAGGCCACTGTTTCCACGGGGCCAAAGACTTTCTGTGCGGTCCCTCATTAGCTTTTCACCTCCTGGTGGCACCCTTGAGTTGGCACTGACATTAAAGTTCACTGATGCTAGAGGTGACCTAGAGCAGCATCTTCAACTGTTGAGGAGCCCAGGCCAGGAATCAGGTGCTGCTCTCAGGAGACCCTTGGCACAGGGGAAGGCCCTGGACTTGGCCGAAGACCAGCTTTGGCCCCAGGACTTCATATTGACTCAGAGGCACCGGGCGAGTCCCTTCTGTGAACGGGGCTAACCGTGCCTCTGGCAGAGGGTTTGGGGAAGGCAGAGTCAGTGAGCTGAGTGTGCCCAGCAAGAGCTCTTGCTGAGTTCTGGGGAGCACCTTCCTGGTTTTGTGCAGCAGCGAGTGCCCTGAGGGAGGCATTCTAGGTCAGCTGGGGCTCAGAGTCTGACGGGACATCTTCTGGTTGGGGACTAAACGGGTCTCGATTCACATGGAGTGGCAACATCTATTGTTTTCTAGTTTTCTGGTCCCCCGGCTCTCTTGAAGGTGACTGGTTATCTCCCTTTAGACACGCTGGCCTCAGCTTGAGCCCCTTCTCTGCTGCCACCTGCTAGCAGCACTTCAGTTTTGCTGTAGTGAGTGCCTGCGTCTCAGCACAGGGGGCCTCCTCGAGCTCTGGCTCGGGCTGCCTGCTCACCATCTCCACTTAGCTGTCTACTGAGAGGCTCCAACTTAGACGTCCACCCCCAACTCCTGATCTTCCCCTGAGACAGACACTGCCCTTGGCCTTTGCAATCTCTGGACACGGCAGTTCCATTCTTCCTGTTGCTCAGCTCAGAGCCTTGGCTGGAGTCATTCTTGGCTCTTCTTTGCTTGGCCCCATGTCCAGTCCATCTGTGAATTCTAAGTACAGCCAGAGTCTGTCCACATCCCACCACCTCCATGCTACCGCCTGGCCCCAACCACTGTCATCTCTTCCTCTGTTATTCCAGTGGCCTCCTCTAAGCTCTCCTTCTAGAGAGTTCTTCTTACTCCATTCAACCTGTTTTCAGCACAACAGCTAGAGGAATCTTGTGAGAACTTAAGTCTGATCTCTCCTCTGCTCCAAACTCCAGCAGCTCCCCAGCTCACTTAGCGTGAAAGCCAAAGGCATACAGTGGGGACACCTGGTAAGTGCAGCCGGGCAGGACAGCCATGCCCCTGTATGGCAGGCAGGCCTGAGGCCCAGGGCTACCTATCAATTTACTCATCACCTGAAGACCCCCTAGAAACTGGCATTCCCAGTAGTACACTCTCAGAAGCCCCCGGATGGCAACTGTGCTGTCTTTAGGCACCTGTGCTTTTATCTTTTAAAGGGACATGCACTGCAAAGGACCTTGGTACTGGATAGACACATGTCCCTCCTAGAGCAATTAGGTGGAGGGAATACCTGACACAGACCCCTTCCTAGGTCCCTCCTCCATCCTGCTGAGGGCTTGTCAGTGTCCCCTCACTCATCACAGTCCACCTTGAAAGAGGGCAAGGAGACTGCACTATGCTTAGTAGCCTGGACATCTGCCTATTTGCTCTCAGATACACTCCCTGCCCTTCCCCTGCTCTGCTCTGTATTAGAGAGGTGTAACCCTTGCAAAAGACATTTCCCAAGCTCCCTTGCGAACTGGTTTCCTACTAAGTTTGACCATTAGGACGCGCGAGTGGGAGAGTGCAGGGTGGAATCGAGGGAGAAGCCAGGGTATTCCTCCCGTCCCTCTGCATACTGGGAAGTGCTGTGTCTTTTTTGTGGTACCCGCCTCCTACTGCATGGCCCTGGCCTCTGGACTCATAACACCAGCTCCTTCCGGTGTCCCCCTAGCCAGTGGCTTCCTGCCATTACTCATCTCTGGGTTGCCTCACGTTCCCCATTTGGCTTTTCAGCTCATCCAATACCATCGTTATTAGTTTCCTATATTAACTTTACTCTGTTGAACTCCCTGGCTTGGGTTGTATTTTCCTGGCTGATAAACTTAGTTCCATTGCTCTTGTTAAACTTTTTTCTTCCAAGAGAACTGTGGGCAAGACAGCAGAGGGAGCTTTTCTAAGCCCAGAGGCAAAAGTGGCTCTGGCAGTTAGGAGCTGTGTGATCTCGGACAAGTGAGATAACACCTCTGAGCTTCGGTTTCCTAATCTGTAAAATGGGCTTAATAACTGTATATAGGAGAACATGTCGTTTTGTTGTCTCCCTGGGTTCTGGGGGAGAGTGGAAGGGTCTCCAGACTTGGGGAGAAAACAGGAACAAGCTCACCAGCAGAAATGGGGCAAGGGTCCTCACTCTGACACTGCAGCAGTGGCCTGGCTGTGAAAGAGCCTTGGGACTTGGCTGCTGGGGGTGGTGTGCGAGGACAGACATTTCCCCGGACACTGCCTGGCTCTGCCTGTGGAGTCTCATCTTTCACCAGGGAGCAGGCATCTGGCCAGAGCAACGGGAGGAGACTGAGATGCTCAGCTCTAAGCAGACCTCCTTCCCTCCAGGAGGCCAGGGCAGCTGCCCTGGGAGGGGCTGGATCATTCTCACCCCCGCCGCCATGCACCTCCTCCCCAGGCAGCCCCAAGCCCCACTGAATTCTCCGTACGAGCACAGATGACTTCAGGCAAAGTCTAGGACAAAGAGCAGCCGGGCCTGGGCGAGGAGGCACAGGTGAGCACACCCGGGGCCCTTACCTGTGGCTGCCCACAGACACACTGCTCTGTGTCCAGGTCTGGCCGATCCAGCTCACTCTCGGGGTGGCCCTGGCCGAGTTACTGTCTGACCCCACGTTCTCCCAGTCACACAATGAAGACGATCATACTGTCCTTTCAGGATGGGGGAGGGGGATGTTAGAGAAGATGAGTGCAAACTGCTAAAGAGACACGTGGGCCCTGGATGACGAGTTGGGGCTGCTTGTGTTATTGCCTTTGGATTACTTCCGTTACTAGTACTAGTATCACTAGAACTACCACTACGGGTCTGTGCATGTGGCCAGGGATCCTCAGGGGAAGGCAGTGTCTGGAGGTAGAAGTTTGAGTGCAGAAATTTCCTCCTGGGGGGCAGCAGTGGACCTGAGACCCAGCAGTACACCGTGCCCTGGGCCCTGGGGCGGGGTGGGGCAGAGGAGGGGAGGAACATGTCCTCCTTGGGGGCTTTTTGCCTGGGCGAGGTGGTGACCAGAGGAAGCACCAGCTTCTTTTCCACAAAGTCTACACCTCCAGGTGCCCTTCGCCCCTTCACTGATATCCAGGCTCCACTGTCAGAGGCGCTGGCCCTGACCCTGCTGCACTGAGGGATCATCATCCAGCCACATCCCCACCCCTCCAGAAGCCCAGGGAGCCAGCTGAGCCCTTACCCTGATCCATCCCTCAGCCCTGCTGGCAAAGTCAAAACTCTCTCGGAGAGAGGGGGAAGGAGGAAAGCAGACCTGGGGTGTTCCTTGCAGGTTTGGGCTGGTCCCTGAGGTACAGGGGCTGTGGGTCTGATGCCATGGGTCTGTGACCAGCTGCAGGTAAGGGCCCCGGGCGTGCTCACCTGTGCCTCCCCCAGGCCCGGCTGCTCTTTGTCCTAGACTTTGCCTGAAGTTATCTGTGCTCTTTTTTTTTTTTTAATTTATTTTATTTTATTTTTGGCTGCATTGGGTCTTCGTTGCTGCGTGGGCTTTCTCTAGTTGCAGCGAGCGGGGGCTATTCTTCGTTGCTGTGCGCAGGCTTCTCACTGCCGTGGCTTCTCTTGTTGCAGAGCACGGGCTCTAGGCGCACGGGCTTCAGTAATTATGGCACATGGGCTTGGTAGTTGTGGCTCGCAGGCTCTAGAGAGCAGGCTCGGTAGTTGTGGCACACAGGCTTAGTTGCTCCGCGGCATGTGGGATCTTCCCGGACCAGGGCTCGAACCCGTGTCCCCTGCATTGGCAGGCAGATTCTTAACCACAGAGCCACCAGGGAAGCCCGATCTGTGCTCTTAAGGAGAATTCAGTGGAGCTGCACAGCTCACCTCCACTGCCTGCAGCTGCCCGTCTGGCCAGGCTGCTCTCCACTCCCTCATCTCCCCTCTTCTCCACTGCGCATGCTCAGCTGATAGGTCTCTTCCGGTTATCACAGCTGCCTGCTCACGGGTCTCCCTCTCTCCTCCTTGTGGGCCCTCCCGTCCGCCTTCCACTCTGCAACCAGAGCTGTCTTTCTGAGAGGCAAATCTGATAATGCCAACCCCTGGCTTCCAGGCCTTCACTGGTTGCTCCCAGAGCAAAACCTACCCTCCATTTCGCCATTCAAGGCCCTTCCTGGTTTGATGTCAAAGCAATCATTTCCCACTGGTTTGACCAGTTTCCCACTGGTTTTCCCCTTTCTGTACCCTTTTGCCCTCCAGTCGCGTGGACTTTTTTTCCATTCCCATGCAGTTGGCAGTGCTTTCCCACTTTGCTCTTGCTCCCAGGGGTCTGCCACCTCTCCCTTCCCTGTTCAAATCCCACTCATACTCAAGCCCCATTAAAACGGTGCCTTCTACCCAAAGTCCTTAAGGCATGGAAGTCAGATCTCCCTCCCCTCCCACCTCGTCTTGGCCTCACTCTTTGTGGTCTACCTTCTAATGCAGATATTTGTGAACAGACCTTCTTTCCCCTGTGGGGCAGAAAGAGACCCTTGAAGGCAGAAGGAGATCCATGGCTGATATATCTCCAAATCCCCAGCACAAGCCTGGATCAGAGGAGGGCACAGTAGCTTCTGTTGACCCTATAAGTATCTGTGCACAGAGCTCACAGGCACATACACCTATTCTCAGATATAAACGAGGTATAGAGCCAGGTCTCTACTACAGCAATTCTGTGTAACAAGCCTCCCAAATCTTAGTAGCTTGTAACATCATCTTTCTTGCTCATGGGTCTGTGGGTTGGCTGAGTGGCTCTGCTTCAGGCTGCAGGTGTAAGGGTGACCTGGGCTCTCATGGGATCGGCTAGACCATAGGTTGGCTCCAGATCTGTTCCGTGTGCCCACAGTCGGGGACCTAGGCTGCTGAAGGGGCAGCAGCCATCTGGGACGAGCTCTTCTCATGGCCGACGAGCAGGAGTGTGAGTGGACTAGCCAAACAGCAAGGCCACTGAAGGCCGCTGCTCATGTCACACCCACTGATTTCCACTGGTCAAACCAAGTCTCACGGCCAAGCCTCATGTCAACTGAGTAGGGAAGGTCACCCCATCTACTCCAGTGGGAAGGACCGCAAGGTCATAGGACAAACCACACCTCTGTTATGGGGAGGAAGTGAAGAACTGGGGACGTATTCCAGTCCAAACTCCCGGAATAATGGCCACGTGCATTGCTGTCCATTTGTGGCTTTGTTCTGCTCACAGACATACAGACTCGTCCCCATCCTTTGATGAAACGTCCGACCGAGTGCTGGTGTCTTAACCTCTCTGTTCACCTGTTTTCGCAGCAGCAAAATGGGAATAATACTACTTTTCTTAGAAGCTGGTGTGAAATTTAATAGACTTATTACATGTTAAACACTTAAACAATCCTTGATAAAAGTACTCAATAAAAGTAAGCTGCTGCTATTATTATAACTACACAGTCAAGCATCCAGTTAAAATACCTGCTCCCCAAATGCTCCTCCTCTGTCCACAGCCACCCCAATGCAAAAGGGTGCATACATGTCCTCACAGCAAGCATGCACTGTACCAGGGCTTGCAAACTGGCAAACCACTGGCTGCATCTGGCTGTAGACGTGTTTCGTTGGACCTGTACAGTATTTTAAAATGTGAGGCATTGCACATAAAAATCAAATTTCTCAAGTTACCTTTGCAGATGATAAAGAGTAGATAACATCTCCCAGAAAGAGTGTGTGAGGTGAAAAAAATGAGAGGGCCCAGGTAGAAGCATGAAGAACCCAGGACTTAAGGATTGGCTAGAAGTCGGGATGGCTGAGATGGAACGGCCAGCTAGGCAGGGAGAGTAAGCGTCCCCGGGAGCAGGGAGGGCTCAGAGGGCAAGAGCTGCAGGAGGACCCCAAAGCCTTGTGAATTGGATTTAGCAACAACAAGGAGGGCACTAGGGACTTTGTTGGGGGCAGTTCGGGTAGTGGAGGCATAGGCAGGATTATAGGGGATTGAGGAGTGAGTGATGGGAGGTGAGGAAGTGGAGAAAGTGAGTGCAGCAAAGTCTTCCCAGAAGATTGGCTGGGAAGGAGGAAGAAGAGTCGGCTGGGGAGTGGGGGGAGGGGGGAACTGGGATTAAAAATGGTCTTAAAACTGGAGAGGTTTCAGCATATGTTAATACTGATGGAAAAGATCCAGTAGACAAAGAATTAATGACACAGGGAAGAGGAGATAATGGTCCTTAGCTGGTGTGTGTGTGTGTGTGTGTGTGTGTAGGAGGAGCCAAGTTCAAGTGCAATGTCAGCCTTAGAGAGGAGAAAGGACTCCTACCCCACTGTTCGTGGAGCCAGTTAGTGGCCAAGAGGGATCTGGGACTTGGGCTGCCTGTCTTGCTCATTTATTCATTCATTGATTCATTGATTCATTTAACAGGTATTTATTATTGAGCATCTACTCTTCACCAGGCACCATTCTAGCAAGAAATGAAAGAGGCGAAAATCACTGCTTTTATTCTAGGCATGGGAGCGAAATAACAAACAAAATAAATGGGAAAAGTGTATAGTTTATTAGAAGGTGCGATGTGCTATGAGTAAAAATAAAGAGGAAAGGAAAGGGCTGAGGGTGTGGGTTGCAGTTTGAGGAGGATGGTCAGGGTCACCTCCTTGAGAAGGCAACAGTTGGCCAAAGGTTTGAAGGAGGCGGGTGAGCGAGCCCTGCCCTCTGGGGGCAGCGTCTCCAAGGAAGAGGCGAGAGCCTCTGAGCCGGGGCTGAGATGGGGGCGTGCTGCGTGCGGAGGGACAGCACAGTGGTCACGTGGTCAGAGCAGAGAGCCGGGGGCAGCACCGGGAGATGAGGTCACAGGGGCCCTGGAGGAGTGTGACAGGGGGTGGCGTGATCTGACTTCCATGTTAACAGGCACTCGGCAGCTGTGTTGAGAAGAGACTGAGGGGTGGGGCCTGGCCAGAGGGAAAGCAGGGAGACCAGTAGAGGCCGTTTCTATAACCCAGACGAGATGATGGTGGCTGGGGCCAGGGTGGCAGCAGAGGAGGTGGTGACAGGTGCCTGGATTCCTGACGTATTTTCAAAGTAGAGCCAACTGGATTTGCTGATAGCTTGAGTGAAGAGTGAAAGAACAAAAGGAGTCAAGGATAACACTGAAGTGTTGCCTGGAGCAACCTGAAGGCCCAAGTTGCCATTTACCGAGATGGGAGGGCCATGCGGGAAGCAGGCTTGGGGAGAGGCAGAGATGGAGAATTCCATGGGCCTGAGTGTGATGTGTCTACTGGAGATCCACCTGGAGATGCCAAGTAAGCAGTGGCGTATACGCATCTAGATTCATGGGAATGTCCAGGCTGGAGAGAGAGATGTGTGAGTCATTGTTGTCTAGGGTTATTTAAAGCTGAAACCAGATGAGATCATCAAGGACATGAGTGTAGATGAGAAGAGAAGAGGTTCAAAGACAGTCCTGGGACCTTCCAGTGCTGAGAGGTCACGGGGTGGGGCGGGGGCAACCAGTGAAAGAAACAGAAGGAGGTAGCCGGTGGGGAGGAGGGAGCCAGGCTCTGCTGTCCTGGAAGCTGAGAGAAGGGCTGTTTCTAGAAGGGAGAAGTGATCAGCGGGGTCACAGGCTTCTGGTGTGTCAAGTAAGATGAGAAATGAGAAGTTACCACTGGGTTTAGCGACACATTGGACATTGTGATTCTGATAACAGTAATGCAGAGGCTGGTGGACCTGGGGTGGGACCTATGGACATTTCAGACCCTCCTTTACTTAAGAGTAAACTTAAGAGTAGACTTAAGAGTCGGATAGTGTGTACGTTCGTGCCCTGCACACAAGATATGTGCTCTAAATGCTGGGGTGTCCGGTGGGCTAAGTGGTGGGGATCCAGTGATGGCACGGTGGATGAGGTCCATCTTAGAGTGTCCACCCAAGCCTCTGGAGGAAGGGCAGGCGCCCTGCGGGGCGGTCCATTCCCACCATCTCTCTAGACCCTCTTCTCCTCTCAACAGATGAGCCAACCTCCCCCAAGAAGCCCAAGAGTGTCCCGGAGCTCGAGCATGGGGATGTGCCTGGTGGAGTCGCCTCCCCCCTGCCCTCTGAGTGGATGTCAGTGAGGATCAGCCCCGGGGAGGAAGTGGTTGGGCAGGACGTGCTGGCTGTGTGTGTCCTGGTCACCAGTGACGGCAGCAGGTACGTTCCTGCTGCTGCAGGACGGGGGCAGGATGGGTTGGGCAAGGGGACAGCATCCGGGAGCTGGTCTTACCCCCACTCACTTGCAGTATGACCTCTCTGTGCCTCCATTTCCCCATCTGTAAGATGGGATAATCCGTAGGGAGTTGTCAGGGTCGAAGAATTAACATATCAAGGGTGTAGAACAACCCAAAGAAGCTTAAGTAACAAAGGCAAATATGTTGGATCTATAACCATCCACAGAGAGGCCCGTATGTGGAACTCTTGGCTGCTGGGGGCCTCAGCCTACATCCATAGATTCATGTCCACATATCAAGATTTCAAGGTTGGGCTCCAACTGGTACTTCTCACATTGCGTTGGGGCTAATCGATGAACTGGACTGGGATGCTGTTGTGACTGGCAGGCTTGGGCAGGCTGATGGACAGATGGTCCACCAAAGCTCACAGATGGACAAGGGGCAGTGCCCTCACACAAAGAAGCATGCTGGACATAGAGAGGAAGAGAGAGAGAAAAAAATATATATTCATGAAAATGTCACTAGCCAATAGGTTTTGTGCTTCCCCACCCCAGGACTGTGCTGTGCTGTCCCCACTACCTAGGACACCCGGCTTCCACTCCCACACCACCTGAATTCCTGATGGTTATTTCAGACCCAGGTTAAATATCCCCCCACACATTCTTTTCTGTAGCCTTTTCCATTCCCTCATCTATTCCCAAGGGAAGCAAGCAGTATTTAAATGCCTGACATTTTAGGCCCAAGTCCTAATGATGAGCTCATTTTACCCCAGAGAGCTTAGGAGTCCTGCTCGGGGACGGTGAAGATGAGAGGACCAAACTTCACATAAATACTTCATTGTACATCTCTGGGCCTCTTTCACCTGCTCTGATCTGAACTTGCCTGCATTCATGTGCTAGGGCTGCCATGAAGAACCACAGACGGGTGGCTTAAACAGGAGAGATTTATTTTCTCACAGTTCTAGACATTCAAGATCAAAGTCAGCAGGGTTGGTTCCTTCTGAGGACCATGAGGGAAGATTCTGTTCCAGGCCCCTCTCCTCAGCTTGTAGATGGCGGTCTTCTCGTTTATGTGGCATTTTCCTTGTACGTATGCCTGTGTCTAAATTTCCTTGTAAGGAAAATTGTAAGGACACCAGTCAGATTGGATTAGCGCCCACCCTAATGACCTAATTTTAATCTAACTACCTCTTTAAAGACCCTGTTTCTCAAAGCAGTCACATTCTGAGGTACTAGGCGTTAGGACTTCATGTGAATTTGGGTGGGGGCACGGGTCAGCCCATAACAAAGCCAGAGGCTGGGTGCCAGGCAGAGAGGTAACTAACCCACGGCCCTTGCCCTAGAACCCCTTTGCCTTCTGGAGGGCAGCGACGGGCAGGGCACGGTGCGGCCGGGATGGCAGGCCTCCTCGCTCACCTGCGCTTTCCTTCCTCCTCCCAGCTCGGACGAAGAGGCGGACCGTGGTGGCAGTGAGGCCTCCAGTGCAGAGCCCTGGGACGAAAGACCCCGGCGACAGGGACCCCGACCCTCACCCCTCCTGAAGCCCCTCACCCAGCACAGCTCCCTGAGGGAGGCCCCTCCCAGGGCAATCTCTCCACATGGCCCCGAGGAGCCTGAAGCTGTGCATGGTGAGCAGAGGGCCTGCCTGGGCGAGGCAGACAGACGGGCTTGCGTGATCCTGGGACGCGGGAGTGGAAGGGGGGAAGGGGGGACAGGGACCCCCATGGACGGTTTTTCCTCATGGAGGACCACGTGACAGTAGGCCTGGCCCTCAGGCTCAGAGGCAGTGGAGCTGGGACCTTTAGGGGCCGGGGTACAAGTGGGAGTGAGGGGACTGGACCCAGGCCCAGCCTCCCTCTCCATGGGCAGCTTTGTAATCTCAAGTGGGAAGGAGGCGGAGGGGGCTGGCTGGCTATGTGTCACAGGCAGAGATAAGGGGGCCCCAGGACCCTCTTTCCTGGAGCAGCGTCCTCTGTGAATATCTGTGAGGGCCCCTCTGGCATTCCATAGCCTGTGAGGGAGAAGGAGGTGGGCTCAGCTGCTGTTGGACCACACACATCTCTGAGCAGCACAGTTTCTCTGGTGCCACCAGGGGGCAGCACAGGGCCACTAACAGTGCTTGCGGCTTGTGGAATGCGCTATAACCAATGCCCTATCACTGCGTACCTGTATTGGCCAGGGCTTTCCCTGTACATGGCCCCATTTCATCCTCAGGATGACCATGTGAGGTAAGTAGCATGAAGCCCATTTTACAGGTGTTCAAATGGACTGAGTGTTTTCCCAAGGACTCACACAGCTTAGTAAGTGGTGTGGCCCAGTGCTGGATGCTCCACACCCAAAGAAGTCATTGTCTTTAGCATTCCAGCTTGTTTTAATAAAGGGCCTTGAATTGAATGTTTTGATTTAGCCAAGGGCAACTAGTGACCTGTGGGTGGGAAGAAACAGGCTAATAGCAACTTGCCATCGTCGGGACCAATGGCCTTAGCTGCCCGGGGAAAGCTGCAGCTCTACTTGTCCTGCGCTTCCCTCTGGTGGCCGAGAGCAGAACTTCCACATGAACCTAGAAATGTTCTTACGAGTGATGGTTTCACAGGAAGACCAGGGCTGGGGCCAGAATCCTGTAAACTCTGGATTTACCCTCTCATGTGAGCTGTTTTTAAAAAGGACAAATTGCCATTAAAACACACTTGCTAAGTACCATTTGTGGTGCTGTCCAGAGAGGCTTAGCACAGGCAGTGGACAGAGTCTTGGGAACTGCTGGCCTCTCCATCACCCTGGGCTCCAGCCTCCTCATTTATAGATACGAAGACTGCCCACCTTTCATCCCTTCCCTCCATTTCTCCTTTCTCCTCAATTGTCAGAGGATTTTAGGTAACTTACAAGAAAGACATAAAACAAAATTGTGTGTCTATATATATGAAAGATAATGCCTCAAGATAAAGCCTAAAGATATATACATGAAAGGGAAAAACAGTTTAGGAGGTATAGACCTCAGAGAGGCAGACCATGATCCTAAACAGTTGCTCTAGTGGAATCATAAATTTGATTCTGAGTTTTCTGGCAGCCAGAGTTCAAATGGAAACAGACAATTACTTCTGACTGTTCACAAGGAAAAACATACATTGGTTTGCAGCAGGTCTCAGAGCTGGTACCACTTTTCCTAATGCTTCACCCTATGGAAATTTTCCAGCTCATGTCAAATAGATGATATTGAGAGATGTGTTTGATTGTGTCTTGAACAATGGGGTCTGCAGAAAATGCAGCCATAGTTTTCCCAAGGCTGTTTCGTGCAGCATCCTTTGCTGGCAGGTGAGAGCATGACGGCAAAACATGGCTCAGCTAGAGCACTTCTCCCAGGAGGATGGGGTTAGGTGGAGAGATCAAGGCAGTGTGGCCAAAGCATTTGGTTTGACAGTCCAGTTTAATTCCAGAATAAGAAACACAGTAGACAGAGAAGTGAATAGACCTCACGACTTTCAAGCAATCTTGTGTTGGTTTTGTCTTTATCCATCATGATTTCCATCACTGCCAAGCAGACCACACTGTAAGGCTACAATCGCTGGCATAGTCTAAGCTCTGTGTTTCATGTTGCTGGTTGTGGTGAGTCCATCACTTTACCAGATAATGTAGGGTTGACATCATGTTGTGGGTGTCATGGAGCTTTGTTAATCACTATTTTCACCTGGATAAATGTCTCGGAGGTTAGCCGAGGGCATACCGAAAAAAACCAGGATGTTGCTTTAAAAAGATTCCTGGTTTGTACACCATGCTCATAACAGCATTTTTCACAATTGCCAAAAGGAGAAATGACCCAAATGTCCATCAACAGGTGAATGGATAAACAAATTGGGCTATATCCACACAATGGAATGTTATTCAGCATTAAAAAGGAATGAAGTTGTGACACATGCTACAACATAGATGAGACTTGAAGTTATTATGCTAAGTGAACTGAGCCAGGACAAGTATTGTATGATCCCACTTCTATGAGGCACCCAGAATAGTCAAAGCCACAGAGGCAGAAAGTATAGAAAAGTGATAACCAGGGGCTGGAGGAAGAGGGTGGATGGGGATTATTGTTTAATGGGGACAGAGTTTCAGTGGGATGAAGAAGTTGTTCCAGAGATGGACGGAATTAATGTTTGCATAACAATGTGAATGTACTTAATGCCATTCAACTCTATACTTAAAGGTGGTTAAAATGGTGATTTTTATATTATATATGTTTTACCACCTTTGAAAAGACTCTGGGACTGCCACAGCTCATCAAGGAACCTATCCCCTCCTCAAAGTTCTTTAGCATAGAGCATGCCCACCATGATGGTTTAAAACAGAAACTGAGCCCTGTGTAATAGAGGCCATAGAAAATGCTCAGTAATGCTCCCCTAAAACACCTAATTTAGTGGTTCCTAAAAATCCTGCTTAACAGGCAGATTCCTAGGTTCCCTCCTTCAGAGATTCAGATGCCTTGGGTCTAGAGTGGGGACCAGTATCTGCGTTTATGGAAGCATCCCAGATGCCTCCAGGCAGGAGAGCCACGTCCTGCGCTTTGGGAATCGCAGAGAGCAGCTTCCTAGAGGCCTGCTTGGATGCATTAGTTATAAAATGCACGCCTAAACAACAAATTGATCTAGTGCACTGGGTTCTTGGACATAAACCATTTACAGTTAGGAGGGAAATCTGCCCTCAAATTATTCTGATTTAGAAAAATCGGTATTTATCCATTTTTTTCTGGCAATAATTTGATAACAGGATGGTCCAATGGCCTATGGAGGACATTTATTGTTAGTGTGTGACAATAAAATGATGTCATCAGCACCCTGTGTCACAATGCTTACCCTCTTACTCCTTTTGCAGAGAGTCATGCGCTAAGATCTCCAAAAGTACTCCCTTAAAATAAATATAAACACATTAAATAAATATACTATAAACTAAAAAGAAGGGAACAGCCCTGCTTTACTCTGCTCAAAATTACTGGATCAAATCATGACTACCCACTCTATTCCTATTGTGGTAAAAATGTGTGCATGGATGCCCTATAAACACCAGTGATGGAAAACCTCTTATGAATTTTAACCATTTCTAATAAATCCCATTCCACAAAGTTAAGAGCCAAGGAGAAGCAATAAGAGCTTTTGGCACTCTTCTGTGTTTCTTGAGTAATTTCTCCATTAGGTGATGAAGAGGTTAACTCTGGTCTGCAGGAATCAGCTTGTTCCTTATGTAAAACATCCATGACTTGCACTTGGCAGGGGGAAGTGGCCCTACCTTGTACATAGACTGTTCATTCTGCAGTGGGGAGACAGGGAGATGGCACCCTCACCTATCCACATAGGCTCCTCCCCCTCAAACCCTTGAGCTTGATTATGACAGCATACCTGTGGGATGGGGAACCGCCAGACCAGACACAGCAGGAGCAAAGCTCTCCAAATCGATAAGGGAGGGGAGCCAAGGAGCTCGGGAGCTGAAAGATCTCCTGCTGAGGAAAGGAAGCCCCCAGGTCGGGTGGACGCCTGTGCTGCACAGCCTGGCTGGTAAGAGCTGACAGCAGCTCTGAGCCCTGGCGGGGAGTGGAACCTAGGACTTCCTGCAGACAGAGGGCGGGCTGGGCCAGCTGTGTTCAAAGCTTCCCCACCCACTCTCCACGCCCACATCAGTCCTGGGGGCTTCCTTTCCTTCCACACCTCCTGGTCCCACGTGTGGGAGCCATTCAGGTGTGCCTTGCCCCGTCTTTCTCTCCGGCCGTGATGGAACCATCACGGAGACCTGGAGCCTGTGGCCAAATCTGAGGGCCCAGTGTGGGAACGGGGTACATTTACATCCCACTCGTAGGTCCCAAATGGCTAAGACCCATTTCTTCTGCCTGTGATGTTCATTTTGCTCAGCTGATTCTCAAGGCCCAGCTGGGCAAAGGGTCTTCATAACGCAGCCCACGGCATCCTGCAAATGTGTTTCCATCGGAAGCAGACCAAGAGGAGGGGTTGTGGCCATGGAGTGTCCAGGAGTTCAGTTAAAACTGGTTTCCAAAGGGTTTTGGGGGCTCTGGGGGTAAGGTAGAGAGAGGGTGGAGCTTTCTGCAGCTTCCAGGCTTCAATGAGAGCAGCTCTGGTTCATCTATGACACATTTGGGGCGTTGATGTGAGACTTCAGCTCCAAAGAGCTGCTCTGCTTAAAATGAACGTGTCATATATGCTTGTGTATATACGGACATATGTATATACATGTATGCATATAAACATGTATGCACACATGCTTATTAACAATGGGTGAGGGCTTCCCTGGTGGCGCAGTGGTTGAGAGTCCGCCTGCCGATGCAGGGGACACGGGTTCGTGCCCCGGGTCCGGGAGGATCCCACATGCCGCGGAGCAGCTGGGCCCTTGAGCCATGGCCGCTGAGCCTGCACGTCCGGAGCCTGTGCTCCGCAACGGGAGAGGCCACAACAGTGAGAGGCCCGCGTACCGCAAAAAACAAAACAAAGAGTAAAAACAAAAAAAACAATGGGTGAGTTAGAATGATGGCTCATAATTTGAGATATTTTCTGAAAGAGGGCAGTACCTGGCCCATAGCAGGGTCTCAAAACAATTTGATGAGTGAATGAATGAAAAGTTGGAAGTGTGTGTTATAGGGACAGGGAGGTTCGGTCTGAGGAAAGGAAGGGGCTCCGTCAATTATGACCATTAGTCTACTAACTTTTGGTAACTGGGCCATAAGAAAAAACTCCCTGTTTGTCCTACCCGTTTAACAGACTCTTCCTCCCTCCCCATCTTCTCTCCCTCTTTCTTTTTCCCACCACAGTTGTGCAGAGGGCCAACAGCTTCCAGTTTCCAACTCCCAGCAAATACCAGAGCGGGAGAAGAAAATTCCAGCCGAGTGAGTCATGAGCTCCCTGGGGGGTAGGAGGGGGCAGGAGCTGTCTGATTAATTCCCAGGGGCAGCTGTTCTCACCCCTCACATGTCCTCTCTGAACTGGCCTCCTGGATGTGAGGGGCAAGGAGAGAAATGTACTGTTTGACTATTTCTGCTGCTCACTAGAGGAAGCACTTTGCAAGGGATTTGCTACTTTTTCTTCCACCTCCCCAGCTCCCCACTCTGGAGTCACAGGGCCTTAGAACTCTACAGTTGCACTTGAAAGGGACCTTAGCAGCCATCCGCTCCAATCTTCTTGAAACACAGATGAGGAAACTGAGACCTGAGGGCTCTATACGTTTTGATTCAGTACACTGGAGTTGGGCTGGGGGCATCAGCCTGACTTCGTGTAGTAGTGGGCAAGGCAGTGAAGGAATCCAAAGACACACACACGCCGCACACACGCACATACACAAACGCACAAATACACACTGCCCTGCTCCTTTTTCTGAGCAGATTATGGTCCTGCATCCCAGGAAGAGCAGGTGGGTGAGGACCAGGGCCCGCGGCGGGTGCCAAGGCAGTGGACTCCCACTAGGGGGCGCAGTGACCGCGTGCCCGGTCGCGCAGCGTCCCAGGGCCAGCGTGTTCCTGGCGCTGCCGCAGTTACAGAGCAGAGATTCCCTCTCCAATCCTGAGAGGGGGCAGGGGCTCTTCATCTGATCCCAAGTCCATCGCTGCCTTCCACCTCCTCCTGCCCCCATGCTCCCTCTCCGGAACTTGCTGTAGGAGGGGTGGACCCAGGAAAACCTGGGGTTAGATGAAGGCTTCTTAAAAGAAACACTGGAGATGGAATAGCTTGCTAATTTAGTTGACTCCTGCCTTCTGAGTCAACGCCGACTCCTGGCCAGTGAGTCATTCTCTGCAACCCATAGACCTGCGGCCCCTTTCACTCGGGCCAGGCTGGGACAATGGGCACTTCTGGAACAGGACCAGGGCACACCTGAGTCGGCCACTTCACCTGGGGACAACCTAAAATGACTCTTGGACCATGGTGTGATCGCAGGCAGCGAAGGCAAGGGGAAGGAGGGAATCACCGTTTACCGAAAGCCTGGGGCAGGCCTTTCCCACGCGTCTCATTTACTCCCCACCTCAGCCCCTCCCCAGTCACGGGAATTCTGCTTCTATGGCTGGGTCCATTTGGGTGCAGATTCCATCCAGTGCTTCCAGCCGACTTTACTGAGTGCCACCAGAGCAAGGGGCCCGGCCCCGCCCTCAAGAAGTTCCTGATCTGGGGCGAGAGCAGGGAGTCTGGCAGGGGACCCTCACAGCAGGGTGTGGGTGCTGGAGGAGGCACAGGAGAGAGGGGACTGCTAACCAGCGGCGTGATTTCTCAGCTGTGTCTTTAGTTATCCCAGGAGTATCAGGTGTGGGTTCTCAAGTGCATGTAAAACTGGTTTGAGGGCAGGCCTTGAGTTTGAATCATTTCTATGGGCTTAGTGTCTAGCATGGGCCTGGTGCAGAAGAGGCACCCAGTCCTTGCTTGCAGAACGAATGAATAAGTGGATGAATGAATGAATGAACGAATGAACGAATGAACAAACTAAAGAACCAGGGACCAAGCCGGCTGAACTGAGTTGAACTCAGTGCAGGAACAAATAGAGAACGTGGGTTAGGCCTGAGCAGGCTGCAGCCCCTAGAGGGTGTTCCAAGACTTTGGGAGGATTTGAGTATTGCCTAAGCTCCAAATTCTGGGGAGCTGCACCCTGGAATCCCAGTCTTTGTGAAAATCCTCAGAGCCATCTTTTTGGTCATCTTCATTTTGCCCAAAAGGAAACCCACTGGGCAAGGCTGGTCCTGTGGGAGGGAGCAGGGCTTGGGGCACACCACCTCCTCTATCCCTTCACTGCCCTGTTAAGGCTGGCTCTGGCCCCAGCCCCAGGCAAGAGGATGGAGGGGGCTGCGTGCCTGCCCTTATCACCCTCACCCAGCTGACCATACTCACCAGAACGACCTTTAGGATCAAGGGAAAGGCCTCCATTGCCAGAGGACCCAGAGAAGAGGCAGCTGACCCAGGAGGGATATGGGAGGAGCTGGAATCCAGACCCTCATCTGTTCATCAACCTCCTTTGCACAATGGGACTGGAAGGGCCAGTGGCACCCAGGACTGAGGCTCCTGCAGAGGGCAGGGCAGACCTGGCTGGACCATGCTGAGGTTTCAAGCAAAACAAGAAAGGGCGAGAAGGACCTGAGTTGGTCAGTGAGAACCAAGCCTGTGGGCCGTGAGTTAGAGAAATCCTAGCCAGGATGGATGTGCAGCACCTCCTACTCCCCGGAACAGGTCAGCGGTTCAGCACTGCCTTTATTGGACACCACTCATGTGCATGGGAGGAAGGGAAGGGGATGGAATTAATATTTAGCTAGCATGTGGCGTTTACTTTGTGCTTTGCACTAGGCACCTCTTTTTATCCCATTTTATTTCTTTAGCTTCCCCATGAAACAGCACTAGGGTTCCTATTTTTCAGATGAGGAAACTGAGGGGTTACGTAACTCACTGTGTCAGGCGGCTGGTGTGGGTGTGAAAGGGGTGGGGTCCCAGGCTCCCCTTTACCATCCTCTGAGGAAAACCAAAGGCCTCAGGTGGGTGAGATTTCCCATCACCTGTCAGCTGGGCTCTGGCCTCCCCTTCCATTCCTAAGCACCTCCCAGGCAGTGGCTTGAATGGCAGGTGTTTTGCTTCCCCCATCTCCTCGAGCCCCCTGCCCCCAATTTCTATCCTGAAGACAGTCTTGAGGATCCTGTGTGGAGAGAGATCCCACTTGCTGGGTGGGGTTGGGGATTAGACACAGAAGAGGGGGGCAGCTCCCAGGTCATGACCTTGAGACCCCCAAGGCTTTCCTATCAGCTTGGCTCCCAAGGTGTTCTGGCTCTGTGTCAGAGGGTTCCTGGATCGCTCCTCGGGGGAACAAAAAGGTAGTCTGTGGAGCTGAGGGGACTTTGGGACAAGTTCAGGAGTTTGATTCAGGAGGTGGCAGAGAGAGGAGAATGAGGGGGCCAGGAAGAGGAGGAGAAGGAATTCAGCAGGAATTTGGCAAGCTGAGGACAGGAAGCAAGGCAACAACTGGCTCACAACTTTTGCCTTTTTAGGCTCGAACCATCTAATTGGGGGCTGAGAAGGGGGTTCGGGTGACAGGCAGGCTGGCCAGACGCCCCCCACCCCCCCACCCAGTGTCAGCTCCTGGCAGCCAGTGGCCTTTGTCCCCAGCAGCTCCTTCCTGCCGCCCTCAGATCTGTTCCCCCCAAGTTACCTTTCCCCTGGAGCGCTTCCCTTGGGGAGCTTGCTGATGGTGTGTGTGGCCAGCTTTTCAGAGCCCGGGCCTGGGACGCACGCTCTAATGTGCTTGCATTTGTAAGAGGAAAGCAGGACGGAGTACTGACAACCCCCTGTGTGGCTCCGCTGTGCACACGGGTCTGGAAGGAACTCCTCTTGGAGTGAGGCCTGGGTTTAGCCTGGCCTGGGTGGGTCCCAGAGGAGGAACCTCTCAGCCAAAGCTTTGCGGAAACTGAGGCCAGGGGATTGTGTTTAGAAACAAGCTGAAATCTGAAGGCTGGACACCTTGGAGGGAAATGGAAATGGGTCAGCTGAGCAGCCAGAAGCAGGAAGTCTGACAGGAGTAGGTAGTTAGAGACAGCGGTCCTGGGAAGTCTCTGTGGAACAGCCTTTATGTGCCAGGAAGGCTAACAGGAGAGCTGGCTGGGCTGAAGGGTCAGACATGGAGTGGGCAAATCTGGAGGCGAGGATGGTGTCTCCTGAATCCCTTTGAGGACCTATTACTGAAATGGTCCAAGAGGGAAACAAAATGCTCGAGTTTAGGTTAAGGTTACTAGGGGGTCTGTGTGCGCACATGTGTGTGTGCACTCATGAGAGAGGGAATGAGATTGATCTTATAGGCGACATCTGTCGGAATTCTGCTGTAACTAGACTAATTGGGTTCAGCTCCCACAGTTCAGAATGAGGCTCATCCTCGGCTCCGGCCACACTCCTTTCTCCTGTCGAGAAGGACAGCACATGCAGTGGCTCTCATTTGTTCCCTGACCAACAGGAGCTTGGCACGAACCCCACTCCATATGCTTCAAATGATCTGATACTCATTATAACCTCCCTCCCTTGTGTTCTCTTAAAATCTCAAACTAACCATCTTGTCTGAGAGCCCCGTGATACACATGTGGGAGGAAGAGCCCGTTTCCTTGTCAGTGACTGCCTCTCCTGTCTGTGCCCATGGTGAATGGTCCAGCATGCATCTTACGGGAAGAGGCCTCAGGTGGTTTACTGACTAAGTGATTTAATGCAGCCCCAGCTCCCCACCACGATGGCTCTAGGGCAAACCTTAGCGGTAGATGTCCGTTTCCCAGAAACACCCTGGAGACCCCTGTTTTAACTGTCGGGGACATTCTCATGTGTGTGTGAGACACAGTGGTTCTTGGACTTCTCGTCCTGGGACCTACTTCCCCCGCAGGAGCCTGACACTCCTACACCTGTTCTTCCAAGTCCCAAGCAGTGGGCTCCGGGGCCTCTGAATCCGTCTCTGGCATCTTCCTCCCTCTGACTCTATAGAGAGGAGCTTCACTGAAAACCTCCTCTTTTCATGATAAAATAAGGAAACTACAACTCTGTAATGGAGAGCATGTTCTTTCCTTGGTAGATATGACACCAGTGAACAACAGAAGACCTATGTCGCCTCCAAAGGAAGCTTCTCCTTCCTCTTCTCCTTCGCCTTCTCTGCCGTCTTCTTCAGCTGGTGTCCCGCATGCTCTGGATAGTTCCTCCCCGCCTCAGGTAAGTGCCCTCAGGGCCCTGCACAGGTGTGAGGGCGACAAGCTGCCTATACTCCTCCCACTTCCACACTGAGCTCTGGATTCCTAGCACCCTTGGGTCACCCCAAGTGCACAGCCAGGGCCAGAGGGATGCTCTGTCAAGAGTCCACCCCACACCTCTTCACTTGTCCTTTTCATGAAAGTGCACCCTGCTCCTTCTCAGCCACGGAGGGCACAGCCACCCACTCATTCAGCAGACTTTATAGGGCATGGAATCTGAGCTGGACTGCGGGATGCAGAGATGCTAGGGCTTGTGCTCTGCCCTTGAGGGCCTCACAGAGGGTGTGGATGAGCTGGCAGCTGTAGGAGGGCAGGCACAGAACACAGGGTACCTTTGGTAGTAGCTGAGAACCTTGGAAGCAACATCCCCCTTGAATAGAAAATGGCATCACCGAGACAGTCATGGTTGGACTCTTTCCTTCAATATGGGTTTATCAAGCCTCTATTACCTGCCAGACCTTGTTCTAGGCTCTGGGAAGTAGAATATCTAAGACAGAAAAGTACATACTCTTGTGAAGCTCCCATGACCAGAGCTCTTGGCAGGGCACAGTCACTCCTTCTCAAGTCTTCTTCTCCCTTTGCCAAGGGCCAAGCTCCTGCATGCCAGAAATGGCTGCTTTCTCAGTGGTGAGAGGCATGAGTCAGGTTTTGAAGGGTCATTGGAAGACCCTAAAGGCTATCCGGCCACCACAGCTCCAAGCCAGAAGGGTAGCTGTCTCTCCTTACCTTAATGGTCTCCAAAGAAGAAGCCTTGGTTTCTTGGTTGTTGGAGGAACATACCTATGAGTGGAATGTGCCCTTTAGTAAGGACCATGGCTGAGCTTCCTTATGTGCCTGGCCACCCACAGGGACCAGGCCAGCCCTCCCCTCACTGGCCCAGGAGCTTGTCAGTGACTTTGCTTTCTTTTCTGGCTTCCTACCCACCTAATCTAAGGCCCAGGAAAGATTTTGGTCCGTGATATGGGGTCTCTGGGCCAATTCCAGCCCATGCCAAGGCAGCCACTTAGAAGGAAGAGTGGCCTTCTGAAATCATCCTAGGCAGAATTCTTTTTGACTTTGGGTATCTGAGATCTGGAGAGAGGAATGGAGGGGGCTATAGACTGAGATGTGCGTTCCTCATATAAATAAATGCTGGGGGGCTTCCCTGGTGGCGCAGTGGTTGAGAGTCCACCTGCCGATGCAGGGGACACGGGCTCGTGCCCCGGTCCGGGAAGATCCCACATGCCGTGGAGCGGCTGGGCCCGTGAGCCGTGGCCGCTGGGCCTGCGCGTCCGGAGCCTGTGCTCCGCAATGGGAGAGGCCACAACAGTGAGAGGCCCGTGTACTGCAAAAAAAATAAATAAATAAATAAATAAATAAATAAATAAAAATAAATGCTGGGAACTTCTAAATATCACCGCTCTTTTTTGCCCATCCCTTCCAGGTGACAGTTTGCAACCCTCCTTCTCAGGTCTCAAGAGGTCATTTCAGTCCTTCCACCCCAATCTTCCTGAGGCAAGCCAGATCCCAAGGACCACCCAAGGAAATCCCCCTGCATATCCCTCATGGCCAGGTGCTGGAGCAGACAGAATACTGTCTGGTGAGGCCTGGTGGAGACGGCCTCGAAAGCTCGAGGCCACCCGGCCCTGCAGAGATGGCTTCCGATGGGAGTCAGGAAGCAGAGGCCCCTCCTGTGGGTACCAGAAGCATCCACAGAGGCCCACACCCCATTGGAGGGAAGGACAGGTGCTCGCCAGACCAACAGCTGTCTCCCAGGGCTGGAGAGGACCCTGGAGAAGGGAGTACCAGACCCAGGAGGGGAGAGGAGGGTAGGTCAGAGCTGGCAGAGAAGAAGTCGGGCTTAAAGAAGCTGCTTCTCACTCGGGAGCAGAAGACTAGGTTGCTAGATTGGAATGACTCCAACCCTGAGAGCTCGCGCCTGGAAACCAGGGTGCAACTTTCCCAGAAAAGCACCGAGAATGGCCGAGGAGGAAGTGTGCTGAAACCAGTCCGCCCCTTGCTGCTCCCTCGGGCAGTGAGAGAGACCTTACCAGCCCAGAGAGAGGCTCAGGAGAAGATGGGGACCCCAGCTGAACGGACTCCCAGGGAGCAAAGCGTGACCCCGCCCAAGTCCCCGCTGCGGCTCATAGCCAACGCCATCCGGAGGTCCCTGGAGCCGCTCCTCCCCAGTTCCGACAGTGGGAGAAAGGCCTGGGCCAAGCCAGAGTCAAAGACTTTGCCCACCAGCCCACCCCACGCTTGCACTCGCTCATTCAGCCTTCGGAAAAGCAGCTCATTCAGCCTTCGGAAGACCAGCTCCAAAGACTGGGACCAGCCGTCCCCCAAGAGAGACATAGCGAGCAGGGCCTCAGCCTTCTTCTCCCTGGGCCCCCCAGCCGCCAGGGCTGCCCAGCCCTCAGCCCCGAGCCCTCCTGACCCTGCCCTCCGCACCCACAGTTTGCCCAACCAGTCATCCAAGACGTTTCCTGCACTCGTGTCCCCACCCTGCAGCAAGATCGAAGATGTCCCCACCCTCCTGGAGAAAGTGAGTTTGCAAGAGACCGTCCCAGATGCTTCCAGGGATCCCAAGAAAAAGACCTCACTCTTTTCCTCCCTCAGACTCAAAGACAAATCTTTTGAGAGTTTCCTCCGAGAATCCAGACCAAGAAAGGACCTGCAAGACCTCTTCAGCAGCCCCAAGGGGAAGGTGCCGTCCATGGGCAATGCCCAGCCCCCAGAGAAGCTGGTGCAGCTGGTCAGTGGCACCTGTCTGGGGCATGGGGTCCCTCCTCCTTCTCCAGAGAAAGATGCAAGTAAGTGGCTCTTTCCTAACAAAAGTCTACCGTTCATGCTGGGCAATTAGTTATTGGATTAACAAGCAGGCATCTTTCATCTCTTTTTGCTTCTCAAATTAAATGCTGACAAAAGTAGGAAAACTTGAATTTAGAAAATTTGAAAAAAGTCTGAAAAAATTAAATTTGAAATTACGTTCTAGAAAGTTTTGGAAGAGACAAAGAATCAACCATAATTGCGCTACTTTCCCTATCATTGACCATATGAATATTTTTCACTATTATACATAAAATTTTATCTTTTAAATCAACATATCATAGCTATTAAGCCAGTTACCTCATAGTCTACATAAATGTGATATAATGGCTGTAGAATATTCTGTCTAGTGTTTATGTTATTATTTAATGAACTATTTTCTTATCGTTTAACACATATATATATATGAATATATTTATATTTTGTATATGGTATTGAATGAACATTTTTATGCATATAGCTTTTTCTCTCCTTTGAATTATATTTTTTTAGGATAGGTTCTAAGAAATGGAATTACTAGTTGAAAAGTGTGAGTTTTTTAAGATCCTTAACTGATACTGACAAATGGTTTTTTAAAAGAGAATTGTATGGGTAAAGACTATATAGGTTTTTCCTGTTATTTCTTACAACTGTGTGTTGTAAATTTCAATTAAAACAAGGGGAAGGTACCAGTTTATATTTCACCATTAATGAGAGTACCCTTTTCACCACACTGTTACCTGCATTAAGTATCATATTTTTTCAGTGTTGCTATTTTACTAGTCAAGAAAATGGTGTCTCTTTTAAACTTGTATTTTTTTATTACTAGCTTAAACACATTTATGTATATTTGGCTACCAATGGGACCTAAGGCTTTTTTATATTTAAATCTGATTATAATTTTTCAAATTATAAAATTAATTAATATATCAACAGATCAGAATAATTCAACAATAAGGAAATATTTTTAAAAAGTAACATAATCTCTCATATCCTTAGAGACAGTATAAACACATAATTTCTTTTTTGTTGTTGCTATTTGTTTGATTGCTTTAAACAAAGTGATTCTACCATCCCTATTGTTGAGAACGTTTTCTTTATTTCTCTAAACTTTAAAAAAATTTAACTTTTATTTTGGGACTTCAGTTTTCAAGCAAAAAATTATTTCTCTCTTTTGGTGCTTTAATCAAAAAGCTATACAGATTAACAAGAGACTTTATTTTCAGCCAATTCAGGATGAGCATGGACAGGCTGGTGTATAACTACACCCTTTTTATTACATCATAAAGTTTAATCATGCTGTGCAGTTTTTGATAGATAATATATTCACATGGCTCAAAATAAAAGGGTACAATAGGCACAAAATGAATAGTCCTATCTCCCATCCCTGTCCCTGTCTGTCCCTGAGCCGTCCAGGTCCTATCCCTGATGACAGATACTATTATCAGGTTCTTGGGCATTCTTCCAGACAAAATTTATGAATATATGAGAAAATTTACATATCATATTCTTTCTTTTTTGAACAAATAATAGCATGCTAGCATATTGTACATACTTTTTTGAACTTTTAATTTTATTTTGGAGGTCATTCTGTGTTAGTACATAAAGAACTTTCTCCTTCATTTCATAGCTCCATGGTATTCCATTGTGTAGAAGTACCATAATTTATGTAGCCAGTCAGTCCCCTGTGATGGAAAGCTTAAGTATTTCAAAATTTTGTTATTGCAGACAGTGCTACAATAATGAAGAACTTGGGCCATTTGGCATATGTGTGAATTTACCTCTAAGATAAATTCCTAGAAGTGGAAATGCTGGAACAAAGTACATGTGAATTGAGAATTTTGATAGGTATTGCCAAAATTGTCCTCCATCAAAGTGATGCTGGTTCACCCTCCCCAGCAGCAAAGTATGAGAGTATTATTTCTACACTTGCAGTGCGCTACCCAACTTAAAAAAAAAATCTTTACCAGCCTGATTAGAGATTGAGCATCTTTTCATACATTGAAGAGTCATTTGTATTTCCTTTTCTGTGAACTGTTGTTTCTGTCTTTATCTAATTTTCTGTTGGGTTGTTGGTATTTTTCTTGATAATATGTAGGGACTCTGTAAAAGGGAAACTTAGCTTTTTTCTTGCAATATAAATTACAAATACTTTTTCCAGCTTCTTGTTTGTGTTTAATTTTGTTTATGGTGGTTTTTGCCACATAAAATTTTACTTTTATATAATAGTTGTGGCAATTTTCCATTTTATGGCTTCTGGGCTTTGTACAATATAATTCAGAAAGAACTTTTTCTAAGTTTATGGACAAAGTTTCTTATTTTTTTACATTTATATGTTTATATCAAGAAATTACCCTAGTATAAAATGTGAGCTATGGATACAACCTTCTTTTTTTAGATGTCTCTTTGGTTATCCTAAAATAATTTAGTGAATATTCATCTTTTCTTCTCTTATGTGAGATGACATCTTTATCATATATCAGATTCCTGTACTTGGACTGATTTCCACACCATCTATTATATTCTATTGAGTTGTCTGTTATGTATCAGTTCCACACTGTTTTGATTATTTTCCTTTATATATTTATATATTTTAAAAATTCTGTATTTTACCATCTGGTAGGAAGAGTATTTCATTATTGATCTTCTCTTTCAAAACTTTCCTGGCTCTTCTTGCTTCTTTTTTTTTGTTGTTGTTGTTGTTGTTGTTTTTGTTTTTGTTTTTTTTGCAGTACGTGGGCTTCTCACTGTTGTGGCCCCTCCCATTGCGGAGCACAGGCTCCGGACACGCAGGCTCAGCGGCCATGGCTCACGGGCCCAGCCGCTCCGCGGCATGTGGGATCCTCCCAGACCGGGGCACGAACCCATGTCCCCTGCATCGGCAGGCGGACTCTCAACCACTGCGTCACCAGGGAAGCCCTCTTCTTGCTTCTTTGATATTTTGATATTCTATATGGACTGAGCATTAGCTTGCCTATGTACCCCAAAAATCCTGTGAGTACTTTTATGGGATTAAGTTTACAAACTAACTCGGTGAGAATTTACAACCTTATGATATGAATTGCCTTCCCATTTGCCCATATCTTTTTTTGTGACCCTCTGGAATATTCTAAACTTTACATCATATAGATCTTGCATATTTATTGTTAAGTTTATTACTAGATATGTTCATTTTTGTTGCTGTTATAAATAAGATATTTTCCATTTTATCCTCCTACTGTTGTGTATATGAAATTTATTGATTTCTGTATAGTAATTTTTTTTTTAAAGAAGATGTTGGGGGTAGGAGTTTATTAACTTATTTATTTATTTTTGCTGTGTTGGGTCTTCGTTTCTGTGCGAGGGCTTTCTCTAGTTGTGGCAAGTGGGGGCCACTCTTCATCGCAGCGCGCGGGCCTCTCACTATCGCGGCCTCTCTTGTTGCGGAGCACAGGCTCCAGACGCGCAGGCTCGGTAGTTGTGGCTCACGGGTCTAGTTGCTCCGCGGCATGTGGGATCCTCCCAGCCCAGGGCTCGAACCCGTGTCCCCTGCATTAGCAGGCAGACTCTCAACCACTGCGCCACCAGGGAAGCCCCTGTATAGTAATTTTTGACCCATCCATTTTTACTGAATTCTCTTTGCTTGTAAATGCTTTTCAATGACTTCTCCTAGGTCCTCCCCAAATATACAGTCATAACGTCTACAAATAATGATAATTTTACCTCTTGTTTTTAAGTTGTATAGCACTAACTTATTTTGTTTCCTAGTTTCTTTGGTTTCCACAATCTCCAGAACAATATTAAGGTAGTGATAATGGTTTCTATATTATATTCTGAACTTTAATGAGAATGCATCTCATTAAATGTTTTCCCATTTAAGCATGGTGCTGGCTTCTGGGTTGACCCAGATATATTTTGAGAAAATAGCCATCTAGTCCTATTTTATTAAAAGTATTTAAAATCATGAATGGATGTTGAATTTTATTAAATGTCAGCACAATTTGAGATGACTGCATGATTTTTGCTCCATAATTTAATTAATAGTATGAATTATGTAATGGATTCACTGATACTGAACCATCCTTGTACTGCTGAAATAAATACCACTCAGTCATGGTGTCTTATTATTTAATATACTTTTCTATTCTGTTTGCTGGTATTTTGTTTAAGATTTTTGCATCAAATTCATAGTGAGATTAGCCTTTAGTTTACTTATATCATATTTATATGACTTCTGTATGTGCTGATTAGAATAAGTTGGGGTAAATGTGTTTTCCTGATTTATTTTTCATGGAGGGCTGCATTCATTTATATTCATTAGGAAATGGTGTGACTTCCTTAGCTTGGAACAGAATGGGAGTGCAGAATGGAATTAGGTTAAAGCTGACCAGCTCTGAAAATAGTGCCTGGACCCATCGCATAGAAGAGCTTTGTGTTTCTGAGGTGTTCTTAAGTCAGTATCCTAAGAATATAAAGATTTTACCTACCCTATCAGATAAGGTCCATTAGTTTCCTTGTATTTCCCTGCTCTTGCCCAGCCTACCAATCACAAATACACACACACACACACACACACACACACACCCAGCTCACTTTACACTTAACTTCCTGCACACTGCCATGCAATGGAGAGAGAAAGCAGTATTGAAATGGAGAGTGAGAAACTTTCAAAATTTATTCAAATGGAAATACCTCAGATTTATGATCACTTGAATAAAGAGCCAGCTGAAATTTATTTTTTCTCATTTTTACAACACACCTTGCCAGGTAAATTATTGGTAAACATAAACTTCTCAGAGTCGTTTACTTGGGGGCATAAACTGGCTTCAAGCACTTACCAGTGACAATTTTATACCAACAATTTTAATGCTAATTATTGCTCCTCTATGTAATTAAACAAAGCACCCTGAGAACCTCTCTTTTAAAATTTTTGTGTAAAATATTTATTGCAGTATAAAATACATACACAAATATTAAGTACAAAACTGATGAATTTTTGCAAAGTGCACATTTGTGTAATCACCTTGGAGATCAAGATATAGAACACTACCAGCATTCAGAAGACTCCCTCATGCTTCTTCCCAAATCTATGTGCCACCCAACAAAAGTGCTTACCATCTGACTTCTGTCATCTTAGATTACTTTTGCAATTTTTTGACTTTATAAATTTGAATCATTCAGTCTTGTGGTAGGCAAAATTCTGAGAGGACCCCATGCTGCCTGCCTCCCATGTTCTTGCCCTGTGTACTCTCGTTCTCTTGAGTATGGTGGAATGTGAATATGGTGGATCTCACTCCCGTGTTTAGGGTATGGGGTTTTGCAAATGTAATTAAGATCCAAGACAATTGAGTTTGAGTTCATCAAAAGGGAAATGGGTAGGCCTAACGTAATCAGGTGAGCCCTTAACAAGGACTGGGCCCTTCCCGAAGTCAGAAATTCAAAGCATGAGAAAGACATGGTCCTGCTGGCCTCGAAGGAGTAACCTGTCATGCAGTGAGAGAACTTATGAGCAGGAGGCCTCTAGGAGCTACAACCAGCTGACAGCCAGCAAGGAAACAGACCCCGTGTCCTACAACCACTAGGAACTGAATTCTGCCAACAATCTGAATGAGCTGGAAGAGAACCCTTAGCTGCAAATGAGACCCCAACCCAGTGGACACCTTGACTGCAGCTTTGGGAGACACTGAGCAGAGGACCCAGTGGAGCCAGGCCGGCACTTCTGACCTACATGACTATGAGATAATCAGTAGGTGCTATTGTAAGCTGCTATGGTGTTCACTGCTCCCACAACAATAGAAAACTAATACAAGTATGTGCTCTTTTGTGCCTGGCTTCTTTCACTAAAGGTTAAGGGGGGTGTATCCATGTCCATATGCGTAGCAGTGGTTTCCTCTTTTCCACCACCTCATTTTATTTGCTTGTATGAATATGACACTCTTTACTGGTGCATTCTGATGCTGGGCACTTAGGTTGTTTTCAGTTGTTTTTATTGTGAAGAATGCTGCTTTCAGCACCCTTATACATAGTGTTTCTGTTGGGTATTGTCAAAGATAAACAAAGCCAGATACTAGTTAAAGTGGTAAGGACAGAGTTTAATTAGTAATTTATTGTTACAGTAGGGAAGAGAGTTCAGTATGAACTGAACTCAGCTTTGATTTTGCCAGAGGTGGCTGGGTGTTTGACAGGGAGACTGAGGGAATAGGGAGAGGGGTGAGTGGGGTCTCAGTAGAGTCAGGGAAGTGAAAAGTTCTATACAGTTGGTTAGTGTAAATGCTGGTTAGGTCAGCTGGGTCTGTTAGCTGGCAGTGATCGAAGTTAGGATTCTATCCTCCCCCAGAAACTGGGAGACTGAGGCCCTATCCTTCCTGATGATTGCATTTGAAAAGACTGGCTTTCTGGTCCTCCTGAGTGGTAGGAGATACGTATACATCTCAAAGGGACAGAAGAAGCATTGACAGTTGTAAGCCCTTTTTAGTAAAGGCTCTAAGAAAGTGTGGTCAGGAGCCTATAGACAGGTGTTGGCTAAAACAAACAGTAAATTCATTTATCAGTCTTGAGTTTTCTCAGGCAGGTACTTTAAGGGGGACTGGGTCATCCTAGGGATGTGGCCTTGAACTGTTAGAAACTGCCAGTGTTTAAGTCTTTCAGTGTAGGAAGAAGTGGGTGGGCTAAACTACTTGTGTTGAGAGCCTAGTTGCTACGGGCCAAGGTTTAGGTCTAGTCGAGGGCGCTCAGGTGAGCTTGGCTAGAGTATGGGCGAAGAGAGAATCTCTGTCAGTACGTACCTGGGAGTGAATTGCTAGGTCCTGGGGTTAGGCGTGATTGGTTTTCTTTAGTAGGTACTGTCAAATGGTTTTCCAAAGTGGTTGTGCCAATGCATATACCCTCCAGCAGGAACTGAGAACTCCCCTTGACCCACATCCTTGCCAACACTCCATAGTCTCAGTTTTGTTTTGTTTTGTTGATGTCACTATTTTTATGGGCGTGTGGTGGTATCTCATGGTTTTAATTGGCATTTACCTGATAATGATGTTGCACTACTGTTCACATGCTTATGTAGATATTTTCTTGTATGATATCTCTATTCAAGTCTTTTGTCCATACTTTCATTATGTAGTCAGACCTTTCCTTATTGGTTTGTAATCTGTGTAGATTCTGGATATAAGTCCTTTGTCAGATATACATATATATAAAATATCTTCTCCCTCTCTTCCGCTCACTTTTTCACTCTCTGAAGGTGTTTTTAATAAACAAAGGCACTTTTTTTTTTTTGCTGTACGCAGGCCTCTCACTGTTGTGGCCTCTCCCATTGCGGAGCACAGGCTCCAGACATGCAGGCTCAGTGGCCATGGCTCACGGGCCCAGCCGCTCCGCGGCATGTGGGATCCTCCCGGACCGGGGCACAAACCTGTGTCCCCTGCATCGGCAGGCGGACTCTCAACCACTGCGCCACCAGGGAAGCCCCAAAGGCACTTATTTTAATAAAGCCAAATTTATCAATATTTTCCCTTATTGTTGTTGATTTTTGCATCCTGTTTATGAGATCTTTCCCTATCCTGAGGTCACAAAGATACTGTTGTGTGTTACCTTCTGGAATTGCACTGTCCAATAGGGTAGCCACTATTTCACACTTGAGATAGGGCTAGTGTGAGTAAGGAATTGAATTTTTAATTTTATTTATGTTAATGGATTTAAATTTTAAAACTGAAGCTGTATAAAATATTTTTCTATTCAACTCAACTTTGCTCTTTTGATAGGGTTACATTTCACTTTAATTATTGAAAATGTATTGTCTAAACCAAGATGTGCTCATTCCAAGAAGCTCTCATTGTCTGGTTCACAAGATGCCCCTGGCCAGATGCTCAGCATCAAAGACATAAGGGCCTTGAAAGTTCTAACAAGCCAGAACAGGGTTGATGTTCCCCTCCGTGGAAAGTAGCACTGGCCTTCAACAGCACAGACATTCCTGATTGGTTAAGCCACAGCTTACTCTTGGGCTGGGAGTCCTTGTGGGGGAAAGTTTTAGATGTTTACAAATTCAAGCCCATGTTTAAAACCATTCAAGGGCTTCCCTGGTGTCACAGTGGTTAAGAATCCACCTGCCAATGCAGGGGACACGGGCTTGAACCCTGGTCCGGGAAGATCCCACATGCTGTGAAGCAGCTAAGCCCGTGCACCACAACTACTAAGCCTGTGCTCTACAGCCCATGGTCTGTAACAAGAAAAGCCACTGCAATGAGAAGCCCGTGCACTGCAACAAAGAGTAGCCCCTGCTCACTGCAACTAGAGAAAGCCCGCACACAGCAACAAAGACCCAACGCAGCCAAAAATAAATAAATAAATGTTTAAAAAATTTTAAAAACCATTCAAATACTTCCAAAAATTAAAGTTATATCTGAAAACCATTTGTATGGTTCCTTCCATAAATGTCAAAGGTCAGTAACTATTATTTTGGTGCATATAGTGGGCTGTACCAAGTAATATCTCCCCTTGAGCATCCCGGCAAATCATCCCAGGTAAACTGGTTATTACTTCAGTCACTTATTTATCACCAGTGATGAGTTTCATTTTGGGAGCACATGTAATTTTTATAAAATTTACCTTGTTTTCCACAAATCTTTTCTACAAATAAAGGAGCTATATATGAAAAAAAAAACCAAGAAACAAGATGTGCTGTAAGTATAAAATATGCACCAGATTCTGAAGACTTAGTTTGAATGAAATAATGTAAAAGATCTCATTAATATTTTTATATTTGATTACACATTGAAATGATAATATTTTTGAAATTTGAGCTAAACATATGATTAAGACTAATTTCATCTGTCTGTTTTTACATTTTTTAATGTGGCTACTAGAAAATTTTAAATGACATACGTGGCTCATGTTGGCTTTCTATTGTACAACACTGTTATAGAAGCTTTATTATTTTATCTTTCATAATTAAGTCTATGACCAATGTAGGATAGATTTTTGTAGATTCTGTGAGGTAGGGTGAGTGTTTATTTTTTTTCCATGTTGTTATCCAGTTGATTCAGCAGCATTTATTAAAAAAGCCATCTCTTTCCCCCACTTCATTGCAGTGACACTTTTGTCATTAATGAGGCAAGTTCATTTTTTTGGGGGGGTGGTACGCGGGCCTCTCACTGTTGTGGCCTCTCCCTCTGCGGAGCACAGCCTCCGGACACGCAGGCTCAGCGGCCATGGCTCACGGGCCCAGCTGCTCCGCGGCATGTGGGATCTTCCCGGACCGGGGCACAAACCCGTGTCCCCTGCATCAGCAGGCAGACTCTCAACCACTGCGCCACCAGGGAAGCCTGAGGCAGGTTCATTTTTGAACCTTCTATTCATTTCCACTGGTTTGTCTGTCCTTGCACCTGAATCACACTGTTTTCATTATGTGGTTTTATAATAAATCTTCATAGTCTGAAGTAAATTCTCCACTTTGTTCTTCAAGATTGTTTGATATTCTTGGCCTTTTGCATTTCCATATGACTTACAGAATCAACTCATCAATTTCCACAAAAATATTTTCTGGGCATATGACTAGTATTGCATTGACTCCAGAGATAAATTTGGAGAAAATTAACATCTTTATAATAGTAAGTCTTCAAATCCCTGGACATGATACATTCCTAAAGACTTCTGCAATTTCTGTCAGTGTTTTGTAGTTGTAGTGATCTTGCACAATTTTCATTACATATATTCCCTGGTATTCAATTTTTGTGTGTGCAGTTATAAATGATACAGTTTTAAATTGATTAGAGACATTTGATAGCTTTAGAATATTGTGTCTTCTGATCTGAGAACACACTATAACCCTCTATTTAGTCAGAGTTCATAAAAATTCTGGTTATAAGTCCTTTATCAGATATGTGTTTACAAATATTTTCTCCCAGCTAGTGGATTGTCTTTTCATTTTCATCATCCAAAGAACAGCAGTTTTTAATTTGATGAAGTCAAATTAATTAATTTTTTTAATAATTTGAATTAGGTTTAAGAAATCTTTCTAAGCGCAAAGTTACTAAGGCTTTCTCCTATGTTTTCTCTCAGAAGTTTTACAGTTTTTAGCTTTTGGGCTTAAGTCTATAATCCAATTCTAATTAATTTCTTATAGTAAACAAAAGTTTTTTGCCCATAGATATCCAGTTGTTAAAGCACCACTTGTTAAAAAGTCTCTTCTTCCCCCATTGTGTTACAATGTCATCTTTACAGATAATCAGTTGACTATATACGTGTGGGTTTACCTCTGTACTCTCTACTCTGTTCCATTGATCTGTATGTTTATCCTTATACTCTCTTGATTACTAGAGATTTAGAGTAAGTCTTGCAAACACGTAGTGGGAGCCCTCAAATTTTGTTCTTAAAAGTTATTGTGGTGGGCTTCCCTGGTGGCGCAGTGGTTGAGAGTCTGCCTGCCAATGCAGGGGACACGGGTTTGTGCCCCGGTCTGGGAAGGGAAGATCCCACATGACGTGGAGCGGCTAGGCCCGTGAGCCATGACTGCTGAGCCTGCGCGTCCAGAGCCTGTGCTCCACAACGGGAGAGGCCACAACAGTGAGAGGCCCACGTACTGCAAAAAAAAAAAGTTATTTTGGCTATTCTAGGTCTTTTGTGTTTCCATAAAAATTTTAAATTTAGCTAGTCAATTTCTACCAAATAAGCCTGCTGGAATTTTGATTGGGATTGTTTTTAGTCTCTAAATAATTTGGGGAAAATTGATACCTACTGAGTCTTTCAGTCCATAGAGATGGAATATCTCTTAATTTATTTAGGTTTTCTTAGTTTTCAGTGTGTAGTTCCTGCGCATATTTTGTTAAATGTATCCCTTAAGAATTTCACAGTTTGTTGTTGTTACTACTGTAAGTGGAGTGGCTTTCTTAATTTTGATTTTCAGTTGCTCATTGTTAATATGTAGAAACGCAATTGACTTTTTCTGTTGTCCTTGCTAAAATCACTTATTATTCTAGTAGCTTTTTTGTGAGATTTTCTACACAGATAATCATGTTGTCTGAAAATAAAGATGGTTTGACATCCTCCTTTCCAGTTTGTATACCTTTTAATTAATTTTCTTGTACTGCCTGGGACCACCTATACAGTGCTAAATAGAAGTGGTAATAAATAGATCATTATATTTTTAACCCAATATCAGAAGGCTTATCTATTTGCTGTAGATTATTTTTATAGGTACTCTTTTTATTGGTTATAACATTATGTGCTTAACATGTACAGCATTATATTTTGACTCCTATATACACCACTGTGTGCTCACAACCAAAGTTTTAGTTCCCATCCATCACCATACAGTTGACCCTCTTTACCCATTTTTCCCTCTGGTACCCTCTTCCCTCTGGTAACCATTACTCTGTTCTCTGTATCCACATGTTTGTTTTTATTTGGTTTTATTTGATTTGTTCATTTATTTATTTATTTTTGTATTCCACGTATAAGTGAACTCATATATATTTGTCTTTCTCCATCTCATTTCACTTAGCATAAAATCCTCAAGGTCCATCCATGTTGTCACAAATGGCAAGATGTCATCCTTTTTTATGGCTGAGTAGTATTCTCTCCTATACCACATCTCTATGAACGTAGCATAGTGATGAACGTAGCATAGTGTGTATATCTTTTGAAATTAGTGTTTTGTGCTCTTTGGATAAATACCCAGAAGTGGAATAACTGGATCATATGGTAGATCTATTCTTTTTTTTTTTTTTTTTTTTGCGGTACGCGGGCCTCTCACTGCTGTGGTTTCTCCTGTTGCGGAGCACAGGCTCTGGACGCGCAGGCTCAACGGCCATGGCTCACGGGCCTAGCCGCTTCGCGGCATGTGGGATCTTCCCGGACCAGGGCACAAACCTGTGTCCCCTGCATCGGCAGGCAGACTCTCAACCACTGCGCCACTAGGGAAGCCCTGGTAGATCTATTCTTAATTTTTTGAGGAAACTTCACACTGTTTTCTACTGTGGCTGCACCAATTTATATTCCTACCAGCAGTATATGAGGGTTCCTTTTGTTAGATATGTAACTACTCAGATTTTCTATTTCTTCTTATGTCAGTTTTATAAGTCGTGTTTTTCAATAAATTTGTCCATTTAATCTAAATTTTCAAATTTATTGTCATAAAATGGTTTATGGTTACTAGCTTCCTTTAGTACTCTGTAGGACTTTTTATCCCCAGTATTGGTAGGTGTGTTTTCTGTCTCGTTTTTCTCAATCATTCTTCGTGGAGGTTATCAATTTTATTCATCTTTTTAAAGAAGAAAATTTTTGCTTTGTTAATTTTCTGTTTTATTTCTGCTTTGTCTTTATTGTCTTTCATAATCTGTTCTTATCTTGAGTATTTTCTTCCTTTTTGGTTTCCTTAGGTTCATTTGGTGGTTCTTTTTCTAGTTTCTTGAAGTAGATCTTAGAGCATCAATTCTCAACTTTTCTCTTTTGCATAATGTATACATTTAAAGCTCTAAATTCCCCTCTAATCATCACTTTAGCTGCATTCTAGTCATTTTGTTATACCATATTTTTTATCATAGGTTAATTTAAATTTATTTTTATTTCTTCTTTGATCTGTAGGTTGTTAGAAAGTATTGCTTAAGTTCTAATCATTTTGAAGTGTTCTACTTATATTTTTTATTAATTGATTTCTAGCTTAACCTCATTGTTGTCAGAAGACATACTATGTATGACTTCAGTCCTTTGAAATTTGTTGATACTTGCTTTATAGCTTGGCATATTATCAATTTAGTGAATGTTCCATGTGCTCTGAAAAAAATTTATATTCTCTAGTTATTGGGGATGTTGTTTCATATCAATCAATTAGGTCAAATGTATTAGTAGTGTTTGCTCAAATCTTCTATATCCTTACAGGTTGTCACCTGTACTTCTGACCAACTGGTTATAAGTAGAGGTTCCCCCAGTTCCTTCCTTGGGTTCAATAATTTGCTAGTCTGGTGTAGAACTCAGGGAAACACTTACTTACACTTATTAGTTTATTATAATGGATATGATAAAGGATACAGATGAATAGCCTGATGAAGAAATACATAGGGCGAAGTCTGAAAGGGTCCCAAGCACAGGAGCTTCTGTCCCCATGGAGCTGGGGTGCAACACCCTCCCAGCACATGGATGTGTTCGCCAATCTGGGAGCTCTCTAAACCCTGTACTTCAGGGATTTTTATGGAGGCTTCATCACATAGGTATGATCGATTATTAACTCATTTTCCAGCCCCTCTCCCCTCTTCAGAGGATGGAGGGGTAGGGATGATAGTTCCAAACTTCTAATCATGGCTTGGTCTTTCTAGTGACCAGTCCCCATCCACAAACCCACCAAGAGCCACCTCATTAGAACAAAAGATACTCCTATCACCTAGGAAATTCCGAGGGTTTTAGGACCTTTTGTCAGGAATTGGGGTCAAAGATCAAATATTAGCAGGAGCCAGGGGCAGAGACCAATACAGAAAGTCCCTGATTTACACTGGTTCAATTTGCAATTTTTTGACTTTATGGTAATGCAAAAGCAATATGCATTCATTAGAAACCATACTTCACATTTTGAATTTTGATCTTTTCCCAGGCAAGCAATATGTGGTACCATACTCTCCAGAGAGCCACAGCTCGCAGTCAGCCAGGAGACCTGGCTGGTAAATAACCGATACACTTACAGCCTGTACTCTGTACTCAAACAACAATTCTGTTTTTCACTTTCAGTGTAGTGTTCAATAATCTATCAATACATGAGCTAGTCTACCCTTTGTTATAAATTAGGCTTTGTTTTAGATGATTTTTTCCAACTGTAGGCAATGTAAGTGTTCTGAGCACATTTAGGCATGCTAGGCTAAGTTACAACATTTAGTAAGTTAGGTGTATTAAATGAGTTTTCAACTTACAATATTTTCAACTTAGGATGGGTTTATCGGGATGTAACCCCATTGTAAGCTGAGGAAGGTCTGTAGGTATATTTCTTATTATTTCACACTATCTTACATTAAACAGTCAATTGTCTTTTAAAGAAATTAAGAACCACAAAGAAAAATTATTTTATATTTACCATTTCTGAACCTCTTCATTCCGTCTTGTATATTCCTTCTGCTACAGAACTTTTTAAAACTTTTTTATATCCATGTCAGCTAACAACAAATTATCCTAACTTCTTTCTCCTAAAAAAAACCAATAAAACAAAAAAGCCAAAAACCTTTATTTTTGCTTCATTTTTTTAAAAAAAAAACAAGGCAGGTAAGGAGAATTTTTTTTAATATTTATTTATTTATTATTTTATTTATTTATTTTGTCTGTGCCGGGTCTTAGTTGCTGCACACAGGATCTTCATTGAGGCATGCAGATTTCTTAGTTGTGGCCTTCAAACTCTTAGCTGCGGTGTGCATGAGGGATCTAGTTCCCCAACCAGGGATCAAACCTGGGTCCCCTGCATTGGGAGTGTGGAGTCTTACCCACTGGACCACCAGGGAAGCCCCTTTTGCTTCATTTTGAATGGGTCATTTCACTGGACATAGAATCATAAGTTGACAGATTTTTTTGTTCTTTCAGCATTTTAATGATGTTCTGTTGTCTCCTGGCATATTTAGGTTCTGACAAGATGTCCATGGAAATTCTTATCTTTGTTTCTCTGTATGAAATGTATCATTTTTCTCTGTCTGCTTTTAAGATTTTATCTGTATCTCTGGTTTTTGGCAATTTCATTATCATGAGGCTTGCTATGATTTTCTTTGTGTTTACCCTGCTTGTGGGTTTTTGAGCTTCTTGAAGCTGTGGATTTACAATTTTCATTAAATTTACATGATTTTCAGCAATATTATGTCAACTACATTTTCTCTTCTTGTCATTTTCCCTCTGTCTCCTGGCACTCCAATCACATGTATTTTAGACCACTTGATATTGTCCCATGAGTCACTGAGGTTCTATTCATTTTTTCAGTCTCTTTTTCTCTGTGCTTCATTTTAGATAGTTTTTATTTTATTGCTATTATTTAATTTCACTGAATATTTTCCTCTGCAGTATTTAGTCTTTTGTTAAACTGATCCAGTGAAATTTTCATTTCAGATTTTGTAGTTTTCATCTTCATAGGTTCCATTTGGTTCTTTTAAAAATATTTTTTGTTTCTGTCCTTATTCTGTTCATGTTTTCTTTTTAAATTCTTGAGCACATTTAGAATAACTCTTTTTAAATCTTTGTCTGCTAATTTCATCATTTCTGAGTCTGCTTTTATTGATTGATTTTTCTCTTGATTATAAGACTCATTGTCCTGCTTTTTTGTGTATCTAGTAACTGTTTACTGGCTGCTAGATTTTGTAAATATTACATTTTAGAGTGTCTAGATTTTGTTTCCCCATTTAAAGAATGTTATATAGGCATTAAAGGATGTTTGGCAGGCAGTAGAGTAACTCACAGATCAATTTGTTTCTTACAAGGCTGGTTTTTAAGCTTATTCAGTTATGTCTATAATGACCTTTACTCTAGAGCTAATTTATCCCTGTTACTCAAGTGCAACTCTTCTGTCATCTTCACTCTAATGCCCCCAACATTTGCTCTACCCTATTTGGGTAAAACTTGAACATTTTCCAATCTTGTGAAATCTTTAGAGATTATTTACCCTATAACTTTCCAGCAGTTGTCAGCCCAACCTCATGCAATTTCTCTCTATGCATCTATAGTTTATCATTAAGCAATAGACTCAAGTTGACTTTTATGCTTATTTCTGAAGTCTGTTTTCTGCATAGCTCCTTCCTCTCAAGTACTCTTCCCCACATATTCCAACTGCCTTAGCCCACTCAAACGGTGACCTTTGTCTTCTCAACTCAATGAATCTGCTATGCTCTGTTTAGGTTCCTCCTACCTGCACTGTGTTCTGGAAAGTGCCTGTAGGCGGAAAGCTACTGTGATTGTAAGGCATACCTCATGTAAGCTCTGTTCCCGCCTTTATCACAGTTCTGTACTGCCTCTTGTCCAGTGTCTGGAAACAGCTGCTTCATATATTTCATCCTGACTTCTAGTGCTTTGTGGTGGGAGACCAATCCCAGAATCAGTCACTCCATTATAGCCAGAGTAGAACAATACTGCAAATTTTTTAAGCTTGCAAATGAAAAGTAAACTATAATGAATGGTTCTATGATGGAAGAGAGTAAAGGGGAAGAGATTCAGGGGTAACTATTTAACTTTATATAACTTTGCCAGAAGTTTAAGAAATGCATTATATCTGGGAACATTTTCTCCCTAATTTCAAAATAAAATTCGGTGGAAATATTAAATTTATTTTTGACAGTTAGAAAAAGTTTCAAATTTAGGTTATTATACTTCCTCCATAAAATGACAGTTGATTAGGCAGTTTTAACTAATATTGCAGTATTGTTCCTTGGGATCAATGATAATGATGAAGCAATGGCTGCTGCTTCATTGTCTGGGAGAGGCAGCTGATGATGATGACGACATTTATTTAAGCACCTGCAATGAACCAGGCACTGTGTTAGGCTCTTTATATTGATTGTGTTTACTCTTCTACAGCAGTTCTGCAAGTTAGACGTCATGATCCCCAGAAACTGAGGAGGTGAAGTTAGTTCCTCAAGCTCACACACTAAGAAGGGAGTACTCAGTGACTAAAGTACTCAGTGGTGACTTAGTGGCTGGGGCTGGGAAAGTCTCAGCTCCACACTAACAATGCCTCCACCGTTATTATGCAGCTCCTGATTTTCTCTTCACCTGAGCGTTCCCATCTGGCAAATTAAAGTGGAAAACAGTTAACTCTCTCCCCAGAGAGGCTGTGTTATTATATAGATGTTTTGCATTATTTTGCTTTGAATAACAGCATATGTAAATGTGTTCCTGGAGGTTAAAATTACCCTTAATTTTTAAAACTTGGCCTCTCCCACTGGGGGTGAATAGTTGAAAATTACGGGGAAGAAAAGGCAGGCTGGAGAGAATGTTAGTCAGCTTGGAATTGCCTCTCCTCCTCCCTCCCCACCCAACACATATTTCTCTTTAGATAGAAGCTGACGCGGCAGAGTAAAGATGAGTAAATCTCCTATCATGGAGTCCTAGCTGGTTCTGATATCCAGTGTTCAGGGTGCGTTAATCCAGATATTAATCATTAACTCTGCATCAGGTTGATGTGTAGGGGCAGATGTTCTTGCTGAGAAGAATAAAAGTCTCCTGGGGCACCTGGAACACTTTATCACACGTGGTCCCCAGTCAGATCACAAAGAGATCTGAGCGAACACAGGCACTTTGCTGCCTCTGACCATCTACCTCTTGTTCAGGGGTTGGCATCTCCCCTCGACTTCAGCTCTCCCGTGGGCCCTGAATTGTTGAGCCCTCCCTATCTTAAACCGCCTTTCCTGGCATTTGAATCATCACTTCGATGATGTGATAATATCTGCAAGTTGGGAAAATAAAATTGGCATTTGTTTAGCCATAATTAATGAAATATTTATGTTGCATGAGACTATGTGATAAAACCTTAGGCTTAGAGTCCTTTTGCTTCTGATTACATTTGGGATTTTTTTTTTCTATGACCAGACATTCTGACGCCAGCCCTTTTACACTGAGCAGATGTCATGTAGTAAAAATGGGTGCCAGATGCTGTGAGCCGCAGAAGGGCGATTTGTTTAAGAGCTGGCTCCGACTTTTTTGCATTCAATTACTCTGCAGAACGAACCTTACACAAGCATTTAGGTAACTCAGCTAACTTCAGACATGAATTTTACTAATAGATTTCATCTCTGAATGCATTCCTAGCAACACACCATATAAATGGTGTTTAAGGAATTAATTGATTTCTGCATAATACCTTTTCTTTTTTTTTCACATGAAAAGAGAGCTGCAAAGCCCTTGGCAGGGACCCAGAAATGTAATTAACATAGAGGGCCAAATTTTCAGTTGCCCTTAGGTGCTGCCGCCTCCCGCTCATGGCAGGTGCAGTGAGGGGAGGGCAGGGAGGAAGAGAATGGGGGTAGCAGGGAGGAAGGAGAAGTGGCTTTGGGTCATGACGCAGAAGAAGAAGCTAGGAGTTCAGTGAGTTCTTCTGTTCCCATTTCAGGTCCCAAGCACGTCCCCATCAGAGCGCAGGTGACAGGGACTGCCTCTTCCACCTCTTCTACCACCACCTCCTCTGCAGATGAAGAATTCGATCCTCAGCCTTCCTTGCGGTCAAAGGTAACAACAGTTGGCAAACCAAAGGGGGCCTTGGCTTGAGGGGGCCGTTTACCATCCAGATTTCAGGCCCAATGTGGGCTCCAGCTGCAGCAGTTTCATTAGGAGGATCACGTTTCATTGCATCTGACAGCAACCACTCTTTTTACCTGGAACACCCTAAGAATTACCTTTTTATATATATTTTTTAACTTTTAGGAACTTGCCTTTCTCAGAGATGTCAGAGTGGGAAGGGGGGAAAAAACAGACATATGTACTTGAAACCATTTGGTGACTGCAGCTCTTAAAGTGGTGATCCAACAAGCAAGCCATCGAAAAAATTAAAACAAGCAGATGTGTATTTCCCTAGGGGTAGCACAGCTTCATTTAAGAAGCACTAGAGGCAGATTGCATGGAAAACGTTATGTTTATTCTAATCAGAAATACGAAATGAACCATGCAGTTGCATTTAGGCTCTGAGGATCCCCACTGACTAGCCGTGTGCCGGCGGGGGAATGGCAGTTCTTCTCTCTGCTTAATGAACATTAATTTCTGGAGAACCCTTTAAATAACTCCCATACCCATGGATTAAAAAACACAAACGTCATTGTATGTCTTTAAATGCGTCTGTATGTTACATACACGGAGACACGCATCCCATGACCAAATCCCACCATTGTTTTCTTTATCCTCTGGGGCTGGAAGAGCTGAATGGCTGGACATCATATGCTTCCTGGGCGGACAGAAGCAGTTCACTGCTCTGGCAGTGTTTATTTTTTGGAGCAGTAAGGATCTGTGGAGAAAGAGAGAGAACCAAATTTATTTACTTAAACTCAACTTTTCCATATCTAGCGCTAGGAGCTTTGGCATCATAAGTCATTCAGGGGTTCCAGCTCCCCACGGCCCACCTTGGAGCAAGTCAGGAGGGAGCTGGGACATGGTGGGGAGAGAGAGAATGAGAACAAGAGAATACGTAGAGATTTCTGATTTCTAACCGTGGGTGTCCATGATTAGTTAGACACTCAGTACCAATGAATTCTATGTGTCGTGTTGATTTCTGGGATTTCCTTACAGACCCTCTCACGCCCTTGAGTGACTCTGAGTTAATTCTGTATTCAAATGAGGCAGAAGCCCCAGCATCAGCCATTCTGCCACTCATGGGGGACCAAAAGAATGGAGTGGCTGAAAGCCATCGAAATGGCAAGACCATGATACCTAGGGCAAGCCTTGCGAATAGCTCCTTGTCTCCTGCTGGACCAGAACAGAGCCAGTCATCACATAAGCCTGCAGTGTGGTAAACCTTGCCCACTTCACCTGGCTTCCAACACGGCCTACTCTTCAGGCAGGGAAGCTGGCAAAAAGGTTCCTTCTTTATGACTTCCCAAGGGCTCACACTGAAGGAACGAGGGAAGTGTTTTCCCTTCTAGTTTCTTTATCTCTTCTGCCCCATACCGGTGTGTCCGCAGCCACATGGCACAGAGCCCACGTCAGCTCAAGTGAACCTTTGCAAAGGAAACTGGAGACAGGATATGCAGCCTCACCTGTTTACTTTGCCGCCTCCCCTCAAGTTAATGCCTGGATCTGAGAGAGGGGGACAGGCAGCTTGTCTTCAGCCCTGCCAGATTTCTCCCTTTCACTGTCCTTCATCTTTTTCTTCCTTAGCCCTTAGACGTTTTCCTTTCTTCTCTGCATCGCCATCACCATTACTGAGGATGTGAGAACCGTGCCTGGTGGAATGTAAGGCTATATGAGCGTTTGTTAATAAATCATCCCTCTTTTTTTCTATGTCCACATCTTTTAATAAAAGGCAGTAGAGGACTTTCTTTCCCTGTCTAGGTTCTGCTTTGCTGACTCTTGATAAAGAAGTTGGGGTTTGGCAGCTTTGCTGCTGGGAAGTGCTAAGACAGCACAATGCTGTCAAGGCATCCCTCGCTGAAATTGCTTGAATGGTCTTAATTTAGGGGGAAAGTTTGATATTTCTATAAAGCAGAGGTCCTTGATGCATCTGCACCGAATTTGGCACGGGAGAGGCAGAATAAACTAGATAGAAATGTGGACACTGGATTCAGGTTACCTGGGCTTAGCTCCTGGCTCTACCAATTCCTGACTGTGTCATTTTGGGCAAGTTATTTAACTTCTCTGAGCTTTGATTTCCTTATCTGTGAAATAAGTGTAATTTGTGGAATAAATAAAATGATGCATGTTAAGTAATCAGTACAGTGTCTGGCACATAGCACTCAAAAAATGCTGGCAATTATTATGTAGATTAGTATATAGTGGAAGCTCAAGAGATATTTGTTAAATACCACCACACCCCTCCCCACCCAGCCTTCCCAGAAAGGTCCTGGCTGCTTAAAGGAGGGGTTCCCTCACCCAAATGGCCTGGAACCTCTGCAGTTGTTGACAGTCAATCTGGAAGTTGTCCTCTAGCAATAGAGATGTGATATAGAATAAGTTTGAGTTCTGAGAGTCTAAATTTCCTTCCAAGGATGAAAGAAAGGTTGAAGATCTTTAGGATTCTACATCCTACAGAGCATTTTAGAAAAACCAAGTTTCGTCACTGAGCTAAATGTTTTCACCAATGATCTGTAAACATTCTGAACCCTGAAAGCTGGATGCTTTCCTAAGGAGAGTGATGGAATGGGTGGCAGAATGCCAAGGATCCATAAAGCCCTGGAAAGGCACTTGCTTTTAAGGTAAAATCTCTGACCTCTATTATGGACCTGGGGTCAGGCCTGTTAGGTCTATTCCCCACTTGTGTATTTATAGCCCTTTTAATGGGCAAACATTCAGCTCAACCAGAGCTACTGAATGCCCAGGCACCAGGCTAGATGTAACAAGTTTTTAATTCCGTATTTATTTCTGCCAGCATTAGAAAGAAGTCTCTCGCATGTTCTCATTCTCATCCTAATATAGAAAATTGATGTGTATGCTCTGAGAAGGCAAACATAATAAAACTGGCCCAAGTTGGACATTTATTTTGTATATGTAAGATGTATACATACATACATTATACATACTACATACATACACACACATATATGAAAAATAGTAGATTTTAGTAAGAAATTATAATCATGCTAATTTGTATAATAATAATATAATAATCATACTGGTAACAGTAAAAATCATAGTATTTACTGAATATCTATCCCATATCTTTTTCAAGTATTCTGCAAAGGACTTGACCCACTTTATCCCATTTAATCCTTATCACATCCCTACAAGGTAGGCATTAAATCATTCTCATCACTCTGAAGAGGACGCTGAAGTTCAGAAAGTTGTATGACGTACCGAAGCTCACACAGCTCAGCTGGGGTTTGAATGCCAGCTTTGCGTGGCTCCTGGGCCCAGTGCTCAAACGTTATTCTCTGCTGCTTCTCCAATCAGAAGAGTCTCCTGAAACTTCCAATATGTGGAGCTGGCCACACCACTACTTCTCCTTTCTCTGCTGTCTAAAACCTGGAAGAGACACCGTCAAGATCTGGACAGCTATTTTAAATGCCTCAATTTTGAATGTTCTGTATTCTACTAGCCCAGGCACACAGAGAACCCAGTGGTATTAATGACGTATTTGTACAAGCAAAGTGAAGTAGGAAAGGCAATCTTATGCCTAGATACAGAACATTTCCATCACTGCAGAAAGTTCTGTTGACATTGTTGTTCTAGAAGCTAAGCAGTGGTTTGGTTGGAGAGGGCAGAGTCTGTGACAGTATTTTGTAAATTTCAATTTCATTCTTCAAGACGTTTTTTTCTTCTTGGTTTTTGTAGGAGAGGAAGACACTAAGAAGAAGAAGGAAGCTAGAAAAAGCAACAAAACAATTGGTTAAGCAAGAAGAATTAAAAAGACTTCATAAAGCTCAGGTCAGAAAACAAACTTGAGCTGAGTGAGTGGGTCTGGGATCCTGGTGATCTGGATGTGGAAGCCTTTGGAAATCTGTATTGCACTGGGGAAAGATAGGTCTCTCTTCTCTGAGCAACCGGGCTTGTGGCTATTCTAAAGGCTCTGACTCAATCCCTGGTGGGACTCTGGGGCCTGGAGGGCCCAGGTGTTGAGTTGGCCCACTCCCAGCTGCCTTTCCATCTGCAGATGCGTGTCCTGCAAAGTGAGCTGGAACAGCAGCCAACACACGGCCTTGGGAACAATCCCAGGCCCTTAGTGCCACACACGAGTGGCCTTAGTTTTGTCCTCTGTGAGGACACAACCTTCCCCTGACTTTCTGACAGTGTCTTTGCTGAGCTGACAACTACTGGGGCTGTCTCTATTCCAAGGTTAGTTGAACACACAAGCATCTAGCATTCTGCTACAGATTCCCTGGCCTGATTGTTTACTCCAAACATTTCTGCCCAAGTTGATCTGCCCACCTGCAAAATGAAGCAGAAAGTCAAGGCACACCCCCCTCCCTGAGGACCCCAAACCTAGCCTTGAGGGACAATTGGGTTTTAGGATAGAAGGACTTAGAATGACCACTCATGTTAATGCAGCATACCCTACATCCCTTCTTCCAGTTGTTTGCTTTATCAGGCCAGGTAGTCCTGTAATTTGTTTCTGACAAAAGCAGGAAGTCACTTACTCCAGCCTCCTTTACTCTCCTTAGTGACTGACTTGGGAGCCACCCCCTTCCCCTAGTGGCTGGGAAAATTCCCATAAATTCCCTCTGTCCATTCTCAACTTCTGAAACAGGCTTTCTTGAAACATGTCAACTTTTCCTTCTGAGAACATGAGAAGTCTTTATGAAATGGATTGGCAAACTCAGCAATTTCCCCTCCTTCTGTTTTTACTCCAGACAGTAGGCAGTGATAACAGAAGAATTACGATGGCCTTTTGAGGCCTAATCTACTAGCACCCATACCAGTCCTGTATAATCTTTGAGATTTTCATCCTTAGTTTCTAAAGAATGACCACCATATCAATCAGCTTGAGCTGCCGTAATGACATACCACAGACTGGGTGGCTTAAACCACAGAAATTTATTCTTTCACAGTCCTGGAGGCTGGAAGTCCAAGATCAAGGTGCCTGCAGGATTGGTTTCTGGTGAGGACTCTCTTCCTGGCTTGTAGACAGCTGCCTTCTTGCTGTGTCTTCACATGACCTTTTTTTTCTGTGTGCATTCAGAGAAAGAGAGAGAAAGAATTTTGGTATCTTTTCCTTTTCTTATAAGGACACTAGTCCTGTTGGATTAGGGCCCACTGGTATGACCTCACTTAACCTTATTTACCTCCTTAAGGACCCTATCTCCAAACACAGTCTCTTTAGGGATTAGGACATCAACATATGAATTTGGCGGTGGGAGGGGCACTACTCAGTCCATAACAATTATAGAGCCATAATTGCAAAGTAATCAGTAATAAAGTCATTTAAATGTTTCCCTTCCTTTAGCAATTCTAGCCGTGCCAGCAAGAGACAGATCTATAAAGATATAATTGTCTTTAAAAGAGAGACAGAGAGGAAGAGGGCATAAAATTACAAGTAGTTTTAGATAGAATTCCCATCTATTTCAAATTTTATGTTCGGGGCTTAAACACTCTCAGCTGAGACAAGAAGCCAGGTGGCTGCTCCATCCCCACCCCTCCCCACTGCTACCCTTGCTTGGGCCTCTTCACGGGTTGCAGATGCCTCAGCGATTGTACTTTGAATCCAGGGGAGACTTAGAAGGATGTGGAGTTAGGGAGGAAGAGGAGTGAGACAGAGCTAGAGGAAGGTAGGAAAGGAAGAACACACACGTTCTACCTGCCCAGACAGCTGCCACTCCCTTGAACATACCTGGTGTGCCAGGTGCAAAATCTGTTCTGCCAAGAGATGTGCCTTTTGGCAGCGTGTGTTTGAAAGCAGAGAAAATGGACGGGGATGAACAGAATGTACAGAGGACAGGTTTTCCCTTCATTTTCCTTCCTAATATACAAGCGAGAAATAGCTGGTAGGGAAAATAAACATGTAAAGGCAAACGCAGTCATGATCCCAAGCCTTGCTAGGTGCCTTGATGGTTAGGTTAAGGTTATGGAGGGGGTGCCTTAATGGGATAAACATTTCTGTCTCGTCTTAATAAACTGCTAGTAATAAGCCACAGTGCACTTCCACAGACAATAAAGAGCCCCCGTGGTGCAGTGAAAGAATAGGTTGCCAGTTTGTAGCTGAGGACAGGAGCAGGACAAACCAGGAGAGGAACACCCAGAGCCCCAAGAGCTGGCCCGCGTCTGCTGCTCCAGAACATCTTCTTTTTTGTGTGTGTGTGTTACGCGGGCCTCTCACTGTTGTGGCCTCTCCCGTTGCGGAGCACAGGCTCCAGACGTGCAGGCTCAGCGGCCATGGCTCACGGGCCCAGCCGCTCCGTGGCATGTGGGATCTTCCCAGACTGGGGCACGAACCCGTGTCCCCTGCATCGGCAGGCGGACTCTCAACCACTGTGCCACCAGGGAAGCCCCAGAACAGCTTCTTGGGAGGTGTCTGCTGGTTCTTCTTGGGAGAAGAAACGTGCCCTGTGTTTGCCGCTGGAGATCCTGTCCTACTCTGGGTAGGGGCTGTAGCTCTGATGGCTGTGCCATCACCATGGTCAGAGGCCGAGGCTCCGAGGAGTCCAGGAACTACAAGGACCACCCACCCAGCACAGCAGCCTCTGCCTGAGAGCATGTCTGTGTGACTGGCCTGGTCAAAGGGGAGTGTTTTAATGTCTCCTTGGGGGCAAACTGAGCTTACACACAGACTCCTTGCTTTATGTTTTCATACTTAAAGAAAGGAAATGTCAAGTTCTAGTTGTTTTGGGAATTCACGGGTTCTTACCCAGTTAATCGAGGAGGTGGCATCACGAGGGAGAGGGCTTCTTCCTCTTGGAAAGTAGGTGGCAGAATTGGCGCCCTTGCATGACTCTGCACGTTGAAAGTACCTGCGTGACGTATGATCCTGGCATTGCAGGCCATCCAGAGGCAGCTGGAAGAGGTGGAGGAGTGGCAGAGGGCTTCCGAGATCCAGGGCGTGAGGCTGGAGAAGGCGCTGAGAGGAGAAGCAGGTAGGCATCCCTGCGGGCGGATCTGGGGCAGCGGGCTCGGGCCCGTGTCTGTGGTCTGAAAACAGTGCCGGTCTAACCATCTGGGCCAAACAGTGAGACCTTGTCACCCGCTGTGGAACTGTCAACACGGACCTGTGGTGCTCAATCCACAACTGCTTCCCACTTTCAAAATCAAACTGGTTGTCCAGTTTGAAATTCCCAGGGCATCAGTCAGCCTGTGGGCCTTGGATTTCTGGTCTGTCCAGTCTCTCTTCTGCTAGTGTGAATGTTCTTTGCAATTCAGGGATTAGGATAAATTCAGGAGGAACAGTTGGGTGTTCAAGCAATGTTGGTAGTGATTCAAAGCCTGGACTTGGAGTCAAAGTCCTGGTTTCTCCCTTTACCACCTGTAGCTCCCTTTATCAGCTGTAGAGCCTTGGGCCAGTCACGTTCTAAATCTTTATGAACTTTCATTTTCTCCTCTAAAATTTGGATAATCGTGGTTTCCTATCTTGTAGAGCTGAAATAACGATTAAAGGAGATATATATATATATATACATGATGAAATATATATATGATGAAATTAAATTAGCACATTACCTGGCATAAGGTAAAGCAATAAATAGTAACTGTTCTACTGGTAGCTTCAGATTCTTAGATGCAAACAGAATTCATCTGGTGAAGGCCTGCTTTGTATTGGACATTAAGACAGTAGGTCTCTAACGCTAAGTATGACGTTTCCTGCCTTTGAGAAGTTTATGGTCCATTGAGGGACACAGACGTGAGAATAAACCACAATACAGGGGGACGAGGGCTGTGATGGGAACAAGCATTAGGGTGGAATGAGGACAGAATCACGAGGTTCCTAACTGATCTCAATGGGGAAGGGGGGTGGTCAGGCTAATCACCTGCAGGGGGTGATCTGTTAAGACAAGAACTGGAGAAGGAACCGGAGGTTGCCAGGGAGGTGAGGAGACCATTCTGGTAGAGGGAACAGCACCTGCAAAGACCAAAAGTAAAAAGACGTGAAATGCCGTAACGAATAAGGAACCAGCAGAGAGTTTTGAGTGAGGAATGAAACTGAAAGAAATCTATGTGTTTGTGGAAACCATCCAGCAGTGGTGTTGCTAGTGAATTGGGGTCAGTGGGGGGGTATTGTCTCTTTTATAAAATTGAAGGCCAGTTGATTTACAATATTGTGTTAGTTTCAGGTATACAGCAAAGCGATTCAGTGATATATATATGTGTGTATATTGGGGGTATTGTCTCTTTAATTTCTGATGTGATGCCTTTAGCCTTCTGTATTTGGGATATAAAATGTGAGAAAGCAGACCCTGAAAACACATATCTCTGTGTGTGGTCATGTAAACAACATAGGGAAAGGTTAGGGCTTCAGTTCTCTTAAAAGTTCAGTTATTCGAGAATAATGGTACCAGCAGGGGCAGACCCAGATTTTGTGAGGCCCGAAGCTCATACAAAGTCATGCAGGCAAACCTATGGGGCAGCTCCCAGAGCCCTGCAAGGGCCGGTCCACGTGAGAGGCCCTGTGGTTTCAGCTTCTATAGCTGTGTGGTTGTTGTCTCTCTGGAAACCGAGTCTGACTTTACCCCTCTGTGCCTCAGATTCTGTGTTTCTGAAGTGGGAGTGATAATTATACTTGTTCCTTGGATTTGTGGTGAGGATTGGCTAAAACAATGTATGTGGGAGCCCAAGCACAGTGCCTGGCATGGGAGAGAATGTTAATAAATATTTGCTCCTTTTCTTACAATACTCGGTGCATTTCCTTGCAAAGAGAACCCAAATCCACCCATCAGAAGTAGGGTTCTTGACAAAAGTGGTAACTGTTTCTCACTGCTTGGAGTCCCTGCCTACCTGTACAGCCATTGTCAGGGCTTTCAATACAATGAAATGTTTGGTCATATTCCCAATCAAGAAGGCTCAGCACTTGTCTTTAGGAGTCTGCTAACTTCAGTGAGAGCCTTAGAAGTGAAAAGGATAAATCAGCAAAGCTAGGACATGTTTCATTTTTCTGGGGAGGCAGTATGGCATGGTAGGGTAAGTAAAATTGTAAGCGTCAAGGAGCCCTGTGTTCAAATTCTGTTCCACTGCATTTAGGCTGTGTGGTTTTGGGAGAATCACTTAACCTCTCTGCTCCCAGATTCCTTATGTGAAAAATGGAGCTCATAATCCTCACATTACCAGGTCATTTGGAGAATTAAGTGTATTGGTGGACCAAGAGTCTCCCAAGAATGCCTACCACATTGTAGGCATTTAATAAATGGCTACTGATATTATTTTACAAAATGTTAAATATCCATTCACACTTTTAAAAGAATTGACTCTCTGATCTTTATTGCTTGAAATTTAAAGTCTGGAAACCAAATTTTTAAAGCTTCTGAAATCTCCCTCACCCTCAGTATAAAAAAAGGCTATTTGCAGTTATCAGCTAAAGAAACTCGGCCAGCTTATGGTGTTTTCAAAGGTGTATTTGCCTGGCCAGAAGATGGATTCTGTTCATTCCCTCTATATCCTTGGTAATTTAATTCCCCTGTTAAGTTTATGGGCCTTTTTCTCCTTGATTGTCCTTATGTGGGTGACAGATGCAGATTAACAAGGGGCAGGAGACTGAAAGAGTCAAGTCACAGAGAGCGGCCCCAAAGGAAACCAAACAGAAGATTTGCAAACCAGGCATTGAAATTAATACACTCAAACTTGTAATAACATTTGTGCAATAATAATATTCCTTTGCAGTTTAATATTCTACTCAGCCCCTTTAAGAGCTTGCCCTGGTGCTTAATGAATGACCGATGCTTATTAGGTTAAGTTGTATTTGAGATGGCCTGGGCTGCTCTGGTTCAAGTGATTTAATGGGAATTATTTAATAAGTATTATTAGGATAATTAGAAAATGATCACAGTTAGGCAATAATATTGAACTATAAAGGTTGTGAATAACCAGATTTAGAGACAGGCCTGAAAACATGAGTCGTCTGCGACAGTTATGCAAGTCTCCTCTGATAATGATGTGCGCCAGCCTGAAAGGGTCTTTTGTTCCTAGGAGTTATTCATTAGGCGAGCATTGAATTAGAGGAACACGCGGGGGTGCAGGACGGAGGGCAGTGATGGCTGATGAGCAAAATGAGGCTTTGATGAGCTCCCAATTGTCGTGACAACAATTCCTGCTTTCTCTTTTTCCAACAGTCAGAAATAAGCTCTCCCACCCCCAGGAGGGGTTTTTCCCCGTTTTGTCAAGGCAAGGGAAACAAAGAAAAACAAAAGTCCAACAATCCACCCCAGATGACAAGTCATTATGTTCTGTAGGGTGTGTGTGTGTGTGTGTGTGTGTGTGAGAGAGAGAGAGAGAGAGATGGACGTCCTTGACAAAGGAAATGGATTCTGCTGATGGTCCTAGCTGCCCAGAGTAAAGGACCATGATATGCAGCAGCCTGATTGCTCTGAGCCTCACCATCTATGAAGAGGTCAAGTCGAGCTTTGCAGCCACTTAGACTCTTCTTGGTTACCTTCTGGTTTTGTTGGTTGTCAGTGTAGTGGTCAGTGTTATGTGCGATGGAACACCACAGTTTAGCAAGAGGCCACCATTCAAATTTAGTAGATAACAGAATCTGTGCTTTCTTTCAATACCTGGAGACAGGTAAAATCTGGTGAAAACTGAGATCAGCTTTGAGGGAGAAAAGATTAGTCCCCAGGGGAATGTAACGGAATATTCCTCCCTTATAGCTTTACCAACTTTGAGGATGGTTTACCAGTTGATTGCCTGCATCCCTGCATTGAGCTTCTTGCTTTTTTGTTTTAGAGCCCGATGGCTTTTCCTTCACACAGATAAGGGGTTTACAAAGAAATAGCAGGGTGTCTGAGGCTGCCAGCAGGTGGCAGCAGGAGCACACATTATGACAAGAGAAATCGCAATGAACCCTAGGCAGGAAGAGGGAAGTAGTTTGGCTTACACTCTGTGGTTTTTATCTTGACTGCTGCTGAGGAACAGAAGAAACAATAATTTCCTGGATAATAAAGCAACAAGGTGCCCTGAAAATGACACAGATATTAGAATCAGACACTCCTGAGTTTGAATCCTGATGCGATTCATAGACAAAGACTCTGAAGTTGGTAGCTAAGCAACCAAGGAATTTGGATGGATTTGCTACACTCTATGTGCTGAAAGTAAACATCGATATTCAGTGCATCAGAGCAAGGGAGTTTTTACTCACAACACAGCAAACAGCAGGAGCAGCAGTGTGGTACAAGTTGCCCTGTATCTAAGTGCCAGGGTGTAGCCTGATAGGTCCTGATGGCAGCTATGCACACAGTGGATTGTGCCACAGTAGAGGAACTCAGCAGCTTTTATGGCAAGCAGTAAATAAGCCAGCCCCCTTTCCCAGGAAGCAAGTAGTCTACTTGGCTGGCTGCAGGAGTGGCTCAGGGACACAGGATGGTTAGGCCTTGCTATTTGGCACACTCAGCAAGGACATGCAGGGATGCTCAAGGTTTATGACAGATTACCTCACTCAACAAATGTCAATAATCCATTTATTATGTATTTACCTCTGTTTTTAGCCTCAGTAGCCACCTGGTCGAGCAGTGGCCTTATAACAGAGATGGACCCAGTGAGGGAGAGACTAAGATTCTCTTCCTGAAGAAGCCTTGGGTCCTCTCTCCATTGCATGGATTCTAGGGTCATTGAGGCTTCAAAGCTGTGTGCCCTAGACAATTGCTTTACACAAAAAAATTCCCGTGACAGCAGCAAGAAATATGTTTTATATCACAAGTTAGTACACATAAATATATAATTGAATAAAATGTTTCAAGAGATAATATTGAATTTTGCTACATATAAAAGACTACTACTTTCTATTCTGTCTCATTTTTAGTGCTTGTTGTGACCCATAAAATTAATTTTGCAACGCTCGGTTTTAAAAAACACTGTCGTAATAATTTTACCTGAAAAAAATATTTTAAACTAAATACCCACTGGCCACCTCATCCAAGGATACAGAATGTGGTTCCTAAGAAGTGTGGAGCAGTGGAATGGTGGACTAAATACTATAAAAGCCCATTCACTGCAACAAGATACTTTTGAAAACATTGCTAGGCTCTTTTTTTTTTTTTTTTTTTTTTTTTTGCGGTATGTGGGCCTCTCACTGTTGTGGCCTCTCCCGTTGCGGAGCACAGGCTCCGGACGCGCAGGCTCAACGGCCATGGCTCACGGGCCCAACCGCTCCGCGGCATGTGGGATCTTCCCAGACCGGGGCACGAACCCGTGTCCCCTGCATTGGCAGGTGGACTCTCAACCACTGTGCCACCAGGAAAGCCCATGAAAACATTGCTAGGCTCTTAAGTAAGTGAGAGAAATCTCTCAGGGCCATAAAAGAGAGAGAAAAGAAGGTATGCTGAAGCCTACATGTTCCAGGAAGGAAGCAAACACAAAAACAGAAATCCAGTGTTGCCTTGGATCTAACAAAAAGTAGGGGAGCTAACCTTGAGATTCCCATATTAAGCCAGGTCTCCAGCACTCCAAAACCAATTATAGATCCTATATGGAAGAAACCATGCCTCAGTTTAGGCTCTCAGGTTTCAGACAGATTATGTTAAGTAAACCATGAGCTTATAATAATAATTTTAAAAATCACCCAAAACACCAAGAAGTGAGCCACTAAGAATGAGGTTCAAGCAAAATCAACAAATTTAAATGGCCAAGAACTTCAACTATAATTATCAAATACAGAATATACTATGTCTCTGTGGGAAACATTTAAAGAAATAGAAGATTACATACAAAAATTAGCAAGCAGAAAAATAAAAGTGAACAGACAACACCACCTTAACCTTAACCAATCATAACCATAATCAAACTAACATCATGAGCTTCCTGCTGTGGTGTACTAAGAAAGATACATGTTCACTTATGCAGCACCTCAGCCAGAAACGCTTACCTTGAATTTAACCATAAAAATACAATCAGGCAAATTCAAATTAAGAGACAATCTGCAAAATAAGTGAGAAAAGTCAATGTCATTTAAAAAAAAGGGAAGGAGGAATCTAGGGAACTGTTCTAGATGAAAAGAGACTAAAGAAACAACTAGGGCTTCCCTGGTGGTGCAGTGGTTGAGAATCTGCCTGCTAATGCAGGGGACACGGGTTCGAGCCCTGGTCTGGGAGGATCCCACATGCTGAGGAGCAACTAGGCCTGTGAGCCACAGCTACTGAGCCTGCACGTCTGGAGCCTGTGCTCCGCAACAAGAGACGCCGCGATAGTGAGAGGCCCGCGCACCGTGATGAAGAGTGGCCCCCTCTTGCCACGACTAGAGAAAGCCCTCACGCAGAAATGAAGACCAACACAGCAAAAATAAATAAAATAAATTAATAAACTCCTACCCCCAACATCTAAAAAAAAAAAAAAGAAACAATTAATATAATGCTTAATCCTTTAGGTTTAAATTTTTTCAAATAAAAACTAATGATTGGAGTTTTTTTTAAAAAAATAATCAAATAAATAGAGAGTTTAGAAATGAAAACTATATTCATTGAAGCTAAAACTTCAGCGAATACACTAAACAGTAGCTTAGACACAGCAGAAGAGAGAATTAGTGAATTGGACCATGTATCTCAAGAAATCAATCAGGAAGCAGCACATGAATAGAAGGAGATGGAAAGAAGGAAAGAGTAGCTTATAGACATAGAGGATAGAATGAGAAGGTCTGGTGTATGTTTAATTGAAGTCTCAGAAGGAGAGAATAGAGAAAATTAAGGTTGAGTATTATTTGAAGAGATAATGGTTGAGATAATGGCTGAGGTGCTGAGCAAAGCATTTAGAACAAGGTCTGGCACCAAATGCATGGTTTATAAGTGCTAGCTTTATTTTTTCCAAAGTGGATGAAAGGCATAAATCTACAGATACATGGAGCCCGAGATAGAGAAATCAGGATAAATTTAAAATAATCCACACTTACCTAGGCACAATGATGTGAAGATGTAGGATACCAAAGACAGATATTAAAATGGATAAAGAGAAAAAATAATTCACTTAAGAAAGGAACAAAATTTTTACTAACAGCTCTCTTAACAGCAATAATGGATGTTAGAAGACAGTGGAATAATAATTTCAAAAGGCTGAAAAAAAAAAACCCCTTCAAGCTAGAACAGTATACCCAGAAAAACTATATTTCAAGAGCAAGTGCACAATAAACAAACATTCAGTTAAAAAAAAAAGATTTAACTATCTACAAACAAAATTCTAGTAAATATGCTTGAAGGGAAAAAAAATAGATAAACCTAGGAGGACAATCTGAAATAGTCAAGAAGAAATGGTGAATGCAAAAAATAATAGACATGTAAGTAAAACAAATAAACATTGTCAGTATAAAATAATATGGATTTTTTTCAAAGATAGAACTAAAATACCAGACTAAAATGGACATAAGTTGGGAGTTGAATGATTAGAAGTGAAGTGTTCCAGGGTCCTTATGTTGTCTAAAAGGAGTCTAAAATACTGATTAAGTTTAGACTTTATTAGGGTATTAAAAATTACCTATTTAAAATTTAAGTGTAATTATGAAAAGAATAGAAAAAAATGTATAACTTCAAATCAGCTAGGGAAAATAAAGGGAGAAAAAATAAGAAAAAATAATCAACCAAAAAAACCCCCCACTCAATTCTAAATAGAAATTTAAAAGCATTTTAAAAAAGATAAAAAGCACAAAGAAAGATGGTAGAAACAAATCTAAATATCTCAATAATAGTAGTGAAAGTTAACAAACAACAATACCCAATTATATGCTATTTAGCAGGCACATATAAAACATAAATAAATAAAAGGTTTAAAGTAAAAAAAAATTAACAAGTATATACTAACAAAATAAAGCTAGGGTAATTATATTAAAAGCAGATACCTTTAATACTTGCTTTAATACCAAAATCATGATTAACAATAAACAGGGTCACTACATAATTTAAAAATGATCAACTCACCAAGATGATATGACAGTTTTAAATGTTGTATGTATTAACTGTAATAGGCTCAAAATATATAAAACAAAAAAATGATAAAACTTCAGGGAGAAATTTCTACTATCATGGCAGGAGGTTTTAGTACATCTCTCAATTAATGAGAGTCAAACAAAACATTACTATAAATTTGAACATTGCACTTAATAACTTTAATTTAATGGACATGCACCCCCAAATTAGAGAATGTATATTTTTTCAAGTTTACATGATGATTTACAAAAATTGACGATATTAGTTCATAAAGTAAATCTCAGAGAAGCCATATTATACAGGCCACATTCTATACTACAATGTAATTAACTTAGAAATCAGTAACCAAAATGTGTTTTTTAAAACCATGCATTTGGAAAGTAAAAATATACATTTCTCATGGATCAAAAAAAAATAAAGTTGATATTTTTAAAAATACTTGGAAATTTAAAAGGTACTAAATATGCAAAGGAAAACCATAGATCAAAACTCATGAGAAGCAGTGAAAATGGTCCTTAGAGGTATCGCCTTAAATACTGTTATTAGGAAAGAAGAAAGGCTTAAAGTTAATGAGCTTAGTGTCCAACTTCATTTAGAAAATGAAAAACAAAATAAACCTAAAGAAAAAAGATAGGGCTTCCCTGGTGGCGCAGTGGTTGAGAGTCCGCCTGCCGATGCAGGGGACACGGGCTCGTGCCCCGGTCTGGGAAGATCCCACATGCCACGGAGCGGCTGGGCCCGTGAGCCATGGCCACTGAGCCTGTGCATCCAGAGCCTGTGCTCCGCAACGGGAGAGGCCACGACAGTGAGAGGCCCGCATACCGCAAAAAAAAAAAAAGAAGAAGAAGATAATAAATATATGAGCAGATATAAATAAAATAGAGAATAAAGATAAAACAGAGAGGATCAAGCAAGCCAAATGTTGGTTCACTGGAAAAGTTAATAAAAGACTAAAGGCAATCCTCTTAAATTGGTTTTTTAAAGAGAGAAGAAATAAATTAGAATGAAAAGGGCAGACACAACCACAGATACAACAAAGATTCAAAAAGATAAAAGAATATAATGAAAATTTAATCCAATTAATTTTAAAATTTGGCAATCTAAGGGTGACTTAACAATCATCATATTAACAAACTAAAAGGGAAGCCCATATGGGCTTTTCAATAGAAGAAGAAAATATCGTTTGACAAAATTCAACACTCATTTAGGATAAAAACTCTTAGCAAAAAAAGAACTTTTTATTTTGCCTTCTTGAAGCTTAATTTTTTTATTATATAAGTTTTGGTGTACAGCATTATAATTTGACATCTGTATACACTATAGAGTTGTTACCACCACAAGTCTAGTTACCACCCGTCACCATACAGTTGATCCCCTTCACCCGTTTCACCCACCCCCTAACCCCTTCCTCTCAGAAAACGCTACTCTGATCTCTGTATCTATGACCTTGTTTTTGTTTTATTTTGTTTGTTCATTTTTTAAATTCCACATATGAGTGAAATCATATGGTATTTATCCTTCTCTGTGTGACTTATTTGACTTAGCATAATACCTTCAAGGTCTATCCATGTTGTCACAAACAGCAGGATTTCATTCTTTTTTTTGGCCAAGTAATATTCCATTGTGTATATATACCACATTTTCTTTATGGATTCATCTATTAGTGGACACTTAAGTTGTTTCCACATCTTGTCTATTGTAAATAATGCAGCAATGAACATAAGGCTGCATGTATCTTTTCAAATTGGTGTTTTTGTGTTCTTAGGATAAATACCCAGAAGTAAAATTGCTGGGTCAGAACTTTCTTAATTTGAAGGATATCTTCCAAAACCCTGTAACAAATACCATTGTTTAATGGTAAAATATTAGAAGGATTTCTTTTAAAATCTGTGAAAAAAGAGGATGCCTGCCATCACCTCTTCTTTCAGTATTGCACAGGAGACCCTACCCAGTACAGTAAGACAAGGATAAAATGGCACAAGGTTTGGAAAGGAAGAAACAAACTTTTGTCATTTCCAGATGATAGAATTAACCACATGGAAACCCAAAGGAATGTACAGATAATTTTTTAAAATAATAAGAGCCTATATCATGTAATTGGAAATAATATCAAAGTAGAAAAATCAATTGCATTCCTATATCTCAGCATTGGTTTCTAAAAAATGACATAACAAAGAAGATATTGCTTACATTAGCATAAAAACATGAGGTGCCTAGGAATAAATCTAACAAAAAAAATGTGTATAACCTTTATGGAGCCAACTTTAATACTTTACTGAAAGCCACCAAAACACCCAAACATGAGACTCCCCTTGTGGTCCAGTGGTTGGGACTCCACACTTCCACTGCAGGGGGCACGGGTTCGATCCCTGGTCAGGGAACTAAGGTCCAGCATGCTGCATGGCGTGGCCAAAATGTTAAAAAACAAACAAACAAACAAAAACCCAAACATAATCTTACATATATGAAAACTTGATATAAGCCAGCAGTATCACTGCAGTTCACAGGAAGTAAGTGATTCTGGGACAACTGGTTTTCCGTATAGGAAAAAAATGAAATTGAACCTTATCTTTAACCATATAATTTGGAAAATATATTTGCAACAAATGTAATCAATGTCATAAAAATTAATGACTTTAATATGAAAATGGCACTTGAAAAGTTAAGAATCTTTTTGACCTCAATTTGGTAGTCTATAGACACCATAAAGGAAAGGAAAAGGTAAGCCACTAATTTGGAAAATACATTCACAACAAATATAACCAAAAAAGAAAAGCCACTAATTTGGAAAATATATTTGTAACAAATATAACAAATTTTCAGTATTCCAGAATATGTAAAGAACTCTTAAAGATCAATAAGAGACAGGCAAATAACTCCATATAAAAATAGACAAATGGCATAAATATACATTTCACAGAAGAATACTCATTAGTAATTAAGGAAGTGCAAATTAAGACTACAGTGAGAAACTATTTTAAACTATTAAATTACCAAAACTTATAAAATCTAATACTAAGTATTTGGCAAGGGTGAGGAACAAAGGGAGCTCTTATTCAGTGTTAGTGGGAGTGTAAACAGCCACAACTCTTTGGAAAACAATTTGTCTTTATGCTGTAAAGCTGAACATTCGCATACCTACTACTCAAGAATTTCATTCCTAAGTATATATTCCAGAGAAACTTTTGCCCACATGGATCAGAAGACATACACAAGAATGTTCATAGCAGCATCATTCATAGTAGCAAACCGCTAAGAACAACCTAGATATCCATTAACAGGAAAATGGATAAATTGTAGAACAGTTAACTGTGGCACATACAACTGAATATTGCATATACAACAGTGAAAATGAATGAGCAGCATAGAGGCATTTTAGAAACATATAGAAAGAATTTAAAATGAGCAAGTTGCAGAGACCACATATAGTATGATATCATTTCAATAAAATTCAAAAGCAAGAAAAACTTTATGATGAATAGATATGTAGCTAAAAGCAAAACAAAACAAAAAGCTGTTTAATAAAGGAAGGACTAGAATTTTTGTTTTTCAGCTGCAGCCTCTGGCTCCCAGAATGGGGTCATGAGCTACCTTCTAGCATCCTGGCTTTGCCAAGACTGAATCAGGCCAGACCCCCAGTGCAGCTTTCTAGATTATCACCGTCATGTGTAAGGAGCCTGTGGGAAGTCAACGTACCCAGAGCACTGGGTACAGAAGGCCTGGCTAGAGATTTAAATGAAATAGGCCCGTGGATGAGCACAGGATCTTAGAGCCGACCAGAGGCCAGAGAACAAGAGGCAGGGGCTGAAACCCAGCCAATCTGAGGGAGATACTTGCACACTGCTACTGAGGATTCTGGCTGTAATCACTCTACTGCCGGTTCATGCTCCAGACCATCACTGATGGTGTTGAGGGCATTGAGAGAATTGCAGCAAAAACCAAATTAGAACTTCTCAGAGATTCTAAGGGGGCAGGAAATCATGTCTAAAGAATTAGATAGTTGTGAACCAGAGAGCAACACAAGACCCAACGTGGAAAAACAACACACCAATACACAATCAGAGAAGCATTCAGCGTTACCAACAAAAGGAAATGGTTAAAAAGCCACGACTTTAAAGAACGGATTGTTGGGCCTCCCTGGTGGCACAGTGGTTGAGAGTCCGCCTGCCGATGCAGGGACACGGGTTCGTGCCCCGGTCCGGGAAGATCCCACATGCTGCGGAGCAGCTGGGCCTGTGAGCCATGGCCACTGAGCCCGCGCGTCCAGAGCCTGTGCTCTGCAACGGGAGAGGCCACAGCAATGAGAGGCCCGCGTACCGCAAAAAAAAAAAGAACGGATTGTTCATTTAGTCTGTTATTCTCCATTGAGAAAAAAGTTACGGACCATTAAGTGCCATTCCCTCTAATGTAAGCAGGGACTAAGTGCTGTCAGGCTAGGTGATTTGAACTTGATTATGGGGGGTTATAGAAGAATTTCAGTAGGGAGTGACAAAGTTTGCTTTGCTTTTTTGAGAGCTCACTTAGGGACAAGTGGGTTGATTTACATGACTCCATTAATAGCGAGTTGTTTTGTGTTGAGTTTTGACTACTTTATTTCACTTAAGCAAGTGGAATCCTTGCATTTTGTCTAGGAAAGAGCATGGTGTGAGGGCACAGGAGCAAAGGAAGAACCAGTCGACTGTGGTCACAAGCAGGGGTGGCAGTGTGGGTTAGGTAACTGGGCTATTCTATTCACAGCCAGAGGCTGCTCGCTTTCTGGCCGTGCCATTCTAGCTGCATCCTGGTTCCCAGATGTAGCAGTCACATCCCTGCCCTGGAAGGGCTTTCAGCTCACCAGCAGCCATGGGACCAGCTGGAGACATGGTTGAGTGCACAGTCTGTATAGGCACAGAGTCTCTAGTCTTCTTCCCAAGCAAGTGCTGACGATCCAGCCAGCCATATGACCCTTCCGTTTACATGGAGACAAAAAATATATATAATTATTTAAGAGCTTTTATTAATCTCAAGTGAAGTTACCAGATAAAGTTTAGCCATATGTAATCAAGTCAGGGATTACACTCTAGTTGAGGTTTAAAGATATACAGCAAATACTCCACGTGGAACTATAGAACTAGACACTGGAAGAAACAACAGCGTGGTAATGGCAATGGTACATTTTATTGAATGTTTACTATGTACCAGGCACCATGCTCAGCATTTTGCATGCATCATCTCATTTAATCTTCATAACCGATTTAGGAGGCAGGGACTATGATCACCCCCATTTTTCAAGAGAGGAGACTGAGGCAGAGATGTGAGGTTACTTGATCAAGGTCACACATTTGTAAGTGTGAGAGAAGGTTTGATCGATCTCAAAGCCCATGCCCTCTGCCACTACACTCTACTGCATCTACGGTGAGGGGCAATGCTGCTTGAGACTTCATTAGGACCTGCAAGGAAGCTCTCTGGTGGGTAGCAGTGAGGTGATGGAAATCTCAGTACATTGCTGAGGTTGAGAGTAAGGCAAGCCTGGGATAGGCACAATCTGCCTGCACCCAATGCTTTGGGAAAGCAGATTCCCTAGAAATCTGCACTTGATTCCATGTTCAAAGATCCCCAAAAGTGCTTTTGACTACTGAGGAAAGGAAGAGTCTAAAAAATAAACTGGGGCTTCCCTGGTGGCGCAGTGGTTGAGAGTCTGCCTGCCAATGCAGGGGACATGGGTTCGTGCCCCGGTCCGGGAAGATCCCACATGCCGCAGAGCGGCTAGGCCCGTGAGCCATGGCCACTGAGCCTGCGCGTCCGGAGCCTGTTCTCCGCAACGGGAGAGGCCACAACAGTGAGAGGCCCACGTACCACAAAAAAAAATAAAATAAAATAAAAAATAAACTGTAGGCTAAAAAGTTGAAAATTATTCCACTCAAAAAAGTAAATTAAATTGATTGATTCAGTTCAACCTGTGTTTGTTGAGTACAGCATCAATACAAATCAATGAGGCTGCACAGGGAACTCTCTGAGGGATCTGATTTTAGAAGGACACAAGAAAGATTGAAGAAGGGACTTGGAAGGCAGGATAAAAGTCTGGCTTGAACCTGTAGGTATAATGTAGCAAAGAGGCTGAATCTGAAAAGCAACAACAAAAAATACTCTAAAGACAGCAAAACAGTGCTGTTTCTTTTGGATTAAAGACAAGGCAAGGATAGACCCAGCACTGAAGCAGATGGTATAATGTTACATGATTGGGGAGAGGCAGGGTTTTCTACTCTCTGCTTTTGTTTTCTTAATCAAGGAAAATGGTCCTCAATCTAGAAATGTTAAGCAAATATCTAGATGAGGAAATTGAATCTGGATAGGTGAGAAAAATGGGAGAGCAATGAATTCAGGTTTCTAAGCCCGGGTGAAAGATGATATGTACATACAGAGAGTAGTGTCTTTGATGTGGCCTTACTAAATCAGAATTTGTTGATTGACTGAGTTAACCCCCTGGTGTTGAAATAAGTTGCAGATATACCTCAGTCTTTGAAGGCTCACGAAGAAATCCTGGACCAAAAAACTAGAGATGAGTACATTTTCTACTTTCACATGAGAAAGAAACATGAGTTCTGATCCTTGTCAAAATTCTAGAAAGGATTGTTAAAGAAATTGTGAATATGAGAAAGAAATTTAGAGATTACTAAGGAATCACTGGTGTTTACTTAGAAGCTTTGGAAAACAAATGTCATTTCCTTTTGTGGGTGGTGTTGTGAGGTTTGTCACGCCAATGGACAAAGCAGGCTTTGTGAAGCTTGGTTTCAGGAAATTATTTTGTTATTAAAGTTTCTTATAAGAGCCTAGTGGACAAGATACAGAAATGTAGACTGGATGGTACCAGTTGGGTGCCATGCGTTTAAAGTTTATAGAACAGTCTCATCCAAAGGTCTCTAATGGGCTAGATCGCTCTGTTCTTGGTCTAGTCCTATCTGATGTTTTGTTTTTCAATATAGTGTAAAGGTACAGGATGCCCTTTTTTATCGATTCCACAGAAATCCCAAATCTAGGAGAAACGTGTCAGATGGAGAAAATATCCCAAAGATTTCCCCTTGATGGAACAAAATAAACAAGATGATAATTAACAAGACACAAATAAAGTCTTGAATTAGGTCTAGAAAAAGATCAGTTGCACAAGTAGAACATAAAGTCATCAGACTTCACCACCCCTCGTGTGGAAAGACCAGATTCGACTGCAAGTTAGGAAGAGCCAGGTGAAGACACTGCTGCTAAAAGGACTTCTGCAATCCCAGGGCACAGGGTGAAGATGCAAGGGTGTCTCTCCGCTCTGGGTTGTTTGATTCTGGACTCTCCTTAAGATGTATCCTGGGAAATTAGAGGGCAAACAGAGGTGGGTAGCTCTTTTATGACAAAATGATAAATGACCTGGAGGTACTGATGAAATAAGAACACTTCAGTGTATCATGAGACCTGCCTTCAAATATCTGAATGTCTTTCATGAAAATATAGAGTTACTGTTCTCTATTTTCCTTGAGAGGGCACAACTGGACTCACTGGCTTGCAGCCAACCCATCAAAAATCAAAAGAAAGAAGTTTTCAATACTTAAGAGTACACAGCCCTGCAGTGGGCTTCTTGGACAGCAGGGAATTCTACCATCCTTGGAGAATTATAGTAGAATCTGGGGTGGGAGGGAGGTAGAGGGAATTCCTGTGTGCCTCCATGGCTGGGAGAGATGATGACCCCTAAGTGTTCTCCCATCATGTATATGATTTGAATAATGACCGTTACCATTTATTGAGCTTATACTAAGTGACAGGGCTGGGCTAAGGTCTTTGTGTGCACGATCCCACTGCATCTTTATAACAAATGAGGAGACTGAGGCTCAGGGAGGCTGTTAAGAGCTTAAGCCCACACAGTGATAGGTCAAAGAATGGAATTTTGATCCCAAGCTTGAGTTTAAAGTATACGCTTTTAATTTCTATGTTATATATGATCTCCAGTCTATATACTTCATTCTTTCATTCAGCAACTATGCCCTGGAATGCCTTGTTCTTCACCTCCTCCTGCCTCTCACTCATCCACTTAGGCTGAGCTCACCTACTGTCTCCTCTCTGAGGTTTCCCCACTTCCTCCACACAGGATGAATTGCTTCCCTCCTGTGTTGCATGGCAGGGGGCACATTGTATCCTATTTGCCTGTGCAGTGTTGGTTTTCCTACTGGACTGCAAGCTCCCAGTTTCCTGAACAGCTGGAACCAGTGCTTATTCATCCCTGTCCCTCAGCACCACAAACAATGCTCAGAAGATGTTGGTACTCAACAGGTTTATAAGTTAGTCCATTCATCCACCCAGTCATTCATTCAAGAAACCTAAGAAAGAATAACATCTATTTCTTTCTCTTTTTTATTGGAGTATAATTGCTTTACAATGTTGTGTTAGTTTCTGCTGTACAATGAAGTGAATCAGCTATATGTATACATATATCCCCTCCCTCTTGGACCTCTCTCCCACCCCACCCCACCATCCTACCCATCTAGATCATCACAGAGCACCAAGCTGAGCTTCCTGTGCTTTATAGCTTATTCCTGCTAACTATCTATAAGGAGGCAAGAACTTACAATGGAGAAAAGACAGCCTCTTCAATAAGTGGTGCTGGGAAAACTGGATGGCTACATGTAAAAGAATGAAATTAGAACACTACCTAACACCATACACAAAAATAGACTCAAAATGGATTAAAGACCTAAATGTAAGACCAGACACTATAAAACTCTTAGAGGAAAACATAGGAAAAACACTCTTTGACATAAACCACAGCAAGATCTCTTTTGACCCACCTCCTAGAAAAATGAAAATAAAAACAAAAATGAACAAATGGGACCTAATGAAACTTAAAAACTTTGCACAGCAAAGGAAACCATAAACAAGATGAAAAGACAACCTTCAGAATGGGAGAAAATATTTGCAAATGAAGCAACAGACAAAGAACTAATCTCCAAAATATACAAATGGCTCATGGAGTTCAATATTAAAAAAACAAACAACCCAATTTAAAAATGGGCAGAAGACCTAAATAGACATTTCTCCAAAGAAGACATACAGATGGCCAAGAGGCATATGAAAAGCTGCTCAACATCACTAATTATTAGAGAAATGCAAATCAAAACTACAATGAAGTATCACCTCACACCAGTCAGAATGGCCATCATCAAAAAATCTACACACAGTAAATGCTGGAGAGGGTGTGGAGAGAAGGGAACCTTTTCGCACTGTTGGTGGGAATGTAAATTGATACAGCCACCGTGGAGAACAGTATGGAGGTTCCTTAAAAAACTAAAAATAGAACTACCATATGACCCAGCAATCCCACTACTGGGCATATACCCTGAGAAAACCATAATTCAAAAGGATACAGGTACCCCAGTATTCATTGCAGCACTATTTACAATAGCCAGGACATGGAAACAACCTAAATGTCTGACGTCAGATGAATGGATGAAGAAGATGTGGCTGTTACTCAGCCATAAAAAGGAATGAAACTGGGTCATTTGTAGAGATGTGGATGGACCTAGAGTCTGTCATACAGAGTGAAGTAAGCCAGAAAGAGATAAACAAATATCGTATATTAACACATATATGTGGAATTTAGAAAAATGGTACAGAGGAACCTATTTGCAGGGCAGGAATAGAGGCGTAGACGGTAGAGAATGGACATGTGGACAGAGAAGGGGAAGGGGAGCTTGGGACGAATTGGGAGATTAGGATGGACATGTATACACTACCATTCGTAAAATAGATAGCTAGTGGGGACAAGCTATAAAGCACAGGAAGCTCAACTTGGTGCTCTGTAACATCTTATTTATTTCTCTCCCCCTTTTAATCCTTCCTGCATGAAACTCCAGGTATCATTCTCCTACTCAACCACCTTCAGTGTCCCTTTGTATCTACAGCATTAAGTACAAGAGCCTTAGCATGGCTAAGGGGCCTCTATTATATGTAGATTTTCATACCCTCCAAGGTCTCATCATCCTCCCCTCCATGTCCCCTTAGCCCTTCCTGATCTCTGTCTCCACCATCTTCTATCCTATTCCCTAGTCTTTGAACATATTGTTCCCTCTTCTTGGAATATCCTCTCCCACCCTCATTATTTCCTCTCAAAGTGTTATCCATTCTTCAACGTCCCAGTTCAGACATCACTTCCTCCCGGGAAGCCCACCCTCACACCCTGACCAGGAAAAGCCTCCCTTCTCTGTATTCCCAGTCCTTTTTTGCTGCTTTGTTGTTGTGACAGTTTTCTAATATTCTACTTTATTTTAGCTTTTCGGTCCATCTGATCCAAAAGATTATCTAACAATACCCTTTTCAGCAGGCACTATGCCTTACTATCTCCAATATTCTTGTGATATGTGGCATTATCTATCACTGTATCCCCAGTACCTAAGGCAATACCTGACACCTATTCCATAAATAGGTGTTATTGAATGGATGGATGAATGAATGAATGAATTCATCAGAAGTTCTGCATTGTAGCATCAGTTTGCACGTTAACTAAATATATAATTTGTGACATTTCATATCAATTGCTCTGGACCCCAGTTTCCATATCAATAAAAGGGTGTTCAAGGAGACAGGGAGAAAGGGTACTCATTTTTATGGATGACTTTGCTGTGTGCAAGGCAATGTGCTAGGGGCGTTATTTACCTTACAGGCCTAAGGGAGGGAGGGAGGGATGAGGATGGGGGAGGGGTATACAAGCAGTGAAGAGTATGGGCTTAGGATAAGGCTTCCTTGAACTCAAGCCCTAGCTCTGCTACTTACTAAATGTGAGCTTGGGCAAGTTATTCTAACCTTTTAAACCTCTGTTTCTTCAGCCATCAAGTGGTGATAATAAGAGAACCTACTGGTGAGTTTGTTATGAGGATTCAGTGAGGTGTTGAATATAAGGTACTTAGCCCATCGACTGGCACGTAACCCTGAATTATAAACAGCAGCTCATTATTATTATTCTATTACTTGTGTGTCTTCTTGTTCAGTTTACCTCATGAAGAAGCAGAGGTTCTGAGAGGTTAAACTACTTGCCCAAGGTCACATCTTCTGTCTGCCCTGTTGTCCTCTCCACCTACGGGACCCTTCAGGATAAATCTTTCGAGAATGGCCATGAGCTTTGCAACACAGCCTGTGTTCCCATTTCAGGGTGAAATACTAGAAAGCCACCCCATGTTGCTGCTTCTCAAACATGCCCAGAGTTTAGCATTTTATTATCTAAACATTTAGCATCTAACACTGAATATCTAAAAGCAGGGTCAATTTTCTCATGGTTATTCTTCTGTTTAATAAAGGAAGAAAGGTCATAATCTAAGTTATAAGAGTGAATGGATATAACTTTTTCCCTATGAGATTCAAAGCTAATACCTTTTTCTCCCCCATTATTTGGCTTTGTGCAAAAAACCAAAATGCCAATTACTGCTCCTCTGTGACCAAATGAAGTGTGAGCTTCCCTGCCCCATAAAGGGAGCCACACCCCACCTGGACACTCAGTAGGCATTTGATTCAGAAGAAGAGAAGGAGATAGTAACCATCAGGGTTACTAGGGTTTTCTTTGATGGAGGATGTGATGCACAAATGTATAGAAGTGTTTTTTTTCTTTAAATAAATTTATTTATTTTATTATTTTATTTTATTTATTTATTGTTTCTGGCTGCGTTGAGTCTTTGTTGCTGCGTGTGGGCTTTCTCTAGTTGCGGCGAGCGGGGGCTATTTGTTGCGGTTCGCGGGCTTCTCATTGGGGTGGCTTCTCTTGTTGTGGAGCACGGACTCTAGGTGCATGGCCTTCAGTAGCTGTGGCTCGTGGGCTCAGTAGTTGTGGCTCGTGGCTCTAGAGCGCAGGCTCAGTAGTTGTGGCTCACGGGCTTAGCTGCTCCGTGGCATGTGGGATCTTCCTGGACCAGGGATCGAACCCGTGTCCCCTGCACTGGCAGGCAGATTCTCAACCACTGCGCCACCAGGGAAGCCCTGTATAGAAGTTTTATGGAGGACATACAGATAGGCAGGAGAGGGATCATTAGTGGCAGGCCATTGTCAAGGGTATATGGCCTATGGAGCTGAAGTATTCATCTAAATGTCCAGGAGGACCTCCCCCAGACCATGCACAGGTGGGTTTTATTTGTCATGCCCATGATCTCGAGGCATCAACAAGCCGTCAGGAGGCTGCACCTGCAGAGCCCTTTTTGCTACAAACATGGCCCCCTAAAGTAGCTCCAAAGCAGTTTGATCATGGGAAGAGAAATGCCAATCTAACCCATTTGCCGTTGATTTCTTAAGCAGATTCAGGCACACAGGATGAAGCACAGCTTTTGCAGGAATGGTTTAAGCTGGTTCTGGAGAAGAATAAATTAATGCGATATGAGTCGGAGTTACTGATCATGTAAGTAAGGCAACACAGATAACAGTGAGGCCTAAAAGCAAAGGGGGTGGGAGTGGGGTGGCCCACCCTCCTAGGTTGAAGTCTCAGGATTTTTTCTTCTTGTGCATACAGAATTGTGATTGAGACAAATTGACATTTGATGTCTTGCATATCATGCTGGCATTAGTGCAGAGAATCTTCAATTGTCTGTTCTCTGCTGTGGAGTCCTATGGCTAAAATGATTTCAGGTAATGGGTCTGGAGCTGGAGGGCCTTTGGATAAGACACTTTCAATCCATCCCTGTTCCCCACACCAGGGGGCACCCACTTGCAGTCACACACCTGCAATGGGGAAGCATGTGTCTGGCTTCTGTGTGTGAATCATGGGAAGGGCTTGCTGAAATCGCCTGACCACTTCCTTGTGGCTTTAATGGATTGAAGGTGGAGATCGGTCTGGCTGTCCTCTGAATGAGAGGTTGCAGTCTGGCTGGGAGATCAGAAAGTAGAGATGGATCTTACCGTACTCTGAAAATGTTGAAGGTCATTCTACCTGTCACCATGCTGGAGGGAAAGGAAGTAACATTTAATATAAACTGACTAAGCACCACAAGTTGTACTGGGTGTTTTCACTTATGCTATCTTATTTCATTTTCACCCCAACCCTGAGAGTTAATTTTGGGAGTCTTTGAAAGGGTCTAATAAAATTCTTTTCCTCTTCTCTGCCTGGGTTCTGAGCCAGGTGAGAAATAAGACAATTGGGTCAATAGTTGACCCAGAATATCAAAATAAAGTGTTTATTACTGATTATGTCTAGCTCGGCTAAATATGAGAGCCCAAGTGGGTTTGCTAACTATATTCATTTCCTAGGGCTGGACTAATGTATTATCACAAACGGGGTGGTTTACAATGAGAGAAATGTATTCTCTCTCAGTTCTGGAAGACAGTCTGAAATTGAGATGTTAGGAAGGCCATGCTCCCTTCACAGCCTCTGGGGGAGAATTCTTCCATGTCTCTTCCAGCTTCAGGTGCCTCCAGGCATCCCTTGGCTTGTGACTGCATCACTCCAATCTCTGCCTCTGTCTTCATGCAGCCTTCTCTGTGTGTCCATGTATTCTCTTCTGTCTCTTGTAAGGACACTTGTCACTGGGTTTAGAGCCCACTGGCATAATCCAGAATATTCTTATCTCAAGGTTCTTAACTTAATTACATCCACAAAGACCCTTTTTCAAATAAGGTCACTTTCAAAGGTTCCAGGAGTTAGGATGTGGACATATCTTTTGGGAGTTCACCACGCAACTTACTAGACTACCCAACCCCAGAATTAGACACACTCATCTACCTAGTCACAAAAGGTAGTGAATCACTTGCTTCTTAGGGGTAAGGCTTTTACCCTAGACCAGTGGGTCTCACCTGGGGGCAATTTCCATCTCACTTCCTCCTTCCAGGGATATTTGGCAATGTCTGAAGACATTTTTGTCTATCGCAACCAGGAGGTACTAGTGATATATAGTGCGGAGAGGCCAAGGGTGCCACTGAACATTCTACAATGCACAGGGCACCCCGCTTCCCTCACCAACAAAGAATTACCCAGCCCAAAATGTCAATAGTGTCAAGATTGAGAAATCTTGCCCTAGACCCATAGCAAGGCTCAGAGTAACAGAGAACACATGTTTGCTGCAGGCAGGCTGATCCCCAGGGAGAAAGGGTGTGAGCTGGGTTCCCCAGTCTGTTCTTCCCAAATTTACCTCCCCTGGAGTGAGAGTGAGTATAAGCATGAAAGTGGAGAGAAGAAGCCAGGAATTATACTCCTTGAGCTCCACTGACATGAAGGAAATGCCAGGAATGGGGAAGAAGGGCTCATCTGTAGCAATTACTTTTATTATTACTGTTTTTTTAAATTGATGTACATGCTGAGACTCAAAACAACTAAGTAATTTGTCCATCTCTGCCTAACTACAAAGTCCTTTTTATACAACTGTATCGTCTGCCTTTGGTCCAGGTGTGAATTATAAAATTCATTAACAAAAAAGTATCAAGCACATTCCATGTGCTAGGAAATGTGCTGGGTACTGTGGAAGTAGAGATGAATCAGGCCATAGTCCCGACCTTCGAGGATCTCATGGTTTCAGGGGAGACAGACACGCAAGCACACAGCATGAGAGGAATGAGAAAACACAGCAAGCGCTCCATGGAGGTTTGTAGGAGGAGCAGTCAGTGCACAGGCCCTGCCGGCAAAGGTCAGGTGGGTGGTGACTGCTCAGTGACTGTGGCTTCCCTCCTTGGTACACGGTCAGAGGGAACTTTCTCCTCCAACAGAGGCCAAGGAGGAGAACTCGGACGTGTGAGCTGGACAAAGGCAGGTGGGAGCTCTGGTAAAGGATAGGTTTTAGTTTGGAGAAAGACCTGGCTGAACCAGGAGAAACGTCTTACACTGGTGTGTCATTTTGGGTCCCTTGGGAAAGCAGGTGCCAAGACAGAATTAGAAGTACAAGAGATGTACTGGGAGAAAGGAGAAAGGGAGTGGGAGTGGGAGTGAGAGGGAAGTCTTCAGACCCCATGCAGTCCTGACACCTGTAAAAGGAGAGGGGAGGGAGTGAGAATTGGCAGGAGGAACCTCAGACTGCAGTGCAGCCCTGAGAAAATCTGAGCCAGGCGAAGGGAGCCCCAGAGCAAAGACTGCCCATCCGAGGAGTCCGAAGTGGGGCAGAAATGGCCCAGCTCCAGCACCGCCACTGTGCTCGCTCGCTGGCTGGAGCTGCTCAGGGACAGTGTGGCCTCAGCACAGCAGTGAAGTGGAATCTGCTACAGCAGTCAGCTCACTACACACTACACTCCTTCCAGAGTTCTCTCTTAAAGGAAGATCTGAGTGGTGCGTTTCCACTGGCTACCAGAGTGGGCCAAGGGAAGTTGAGTGTCAATAACAAAAGGGAGAGTATTGAACAAAGCGTGGACCTTGGCCCACGTAATAGTAGAAGTAGTAAAAATAACGACAGTGGCAACAGGGTATAGTAAATTGACCCAAAGCTATAGCAGATATGCATGCAGCCTGCAGGTGGGGCTGGAAGGGAAGGCCCCCCTCCACGTCAAACCCAGGGACCTAGACTCAGCCCTCACCCTCTTCAGTGTCTCTGTAGCATTGGACACCCTTGATCTCTCTCTTCTCTCCTGAAACTCTCCTCTCTTGGCTTCTGTGATGCTGCATTTCTTGTTTACCCTTTCAACCTTTTGCTTGCTTCTTCCCTGGCTCTACCGCTTTTGTTTGGCTTCTAAATGTAGGTGTTCCCAAGGTCCTGTCTTCAAACCTTTTTTTCCTCTATAGCAGGGGTCCCCAACCCTCGGGCTGTGGATTGGTACTGGTCCGTGACCTGTTAGGAACCGGGCTGCACTGCAGAGCAGGAGGTGAACAGGGGGCGAGCAAGTGAAGCTTCGTCTGCTGCTCCCCATCGCTCCCCATCGCTCCCCATCGCTCTCATTACCGCCTGAACCTTCCCCCCACTCCCCCGGCCCCCACTCCTGTCCGTGGAAAACTTGTCTTCCACGAAACTGGTCCCTGGTGCCAAAAAGGTTGGGAACCGCTGCTCTATAGCCTCCCTTTTAGAGATTACGTGACTTCACCTATCACCTCTGACCCCTGCCTCATCCATTTGTGGTCCTCATTTCTCCTGAGAATGCCAGACCTGCACTCCCAAAGGTTTGTGGAACCTCCACATTACCACATGGCCCAGCGTGTGGGAAGCTTACACACATACTCTGACATACGTGGGCTATCCCCAGGCATGGAAAGGTCATGAAGCTCTGTCTGAGCTTCGCCGAAAGCTAACTTCACTTCTTGACTTTGCTGTTCTGTCGGTAGACACACTGAGTCCCCGGCACTCCAGCTTGACTCCTCCAAAACATCGCTGATTCTTCTTCCCACATCACTCACAACCAGATGGATAGTTGTCTGAGTATTCTGCCTCCATCCGGACAAAATGTCTCACTCCTCTTTCCTCCTTGTTTACCACAGTCAGAGATCTGGGAGTTGTTAGAGGTGATACTTGAAGTCACATTGCCCCTAAAAGAGAGGAGAGTTTCAGATTGTCATTGCTTCTACTGTTCTGATCATTTCTTCATGATCCAGTCCTGGGTGGCCTTCCAAAAGCTTGCTGAGAGCACATTACAACCTTCAGCTGCTCCCCATCATCTCTTGAGTTCAGCATATCTCAGCAGCAGTAGCAACAGCAAAACTTTCAGTTTAGAGATATTCCAAGACCCCAGTTTTAATAAGGAAAAAAGAATGCAGTCGCTATGGTCAATGGGTTTGTTAGTCAATATTTCTACACAGATCTCCAGTATTTACAAAGTTTGAACATTCTCTCATCCCCAGGGCCCGAGAACTAGAATTAGAAGATCATCAAAGCAGACTGGAGCAGAAATTAAGAGAAAAAATGCTCAAGGAGGGTGAGTATGGTGATATGTTTGGGGCTTTTGTTAAAGACGTTTTTCCGCATGAAGACACTTGACCAGAACATACTGCACATTGCAGAGTGGAGCACTTTTCCTGCCTTGTGTCACCAGCCTGGAAGTCAGAGGGGGCACAAAGCCAGCCTTCCTCTGCCCCCACCAGAGCACAGCAAGTCCTTCTTAGCTTCATTCACTGGGGTCGTGAGAGCAGCATTTAGCTCCATCCCATGTGCTAATAGGAACAAAGTCATTTAGTCACGCATTCATTCACTTATCCATCCATTCATTTAACAAATATTTGTTGAGAATCTAGAGTGGGCCTGGCAGATGGAGAAGAGCAGCCCTGCCCTGTGGCCTCACTCGGGAGACTGACACCCAGACCAGTAGTTACGACACAGTGAGATGAGGGTCATGACTTATGTGCTTTGGGAGCACAGAGGAAGGCAGGCCTGGTTCTGCCAGGCATTGGGGAATGTAAAGGAAGCATCCTTCCCACCACGGGCTGGGCCAGGGCATCACACATGAGAAAATTATTTCCACCATGAAGGAGGGAGAGTTGAAATAAACTTAATCGACACCATATACTGATTTATGCATTCATAGGCTCCAGCCTGCGAGGCATATTCACTCTGTTCTGTGCCTGTATGTTTGTGGGGCCAGATCCGTGCATGGCTTTCCTACATTTAGACCTAAGTCTGAAAGAGCAAGTTAAATCATTTCTGTATACATCATGGACCGAACATTGCACCTACCTATGGGTTACCTGCTTCAGAGCAAGCCCTTAGTAAATATGAGACATTATCATCATGATCATTCTTATTTAGGTATTTTATCCCCATTTTACAGATTAGAAAACCGAATCTCTGAGAACTTAAAAAGCATGCTCAACATAAATGATGGGTCTAAGACTTGAGAACAGATCATCACAGACTCGGGGTCTCCTGTTTTTTCTCACATAGTCGTGTTTGTAGATTGTTTCTTTTTTGTTTGGTTGGTTTTTTTTTTTTTTTTTTTTTGCGGTACACGGGCCTCTCACTGTCATGGCCTCTCCCGTTGCGGAGCACAGGCTCCGGACGCGCAGGCTCAGCGGCCATGGCTCACGGGCCCAGCCGCTCCGCGGCATGTGGGATCTTCCCGGACCGGGGCACGAACCCGCGTCCCCTGCATCGGCAGGTGGACTCTCAACCACTGCACCACCAGGGAAGCCCTGTAGATTGTTTCTTTACAGCAGTAGAAAACTATTTCTAACAAAATCCTTAGAGAACTGCTCTGTACAGAATGAATAAAAGTGGCATACATCATCTTTTATTCGTCAGAAGGGGCTCAGATGGTTCCATCATTGACAAACCAAAACCGAGAGAGGACTTTTAATTTTTTTGTGTTGATAATCAAATAAGGGGCATGAATACTGAAGTGTACCTAAATTAACAAACCATACTATATAACTAATATCTCACTTATACATCTCATAAAAATTTTAATTTGCTCCATATCAGGGTGGTAAAATACATACCACCAAAGGCTCCATTAGTCACTTTTTTTTTTTTTTTTTGGCGATACGCGGGCCTCTCACTGTTGTGGCCTCTTCCGTTGCGGAGCACAGGCTCCGGACGCGCAGGCTCAGCAGCCATGGCTCACGGGCCTAGCCGCTCTGCGGCATGTGGGATCCTCCCGGATCAGGCATGAACTCGTGTCCCCTGCATTGGCAGGCGGACTCCCAACCACTGCGCCACCAGGGAAGCCCCATTAGTCACTTTTGAATCTTTTTTTTTTTAAATTCTTACTAAAGAATGATGGTCATACATCTTCTCACTCTTCTGGGGTGTACAAAAAAATATAGCTTCTTCATTTTGCCTTGTCATCTTGTGCGAAACCTTCATACCACTAGTTATCAAGAAGAAAAGGAAGGTAGGAAGGGAGGAAGGAAGGGAGGGAGGGAGGGAGGGAGGAAAGGGAACTTTTTTTATCCCTCTCTGGTAAACTTAGTCTGATGCAATAATTAAGGCTGATGCAGTCCCTCTAGGAAATGCTCAGTCTTTTGGGGATGAAAATGCTCAGTCTTGCAGGTTGCCACCCCTTCCATCTGCTTGATTCTTAAGGTGACCTCCAGGTCATGGCGAGAGGCAGGTTTGTGTGACTTCACAGCACTGGAAATCTGCGCGGGTTTCTCTGACTCATTGACTCCCACATAGCTATCTCCTGTCATCAGGCTGCCACTGTCTCTGCTGGCATTTGCAGCCGAGGTGTGCGGCTGGCCTGACCCATAGCCTGGCCTTTCTCTCAGCGTGCCTGGAGCCTCACTCCTGGCCTCACTCAGCCTCACCTCAGCACATCCTCCACTCAGCCTGGCCAGACAGTCTCCACTGTGAGGCCACTCCATCCCTCATCACGGGGAGCCCCATGGCAGGCCCAGTGGCCGTCTACTTTTGCATCTCTGGGGCAAGTGGACATTTCTAGGCTCTACCAGTGTGTGCCACACACAGCAGATCAAGATCTGGGGAGCCACACCCCGACCCCTCGTCTCTGCTCAACCATGAAGTTCTACCTGTCCCACGTTTATACACAGGGCGCCTTTCCAGCTGGCCTCTTCCCAGAGTTTCAAGCAAGGGGCAGGGCAAGAGTCCCTCAGCCCCCCAGCGCTCCCATCAGATGAGGTGACATTCCCTGCCTCTTTGGGGGCTTCCAAGGCCCAGAACGGAGAGACTGGAGCCCAGGGCTCTCACCTTTGTCTTCTCCTGCATCTCTCTCCTCCCTCCCATCAAACACGAGCTGCAAAGAGAATGGTGCCTCTTTATTTCCCTTTTGTCATATGTACCTTATTCCTGACACTGTTCTCAGAACTCAGCCTGATGCAAGAGACAGTGGTACCATCTCTGCTCTGGTATCCGGCCCACCACCTAGTCCCAGTGTGTTAAATAGGAAGAGCTAACAGAATTTATAGAGTCTTCTCCCAAGGCAATAATCTGGTTGACAAGACTTAAAAATCTGCCTTTAAAATCCTATTTTGAGTGTCAGAAAGTCATTGCTACCTGTTTCTTACTCTTTTCCTTCCTTTTATAAAAACCTTGTCTCCCTGAGGCAATCGAATGTCTCGGGCCAATTAGGAAGAAGGTCATGTACTCATCAGGGAGAAGCATAGTCACAGTCTGGAAACATCCTCCTAGCGGCCAGCCATAACCTCACTTGGCTGCCGCCTGGTCTCTAGTCAAAGGGCTGCAATTTGTCATTAACTACAAATGAAAAAAGGATTCTCATCCTTAAAATAGCTTCCACTGATGCGGATGGTTTACTTAGAAACTTTTCTCACAGATCGCTCTGCTCAGCCATGTTTAGGGGAAACTGCCTTTGTGTTGCCTTGTTGGTTTCTTTTTTGTGAGGGGAGGGCAGGTTGGAGGGCTTGGCAGGACTTGGCTGGTATTAACTTCTTTTTCTCACAAAGGGGTTTTCCCTGTCACTCTATATAGAGTCTCAAGATGAAAACTGAGCTGACAGCAGCACAAAGCACCCACCTTTCTAATCTGTGACTTGGAGGGCAGGTCCCTGGTATTAAATTCATTTCCTTGTTTTCTCCATGGAAATTAAAGGGCAGAACAAGTCCAGAACAATCAAGAATGCCCGTGCCAAAAGTTCTCCTGGGGTCACATCTTACCTGCAGTCCAATGTGGGTGTTTTTGTTTGTTTTTATTTTTTACTTATTTTTGTTTGTTTGTTTGTTTCTGTAGAGAGCCACAAAGATGAGAATGATCTGAATGAGGAGCAAGAAATACTCACTGAGCTGATGCAAGTAATTGAGCAAAGGAACAAACTGGTGGATTCCTTAGAGGAACAACGCATAAAAGAAAAGGCTGAAGACCAGCACTTTGAAAGCTTCATATTCTCCAGGGGATGTCAACTGAGCAGGACATGAGAAAGCCCCACGGGGAGCAAGCCGAGGACCAGATCAGGCCATGCACCCTTCACTCTCTCCTTCTTCCTTTCACAGGATATGTCAGACCTGGAACGTAACTTATACCATGCTGCAATATATATATATATATATTTTTTGTGGTACGTGTGCCTCTCACTGCTGTGGCCTCTCCTGTTGCGGAGCACAGGCTCCGGACGCGCAGGCTCAGTGGCCATGGCTCACGGGCCCAGCCGCTCCGCGGCATGTGGGATCCTCCCGGACCAGGGCACGAACCCGCGTCCCCTGCATCGGCAGGTGGACTCCCAACCACTGTGCCACCAGGGAAGCCCTGCAATATTTTTAAAAGAATTTAAGATTCTCTCATAGGTACTCCAGCTGCCCAAGATCCTTCCAGAGATTATAATGAAGAAAATACAAAGACTCTTTTGAAATTGGCAGTCAACTTCAGTGGGTCTCTTAAATTGGAGGTGACCGTGGCAGATGACCAGCATTGTTTTCCGTAGAAAGTGACACAGAGATCGATTTTCCCGCTGCTTTCATCATTTTCTCATCCCAAATTCATTGAGTTACACATCTAAAGATTTTTAAGAAGCTGCCTTTTCATTAATATATCCATATTTGCCTTTTTTTGCATGGATGACCGGTTTCCAAATGTCAGAAAGAAGCAGCCGCAGTTTAAAGATTAGGTTAATATTTAAATTGTGTTTCCAGAGAAAGAGAAGAAACCTTGAGATTACTGATTACATAAAGCAAATAATTCATATAGCAGGTGTTAATTCAATCCAGGGTGAATTTAATTTACCAGGTGTAGTTATAAGCCTTAATATAATATACATAAGCAATGAGAGTTTAATAGAACATTTGAGCCTTAATTTTATTTAAAAAAAAAAAGGAGGAAAAAAGGAAATAAAACTTTGACTTCATACCAGCAGGATTGTTAGTTAACACCAAATGGTGTTGGCTTAGAAAAGCTTTTTTTTTTTTTTCCCCCAGAGCACTCTCCTTATTGCCGCTGGAACATAGTGAAAAACCTTTCTAGAAAATGAATAATTTTGAAGCACTTTTTTGTAACTATTGGTAATGGCAAAAAGTATTATAAAACTCTTTTTATTTGTTGATAAAATATTGGTGAGGTTGATGCTGCTACTAAAAACGAACATTCTAGTGATCCAGGTGAGGGATGCTCCTCAGTGGTGGTCTTATGTCTAAACAGAGAAACGTCTCTGACACTGTCTCCAGGGGTTGCCCAGGAAATCCACGACAAGACAAGGCCACTTCTGCCTTCAAGGTGGATTGGGGAGCAGTGGTCCCATTTACCAAATCCCAAACTGGGTAATGGATTTTTTGATGGCATTTTCAATGTGAAAAGAAAGCTGGGAGATGGAGTTTGTGCACTGACATGGGATTCCTGGGACATTTTGACTGTTCATAGGGGAACCAAAGAAAAGATTTTAAATGGTGATTTGTTGTCATAAAGTATTTGATTGTTTTCCCTCAGTGGGATTCTTTGAGGAGTCAGTCCATCATTGACATGAGACAGACTGAAGAACTCTTTGTTGTATGTTTGGCCTGTCATTTCTGCAAGTGTTTAAATGTATTGTTGGACAAATGGTGCTTTGCAACTGCCTGGAGAGCTAACTTACCTCAATATAAGTTAACCCATAAACCACTTTTGTCTGAGATGCTGTCCGTGCACACCAATCTGGTCAGCTGAGAAGCCAGAAATTAGAAGTGTGCTTGGATTTCCTGAGTCAGCCAACATTTTGGGTGGTATTAAAACACAACCTTTCCATGGATATACCAAGTTCCAAAGGTTGTAGTTCTTTTTCTTTCTTCTCTCCTTCCTTTTTCTTTTTATTTTCTTTTTTCTTTTAATAATCAGGTCTTCTAGTGCCTGAATTCTATTATTAGGAAATATATACAAGCATCTATTTCCCTCTTTCTCTCTCTCTCTCTCTCTCTCTCTCTGAAAACTGTGCCACTTAGGGCTATTTATCTATTTTTATTTATTTGTATATTTGGTGGAAATGACTAATATGATTTCCTCATTATTCTGGTTTTCCTGTGTTATAATTTGGAGAAGACCTATTAGCACTAAGCTATTGGTATATAAGCTATTTAATATGCAAATAACCCAAAGGTTTGGGGCAATAAGTTGTATAGTATTAAAGATTTATGGAGATAGTCAAGATAATATTTTCTGCCATCAGGCATTCAGAGGTAAGACTACAGATGCATAGAAATGTTAATTCATTTTAAGAAAGATACATAACTTCAGTTTTCCTTCTAGAATGGGTAGAATTATTCAAGCCCAGTCACCATTTGATGCTTGCATACGTTTAACAAATGATGCTCAAATGTGTAGTGTCTGGGTTGTTTTTGTGCAAAAGGATTAATTGCCACTTATTTTAATTAGTTCTATTTTGGTTTAAAAGAAAGATTCTCCCAAGAGGGCCAAGAAAGAAGGTGGTTCTTGGCCCCAGTATTCCGCTGATAGATGAAAGAAGCAATTTGTTCACTTTCTCTTCCAAAGATTATGTTCTGTGGTTTAAGGCTGAGTCTTATCTGGCCAAGTTAAAACATAAAACTCATATTTAACAGCCTTCTACTTATACTGGCTTTCAGTTTTCCCAGTACTTAAAAACCATTTTAATGATCATTTCCAAAAGGAGACAAATATTGTGGCTGTTGAACTGTTAAATGATTGCAATAGAGAAAGTTCTAAGACCCTCAAAAGGTAAAATATTGTACCATTGGAAGACAGCTTCTCTGTATACAGTATGGGTAGGATTATGATGAAAACAGACGGAGCCTTCACTTTCCCATAAAATAGCACTTGTGATCAAGGCTGAGCCATTTAGGACTCTGAATGAGACAGAAAGCCCCAGCCTCAGGTCACATTTCATAGTCTCACACAGCTTCTAAGTTAAACCAAAAGGCTCACAATTAAAACTTCAGAATTTTACGTAAACTGGACCAAGAGGACCGTTCTTAAACTTGCCCTCCCAAACCATTCATTTATTTATTTGTTTTATAAACATCTTCCAAATACCTGTGGGATTCAGCAACCCTGTGCTAGATGTAAGGATACAGAAAGAACATTATTCCTCCACCCGCAAGTAAATACAAAGATAAACAAATACCACTCCCAAATAAATAAAAAAAGAACGATTTTTATTATAATCATCAACCTATTCTTCTCACATTTATCTCAAGCACAAAGACTTATCTCCCCAACTATTTGTACTGCTTCTTTGGCAATAAAAACACAAGTAAGTTCATGTTCCTAAAACTGTGAAAAATAATATCAGGTTATACTGTTTCATTTAAACCTGGACTTTGGCAGTGTTAGGCTGCTTGGAATCAATGGATGTTGAGATGCAGCATATTAATTGCAACTGAGAAAGGAAGTGGCAGGTGTTTGCAGCTCTGATGAGCTGCAATGAAATTGATGTTTTCTGCATTCTGGAGGCAGATGACGATTCAGCAATGTCTGTCTTCCCAGGAAGCAGATTTGCAGGCTTTTCCTTCCAAACTGAAAATGGCAGCATGTCTCACCCAGGCAGTTGATCAGAGAACTCCCTCAGCAGGGCAGAGGTGGCAGGGGGCAGCTGGGGCTGCCACATGAACGGAGAGAGTGGCAGTCATTGGATGTAGTGAGCTCAAATGTAGGAGTTTATTGTAATAAGAAGGTCCACGTACAAGGGAGCGTGTACTATTTCACCTACTGTTTATCTTCTAACCTCACTGCTGAGTGGCTTGTGAAAGATTAATTTGCTTCAACAATTGGGAACTATTCACGTGGATTGAAATGTGTTACATATGCACAGCTATAAATACTGAAATGAACCCAAAACAAATGGTTTTCTGTAGAAAGAATCCAAACATGCGGGTTTGGTCTGGCACCTCTGAGGGCAGCGTCCATTTCAGTTCTTTATTCCAGTGAAAGGACGTGAGCAAAGCTTTGATTTCATGTAGGAGTGTGTGAATTATCATTGGATGCTTTATTCCCACTGGGGCACCTGGCAGGACTTACCTGGATGTGAGTGGAAGGAGAAGTGAAGAAGGCTTGCCTCAGGTGTATTCTCTCAACAAAGAAAGCTGTTCTCAGAGCTGGGGAGGGGGAGAGAGGGGGCCTCTCCTGTCCCAGCTCCCATTTCTCTTACCCGGTACAACCCGGTTTTGTATTTCATTCATGCAACAGGAATACTCCCCTCTGCACGAAGCTGGCCCCTTCCTTCAACTCACACCCTTTCAGGACTGAAGTTTTTGGTTTATTTGTTTGTTTCTGTTCTCTCTCTCTCTCTTTTTTTTTTTAATTAATTAATTTATTTATTTTTGGCTGTGTTGGGTCGTTGTTTCTGTGCGAGGGCTTTCTCTAGTTGCGGCGAGCGGGGACCACTCTTCATCGCAGTGCGCGGGCCTCTCACTATCGTGGCCTCTCTTGTTCTGGAGCACAGGCTCCAGGTGCGCAGGCTTAGTAGTTGTGGCTCACGGGCCCAGTTGCTCCGTGGCATGTGGGATCTTCCCAGACCAGGGCTCGAACCCGTGTCCCCTGCATTGGCAGGCAGGTTCTCAACCACTGTGCCACCAGGGAAGCCCCTGTTTCTGTTCTTAATCCCGGCATTGCAAATTCATGAAATGTGAGCGCATGATTCACCAGAATTGCCGCATCAGGTGAATCAAGTGTCTGGTCCCCATCATTTCACACAGAGTTCCCCCATTGTTTGGGAGCTCTTGTCTGCTGGTGGAATATTTGAAATTATTCATTTTTTACATTGACTGTCAACAGAAAGTAAACATAAATGCAGAGGAGAGCTCCTGTTTCACAAGTGCTAACATGCCAAGGGAAAGACCAGCCACCTTCCATGGCATTCTGCAAGTTTTCCTTGTGCCCATGCTGGGGCTCATTTGCCCACAGAGCTACTCTCACCACCCCTCAGCCTTCAGGGCAAGATTGGTAATTTGACACTCACTCCCTCTCCCAGCTCCTTTCTAGAAACAAAAAAAGCAAGACCTATGCTGTCACAGCTCCCCTGAGGAGCCCTCTGACCCTGATAACGGTAATAGATCCTGTGAATGCAGCTCACTTCACCTGCCAGGTGCTGTAATAAGCTCTGTAGGTGCATTATTCCATTTAATCCTGAAAACAAAATCCTTAAGATAAACATTGCCCCATTTTGAGATGATGAGATGGAGACACAGAGGCCCAGGAGCTCACCTGGTAGTCCAGGTACAAAGTGGTGAAACTGGGGCTGGACCCAGATGCGGGCCTCTAGAGCCCAGGCCCTTGACGCCAGGCCGTATGACCTCCTCTGTGTCCCCACCCACACTTGTGCCTTGTGCTGACCGTTCCTTCCCTTCCTTTCCTAGATCTGTTCTCATTGCCACCCTCTCCCAACACACCAGTGCCCAGCACTGCTCAGGGAAATCTGGCATTAAAAGCCCAAGCTGCCACTTTGAAGTGTTTTTTTTTTTCCCTTCTATTCTACATCTATATATACTCAAACACAAAAACAATCGTTTAAACAGTTAAATTACCTAACCTCCACCACTGCTCACAAAAATCTTACAGTAACCATGATACTCTAGGAACAGGCATCTTGTTTATCCTGGGGGATCAGGTACTGCTGACGCACTGCCGTGGACCCACCCCCCAGGGGACTTTTTGCCCGAAATTGCACTATACAATCCAATCCCCAGTCCCAAGGGTAGGGAGCCGAAAGCACAGGGCCAAGGGGATGGGAGAGGAAGGACCAGGGAGTGGGTTGGGAACCAGCTGAGAGTGAGCTGGCTTCTGCAGGTGCTTACAGAGAGTGCACAGAGCTGGGGAGGGGAGCAATACAGGGCTCACTGGAAGACAGCACTCGGGGGCCTGTGTGACCCTGAAATAACCTGATGCAGGGCATCAGTTCCCCATACACTAGAGGCACAAGAACTCAGTCCCCTGCCTATCCCCAGAATAGCAGAAAATGGTTCCCTAAGAATTTGGGGGAAATGTGTGTATGTGTGTGTGTGTGTGTGTGTGTGTGTGGTAGTCCCAAAACCATAAGTGTGTGATTTGAAAACAAATCAATAGCTCAAGAAAAAATCAACAAGTATAATTATTCTAAACATGGTAATCTGAGCATGAGTCATTAACTCAGGGCTCCAATTCCAGCTCTGCCACTGCTCACTGGATGATATTGAACAACTCAATTGTGCCTCAGTGTCTTCATCTGGGAAGTGGGGCTGATCCTCTCTTCCTCCCTTCCTCTCTCCCTGCCTCCCTCCCCTCCTCCCTACCTTACAGGTTCCTTACAAGAGTGAGTCTGCCCTACATAGGCTCCAATTTTAAAATGGAAATGGCTAGCCTATAACTTTATAGTCGGGATGGCCATGGTGAATCTCAAACTGTTCAAATCCCAACAGCAGAAACAGAAAACAACACCTCAGATCTCAGCAGAACGGAAAAGAATGGGCAGTTTCCACAAGAGGAGATGTAAGCAGTAAACAAGACCAAGAAATGCACTTCTCAGAGCATTGTCACCTACCTTTTGGGACTCTCTGAGTTGGCCTCTGCTGACCAAATACCCAGCCTCTTACAGATCTTTTTGGCCAATGATTCTTCAAGTACACCTTGAAGACACTCTCTGGCCCTGGTGATTCAGTTGCATCTCACCATCAGCTGTAGTACTTCTCACCTTCCTCCCTAAAAGGAAACATTTAAGTATGAAAAGCCGTAATATCTTCCCCAGCAAAGATGAAAGCAGAGACTCGCGCTCCTCCAGACCACACAAGCCTGGAGGCGGGTGTGGGAAGAAGGTGGATTACATCCGTGACAAAGAAGACCTTGCTCCCCTGATTACCTGCCCTGGGAAGGGGTAGGGGAGACCTTGGGAATAATCTCGGCGGCCTGTGACACAGACCACACCAACAGAATCACTGGAACCCCAGGTACTCTTCCCTGGCTGAGTCTGAAGTGGCTGACAACTGCCCCTTTCTATCCTTAAAATCTTCACCCCTGCTGCTGATTCTCTGGAGGGTTCTCCAGTCCTCTGCTAAATAACTCAAGTAGGAGCCACTGATTTTAGTGGCTTCAACTCTATGTGTAGGTGACGCTCAGCTATCATGCTCAGGTGAGGAAATCCCCCTACTAATGTTTACAGTTCATTCCTAGGCACCTGAAGAATAGGTGAGCAGGTCACCTGTCTCTAAGAACTTGGAACACATTCCGCCATGGCTGGATCAGAGGCCATTTGAATAGCGTCATCTGTGGGATCCTCAAGAACATCCCCACCCTCAGTCCACCCTGTCACAAACCAAGGCTGAGGTCTGCCGACTTTCCCCCTGGCCCAATGCCTTCCCTGCTCACCTAGAGAAGCCCTTGCCCACCCCTGCCCTCAGCAAGTAGGACCCCTGAAGGACATGCCCACTGGCAGCCTGGTCTTCGAAGGCCACTGCTAATATCCCAGAGTTCCTGAGGGGAATGTGCAATAGGAATTCTCACTTAAGGCTCTGAGTCCAGAACCATTTCATTTCACACATTCTTTTCATCCCGTGAGCATACCTTGCTTTCAGTGATTAAAGAGGTCTCCAAGAGGCTCTGTCTAGCTTCTCTCCACATCCCCTGATCCGGCTGCTTTGATGTGGTCCAACAACCTCCAATGACTGATTGGGATCTAGACCCTTTGTAAAACCCTCTTCATGATCTGCAGGCGTCTCCCATATTGTCCCTTAGATGGTATATCTGTTTCCTGGGGCTGCTGTAACAAAGCACCACAAACTGGGTGGCTTAAAACAACAGAAATGTATTCTCTCACAGTTCTGGAAGCCAGAAGTGCAAAATGAAGGTGACTTCCAGGCAATGCTTCCTCTCAAGCCCCTAGGGGAGGGTATTTTCTGGTCTCTTCCAGCTTTTGGTGGCCCCAGGCATTCCTTGGCTGTGACAGCACAATACCAGTGGGCCTCTTCCTCCCATGTGTTTTCACATCATCTTTCTTCTGTGCATGTCAGGGTCTAAATTCCATCCTATCCTAATGACACTGGTCTTACTGGATTAGGTGCCCACCTAGTATGACCTAACATGCTACTTTAACATAACTAGTTACATCTGCAGTGACTCCACTTCCAAGTAACGTCATATTCTAAGCTTCTAGGGGTTAGGACTTCAACCTGTCTTTTTTAGGGGACACAATTCAACCCATAACGTATGGTATTCACAGTTGGGGAATGTGAAGCTTTCCCCAAGGAAAGCCTCTTCCAGTTTGAATTTTACCTTAATTTGATTTGAGATGCTTAGTTTACCTCTATCCTGGGTTTTTAACCTACACAACAAAAAAGGAACACAGCAAAATAAAACAGAATGCAAAAGACAAGTTGCCTTAAGTATGACAGATATAAACACAATTAACGAAATCTGTCTGAATGGAACACACAGACTCCAATTGTTTCTCCATTATCTTAGTAGTTACTCTTTTACTATTCTTTTAATGGTTACCCTAGAGGTTGCAACATGATTCCTTGATTTATCAAAGTCCAGTATAAATTGTTACTTATACTTCATCACAGATAATGCCTGGATCTCAGAACTTAACTTCATTTGCTCGCTTCCCAATTTAAATGCTTTTGCTTTTGTGCATTTTAATTTGATTTATATATTTTTAAACCCTGTAAGACGTTATTATTGTCATTTTATGTAGTTAACATTCTTTTAGCTGCACCCATATATTTACCCTTTTATTCTTTCTTCTTCCATCTGGAACAATTTTCCTTCTGCCATCCACTTTAGTATTTCCTTTTGTTTGGATCTGCTATTTATTAATAATTTTTCTCAGTTGTGTTTTTTTTTTTAACTGAAAATGCCTTTCTTTTCTCTTTGTCTACTAGAGTGAAATCTTTTGGAGTCCCAAACCAAGGCAAGGGGGCCTTACTAGAGGCCCCCAGTTTGGTGCCACCTGAACTTTTGTCTGTCTACCCTTGTGAGGTTGGCAGCTGCCCTGCTCAACCTCTTCAGCTGCTGCCTCTGAAATTGGCAGGTGCCGCTAGGGGGAAAGTAGTCCCAAGTGACCGGCTCTCCTCTCTGGGTTTCCTCCTTCTCCTAGATCTTGGCCCTGTAAGTTCCGTCAGCTTTCCAGTGCTCTCAAACAGATTTAGTTTACATTTTGTCCAGCTTTTCCAGCTGTTCTCAGTGGGAGGCTTGGCCTGTATCGCATAGTATGATGGTCTGAGAAGCTGAACATCCAATTCCCATCTACTGTTAGGAGGACTCCTAGAAGCTGTCATATAACACTTTTGCTTACATCTCATTGGTTGAAGTTTAGTCATATACTCACACCTAGCAGGGAAATATAGTCTTTATTCTGAAGGACTGTAATCCTAGCTGAAAACTGTAGATTCTATGACTCTTTGGCAGAACCGATTCTAAAGGCTATAGTATTATTCTCTCGGTTATTTGCTATGTGATCTGAAGCAAGTTTAAACTCTCCAAATTTCAAGTTATTCATCTATGTAATGGAGGTAATGATAATATATGAGTCTCAAGTGAGATACTAATAACAAATATTTATTGAACTAAGACTTGTTATCTGCTGGGCACTGAGCTGAGTAGTTTATTTATACTAACTCTCTTGATCGTCCCAATAAGCTTATGAGGAGAGAACTCATTTTGATGATAAAACTGAGGCACAGAGAGGTTAAATCATACAAATATTTGGCTGCTGAATGGCAATTTGAACCCCAGACCTTCACCATGATATGGTCCTACCTTGTAAATCACAAAGCCCTACATGTTGAAATTGCTGAGGGGACCAGAATAGGAACAATGCTGGGTGGCTGAGGGCTGCACGTGCTTAGCTAGAAAAATGGTCCTCTAAGCGAAGGTCTGAGGACAGAACTGCCCTAGTTTGAGTGGATTTTTGAGTGATGTGGGCCACTGGTCATCGGTTTCATCTTACTCAAGGGTTAGATGATCAGAACAGCTCATAAGTTAAACATGGGAGTTGGAGAAGGAGACCATAGAGATAAAGGGGACCCTACAGAGCATGCAATCCCATGGCTTCATTTTAAAAAATCAGTCATTTTTGTGATAAGTGTGTAAATTTTTATTGAAGTACAATATACTTACAGAAAATTGCTCAAATTATTAAGTAAACACTCCATGAATTTTCAAAGTAAATACACCCATGTAACCAGCACCCGGATCAAGAAGCAGAACATCACCAGCTCCAGTAACCTCTCTCATACTTTCCCTGCTCCCTGTTCTAGTCACTACCCCTCCCAAGCCTAATCATTTTCATGACTCTAACATCAGAGACTAGTTTTTCCTGTTTTTTGAACTTTATATGAATAGAATGATACAGCATATGCTCTTTTGTGTCTGAATTTTTTTTCACTCAACATTATACTGTGAAGGACATTCCTATTGCTTCTGTAGTTACAAACTGTTCATTCTCATCACTGTATAACATTACATTGTGTGACTATCCCAATTTACCTATCAATTCAACTGTTAATAGGCATTTGAATGGTGCTGCTATGAATCTTCTAGAACATGTGTACGGGTACACAAATGTACTCATTCTGTTGGGTATAACCTAGATTGAAACTGTCGATCATAAGATAAGTGGGATGTTCAGTTAGTAGGAGCTACCTTGGTTTCACTTTATTGATGATGGAAATGAAAGTACAGAAAGGGCAGATATTTGTCCAAGGTCATCTAGCCACTGAGCTAGGACTGGAATCCGAGTTGTTCTCTCCCAGGACAGTTTGCTTAGGTATACATTTCGAAGAGAGACTGGCCTAGAGAGTCAGCAGAGTCTCACAGCAACACACATGTAACTTATGAGGCTGTCCTTATCATGTAACGCCTGGGTAAGATGAAACCAATGACCAAGCATGAGAGGGGGAGCTGGTCAGTGGGGCCATGATTGTAAATATCAATTTAGATTAGAGGGAGCTGGCGCAGGTTCTTCTTTGCATCTTATCAATGAACAGCCTGCAGTGTGTGTCCCTGATTAAGCTAGATTTAGATTGTCTTCTTCATTGCCAGGCCCCATGCAAGGTGTTTCCAATATATTATGTCATTTAACCTTTGAACAAACACCAGATCAATTCATATCCATAAGGGCTATAAAAGCGTAATATCAAAAGAGAGTGTATAAAAATCTGTAAGCAAACCAGAGCAAGTTATAACAGTGCTTTTCAAACGATCTATGGTGAAGGTCCAATCCATCGCAGATCAATATTTTTGTAAAATACAATAAAAAAGAATAAATATAAAACTGCACTGTTAAATTGTATAAAAGTTTCTAAACACTCTAGTTTCTATATTTAGATCATCAAGGACTAACAGCAGTTTGCAGACAATACTGGTTTTCAGACTACACTTTGAATAGCACTGATTTATAATTCACCACCCATTCCACTTGGCCTTTCAAGAGAGATTGATAATTATCTAAGAGGCAGAAAAGTTTGAATAAAAGGCATCTGCATAATTCTGAGACCTTAGAATCCATTCATACCCATATAGGTTACTGTCACCTTAACGGGACTTTACCAGTCCCCTGTCTTTATCAACATAACTTCAACTATTCAAAAAAACTCTTGCATAGAAAGATGAAAGTTACAAATAACATTATTGTTCAAGAACTTCCCCCCCAAATCTCATTGAAATGAACATAAAACACTTAAACTTTTCAACAGATAACATTAAAGACTATTTACCCTCCAAGACTCTTTGAAAATCTTGCCTTGTGTCCATCAATCCTAACCCAGTATATTACAATCCTCAGCCAAAGTTAATCAAGCACTACCCCCACTGAAAGACCTGCCTTAAACCAGATTCCAAAACCTTATAAATATCCCTGCTGTGCTCTCCCCTAGTCCAAGATGCTGCTAAGACTCTGCCAAGGCAGGACTCTCCTTACCATGGTGTACAATAAACTCAGCTTTGCCTTCTCTACACCTTATTTTGCTGGTAGTTCCTGGGAGCTAGCATCCAACAATCAAGCCTTTGTTTGTTCCTCCATTTAGTCTTGCTCAGTCATTTTCAAACTTTAGTATGCATAAAAATTACCAAAGAGGATTGTAGATGCAAAAGCATGCATGAGCAGTTTAAGAGATCTCCATGTATAAATCTGACCATGTCGTATTTAGAACCTAAGCCCTGCATACAGAGATCAGCAACTGGTGAAGAATAGAGAACCACAGAACCTTAGAGCTGGAAGTGGTTCTAGGTGCCCGAACATCAGTGCATGAATCAGCTACATCAAAATCACCTGATGTAATTAATCCCTGTTAAAAAATACCTATCCCTTGGTTTCACTTCAGATGTACTGAATCAGAATCTCTGGAGACTGGGCCCATGAGTGTAACAAACTCCATAAGGGATTGTGAAGCACAATCAGGTTTGAGAACCATTATGTTCTCCCACCACTTCATTCTGTAGATGAAGAAACAGAGACTCAGAAATGGGAGTAAACTTGTCCAAGATCACACAGCTCAATCACACAGCTATTGAGCTGTGTGTCTCATGATTCCCCGATAAGAGTTCCGAGGGTGGAGATCAGATTTTGGACATATCCTTATGTATAAAATATCCTGAACAAGAATTATGAATGATGTAATCAAAACAGGATTCTACTTTGACATTTCAACATGTCTTTAAGGTTTATCAGGGTGGTGGTGTGGGAGCGGGTGGTTATTGTAATCTCCCGCATGAAAATTCTAGCAGTCATTGAGTTCTCTGCTTTCTACTAGGTAAGAGGAAACAGCTAAAGCATAACTTTCAAAAAAGGTAAAATTACGACTCTTAAGCAAAGACAAGATGAACACATATCTGCTGAGAATCTATTGACCACCTTGTTAAATTTATGTTCTCAGGAATCGTTGCTTGTTAGTTGGCTGACTGGCTCAAGTAAAGGTGGATGGGTTATTACAAGGCTTTAGGAACATGTCCTAGGAAGGAAGCACAGCTGGCCCTCCTGAAAACTACAGGTAGGCCCTCAGAAGAGGTTCTAGGTCCAGGCAGCTACTCCCATGGTTTTTCATTACTCAGACCACAAACTTCTTGAGCACACTTCGTTGCTCGATTGTTTTGTTTCTCTACTCATCAGCAGGCCTGTGGCTAAAAATGGACACCCCCAGTCTTGAGTCTGCATTATCATCACTAAGTGCTGGACTTCTGACAACTGTCTCTAGCTTAGATTCTTGATGGGGACTATCTGATTGGCTGCTCTCCAGTCAAGCATTAGGGCCCATTGGGTCAGGTGATCACTCAGGGTCAATCAGCTGTAGCTACTTGGAGGAAACAGTTGCCAAGGGGTTGTGTGAGTGTGTGAGAAAGAGAGAGACCCGGAGACAGCCAGGGGAGCCCAAGTGAGAACCTCAAGTGGCCAAGCACAGTAAAACGTGCCTTTTAATCATTTCCAGCATGAGTCCTTGAAATGCTGGCTTTTGTGCCACTCCCCTGTGATCCCCAATGAGCCTGGTTGTCACTCTGTTGCTTTTATTTAGGCAAGATAAGTTGGGGGCGGGGGAGGGGTGGGGAGGCGGTTCTCACAGGAGCCGATGGCCTACCTTCCCATTCATGTTTCCACCTACATTTGGGATCCTCCTTTGTACAAGCCATTGAGCTGCTAGAAACACAGATATCTCTAGGTGTTGGCCTGTGCTCATGAACTTCAAACTTCTCACTCTTGGATGGGGGTGAAGAGGAGGTTGACAGTCATGGATAAGTGCAGGAACAGCTGGATGTGTCCAGCTGGTGGGGCCCGAACACATTTTGGTTCCCTCTATTTCTTCCTGAGCAGGCTCACTCTCTTTCAGGGGCACAAGACACGGGCCTAATAACTACAGTTAGAAATGCAGGGGAGGAGCGAGCTTCTCACCCAGCAGCCGGGCCAAATCAGCTGGAGACAGAGTAGCAGGTGGGTTCAGTTCAGCAATCACTGAACCCTGGGTTGGAGCGAGGAACTCTGCTGAGTGCGGAGCCGGGGCAAGTACGGCCTTCAGGCTCCAGGGCTCCCAGGCTGAGAGGGTCACACACACCGAAACAGGTAAGGCCGCACGTCCTGCAAGGGGCAGTTCTGGGGCATCCTCCCTGCTCCGGGCAGCAGCGGGGCGCGGGCCCCGAGCGCGCAGCTCCTTTCAGGGCGGAGGGCGGCGCGAGGGAGGGAGAGAGGGAAGGGAAAGGCGAGCGTGAGCTGCCTCAAATGCTTGGAATAATTCCGCTTCCGTTTGGAAAGCCGCAGCCTCAGTCCCGCCGCGCCCGCCGCGTCCGCCCGGCGCCCGCTCCGCGTCCCGACCGGCCCGCGGCTGCCCGCTTCGTCGCCATGGCCACCTCCCCGCAGAAGTCGCCGTCTGTCCCCAAGTCCCCCACTCCCAAGTCGCCCCCGTCCCGGAAGAAAGATGACTCCTTCTTGGGGAAACTCGGAGGAACTCTGGCCCGGAGGAAGAAAGCCAAGGAGGGTGAGTGCGGCCCGGGCCGGCGAGCTGCCGGGCGGGGGGCCATGGGGCCGGGGCTCCTCGGGCAAGGCGGGAGCGCGCGGCGGGTGCCCGGCGCCGGGGAGGGGGGCGCGCGGCGGTGCGGGCGCGCGCTGCCCGGGAATGTCTCACGGGGCTGGGCCTCGCCGCAGCCCTGCTCTGGGTCGCCCGGGCGCTGCCCTCCTGGGCCCCGCGGCGATCGGGTGTGGCGACTCGGGCCTGGAATCAGGCGACGCGCGCGCTGGGCCGGGGGCCGGGGAGGCGGCCGGGCCTGGCAGCCCGGAGGCGGCGTCCTCCCCTGGGCCTCAAGTCCCCGCCTTCTCCGCGCCGAAGGCTGGCAGTTTCCAAGTTTCTTCTGAAACTTTTCTGGGCGCCGTCACTCTCACTCTTTGCCTTCATTGGTCTTTGAAATCAGATCATTTCCTAGACCTGCTGAAGTGTACGGTAGCAGCCTTGGCCTCTGGATCTCTCGTCCGTCCCCAGGGCCCAGCAGGGCTCTATTAATGTGTAGATCAACACCAAATGTTTGTCGAACGAATGAGTGGAGAGGTGGCTGTCCTAGAGGTCCCGCCTTGTGATAAATGATAAACTCGCACGCAAGGAGAAAACCTCGATTAGACACACACACTTGTAGCATCCTGGGCTCTGATCTGACCCTTCTGTGAACTCAAGAGTTAAGGGCTCTCGCAAAAACCATTTCCTTTTTCTCACCAGGGTGAATTGAGGTGATCTTATTTTTTTCCAGGACAGTTTACATGTAAAATATTTTGTCCCATGGGCAGATTTTGCGTCCTTTTTTTTTTTTCTTAATTGAAGTATAGTTGATTTACAATATTGTGTTTGTTTCAGGTGTACTGCATAGCGATTCAGTATTTTTTGCAGATTATTACAAGATAATGGGTATAATTCCCTGGGCTATACAGTATATCCTTGTTGCTTATCTACTTTATATATAATAGTTTGTATCTGTAATCTCACACCCCTAACTTGTCCCTCCCCGCTTCTCTCTTTCCTTTGATAACCACAACTTTGTTTTCTATATCTGTGAGTCTGTTTCTGTTTTGCATATACATTCATTTGTATTATTTTTTAGATTCCACATATAAGTGATATCATATAGTATTTGCCTTTGTCTGGCTTAATTCACTAAGCCTAGTATTCTCTAGGCCCATCCATGTTGCTGCAAATGGCAGTGTTTCACTCTTTTTTATGGCTGAGTAACATTCCACTGTGTATATATACACCACATCTTCTATTTTTTTTTAAACATCTTTATTGGAGTATAGTTGCTTTACAATGTTGTGTTAGTTGCTGCTGTATAACAAAGTGAATCAGCTATACATATACATATATCCCCATATCTCCTCCCTCTTGCGTCTCCGTCCCACCCTCCCTCTCCCACCCCTCTAGGTGGTCACAAAGCACTGAACTCATCTCCCTGTGCTATGTGGCTGCTTCCCACTAGCTATCTATTTTACATTTGGTAGTGTATATATGTCCATGCCACTCTCTTGCCTCGTCCCAGCTTACCCTTCCCCCTCCCTGTGTCCTTAAGTGCATTCTCTACATCTGCATCTTTATCCCTGTCCTGCCCCTAGGTTCATCAGAACCATTTTATTTTTTTTTTTAGATCCCATATATATGTGTTAGCATACGGTATTTGTTTTTCTCTTACACCACATCTTATTAATCCTGTCATCTATTGATAGGCACTTGGGTTGCTTCCACATCTTGGCTATCGTAAATAGTGCTGCTATGAACATTGGGGTACATGTATCTTTTTGAATTAGAGTTTTCATCTTTCCAGATATATACCCAGGAGTGGAATTGCTGGGTCATATGGTAGTTCTATTTCTAGTTTTTTAAGGAACCTCCATACTGTTTTCCAAAGTGGCTGCACCAATTTACATTCCTACCAACAGTAGACAAGGGTTCCCTTTTCTTCACATCCTCTCCACCATTTATTTGTAGCATCCTGATTTTTATTTTGAATAATGAGGTGACAGTCGGAAAAAGGGCTAGTGACTGCTGTGTAGGTAGAAGATGCTTAGTTTAAAAAATTTTTTATTTTCATAGACTTCAGTGGTTTGGGAATAAACATTTTTAAGTTTGTGATGATGATATGTTAAATAAGTTTCATGTTCCTGAGTTATCTTAAAGCATGAAAAAGAACTCAGTGTTGAGAATTACCAAACTTGATACAAAGAACTAGACTTCTATTCTCTATATTGAATTGAGAAGCAGCAAAACATATCCCCAGAAATGTCCCTGCCCTCCCCCGAGTGTGCTTATTTTGGAAAACCGTTGTGTGAGTAGTGTGTAGTTGGTAACAAATTGTGAAACCCTGGATTGGAGAGTCTTTTCCTAGGTATCCCTGTAACTTTTTCCTACAGTGTTCCCGATATGGGCTCTCCAGCTTGAGACTGGGCAACTAAGAATTATTGAAGCTCATGACCTACCAGAAGTGCTCACCCCACTTTGCCAACTCTTTAGAAAGGTTTACTTTATATTGAGCTCAAAGGTGGTCTCTCTGTATGTACTACTATTCTGTTCATGCAGCCAGGAGAACAAGTGGGACGGTGGCTCTTCACTTTCTCCAAGTGGACCAGCCTGTTTTGTGGAGTCCCTTGATCAGTCCAAACATCCTCTGTTCCTGTAGCTGGTCCTCACAGATGAGCTTCATGGCCCCCTGGTATCCTATCTTTTCAGTTTCAGTCAGGATCCCTGCAAGAAACAGAAGGGCACATTAGTTGGGATTTTAAGAATAATGTGGTGAAGGGACTGTTTACAGAGGTGTGGGCAAGGTGAAGAGAACCCAGAAGGATGCTGAGACACCTGGGAGCTACCACCAAGGGGAAGCCATTACCAGCCCTAGGCCTGAAGGGCCAGGGGGAAAAACCGCAACCCACTGAGAGCTGGAGCTGTGGAAGGGGCGCTGCTGTAGAGGGACACAGCCACTGTCGGAAGTGTGGAGATGGAGCAGGGAGACAGTGGCACAAGAGATACTTGCATGTTCTCTCTCTTCTTGCCCTTGAACCTCTTGCTGGTTCTTCCCATTGGCCAGACCCCGTGGGAAGTCACCAGGGCAAGGGAATCTGGGTGATGCAATGTGTCGGGGTCAGCTCCCTTAGGGCGCAGAGCAGTGCAGAGAGTAGATCATAGTGGGAGTGTTGAGAAACGGAGAATAACTAGCAGACTCTCAAAGTGAGCTGCCCAGAAGTCAACATAGTATGGTGGTAGTCCGGTCCATTAGGACAGGGCTGTCACCTCCTTTGTTCTAGCATAGATACCACATTCTATTAACGTAGCTGAGGCTGCTTTTCTTTATTCTGCCAGCAACATCACAGCTATCTCTGAGCTTGTTACCAGGTTACTCAAAGACATTTTAATGTTTGTTGCTCCTAAATCATTCCCTTCCCTATCTTGGATTGGCTCAGTTGGGTTTTTGTTGTTGTTGTTGTTGTTTGTTTGTTTGTTTTGTGGTACGTGGGCCTCTCACTGTTGTGGCCTCTCCCGTTGCGGAGCACAGGCTCCGGACGCACAGGCTCAGCGTCCATGGCTCACGGGCCCAGCCGCTCCGCGGCATGTGGGATCCTCCCGGACCGGGGCACGAACCCGTGTCCCCTGCATCGGCAGGCGGACTCTCAACCACTGCGCCACCAGGGGAACCCTCAGTTGGGTTTTTGAAACCAAGTGCAAGATCTTATTTTTATCCTTGTTATAGTACTTAACTGTTAAGTCCTGATTCTGTTATTCAGTCTATTAGCTAATCCAGGGGATGTAAGGGGGTGAATGGAAGAGCATGTGCTTCTTCTAAAGGGATGCCGTCACCCAGCTATAGCCACTTCCTGCTACACGGGGTGGTCCTGCAAAGTCAGAGAAGGCAGTGGGGTTGGTCTGAAATGACCTGCTCTTGGCGAGCACGTGCTGGATCTCAGTGATCGGTGCTTTCCCTGTCAAGGGCCCACTAACCATCTCTTCAGTAACAATAAGGCTAGGTCTTGCTCTGGATCCTGCATAAACTCACAGCTCTGTGCTTTGCAGAGACTGCCTTCTTCCATGTTCCCCCTAGTGTTCTGGAACCTCCCATTCTTCATGATTCCTCAAGATCATGGATGTTGGTCTATCCACAAATTACCCCAGTGCTTTGGCATAGAATTCTCCTGGGCCCAAGGACTCCCATTCATTCACTTGAAACCTGTTGTGTCTCACAGTCAGATACATGTAAGAATATTTAGGTCAATAATTTCATATTAAAAGTATGTTTTCCTAAGAATACCTACTAACATATATCATAGAATGACTGGAAGTCTCATAAGAATATAGTAAAACTAATGATCACTCCTGTGTTTCATAAGAAAAAATAGCCTGAGGGAGGCAAGAGAGAATAGAGGCTAAAAGCATGGTCTTTGGGACCAGACATATTTGGGCTTGATTTCTGGTCTGGCTCTTTATTTATTGTTATGACTTAGGACAAGTTCCTCAATGCTTCAAAACCTCTGTTTTTTCATCCATAAAATGGGGATAAAAATTCCTTCCTTACATGGAGGTTGTGAGGCTTAAATGAGACAAAGCATGGCACAAATAATGGAAGCTATTAAAACTGACAGCTCAGTTTTGTTGTTTTTTTTTTGCGGTACGCGGGCCTCTCACTGTTGTGGCCTCTCCCGTTGCGGAGCACAGACTCTGGACGCGCAGGCTCAGCAGCAATGACTCACGGGCCCAGCCGCTCCGCGGCATGTGGGATCTTCCCGGACCGGGGCACGAACCCGTGTCCCCTGCATCGGCAGGCGGACTCTCAACCACTGCACCACCAGGGAAGCCCAGACAGCTCAGTTTTAAGTAGTCTTTAAAATTTGAAATAATCTTTTCATCATGGACTGCAAGAAGATTCCACAGGTTCTGCAAAAAGCTTCACACGACAGTATGAAGCCTGTGTAGCACTATTTTGGTCCTTTAGAAATTAGGGGGGCTTCCCTGGTGGCGCAGTGGTTGAGAGTCCGCCTGCCGATGCAGGGGACACGGGTTCGTGCCCCGGTCTGGGAAGATCCCACGTGCCGCGGAGCGGCTAGGCCCGTGAGCCATGGCTGCTGAGCCTGCGCGTCCGGAGCCTGTGCTCCGCAACGGGAGCGGCCACAGCAGTGAGAGGCCCGCGTACTGCAAAAAAAAAAAAAAAAAAAAAGAAATTAGGGATCTTTCTTTGCAAGTCAGATCATCCTGTTTCCCAAGATGTCACATTTCAGCATTTAAAAATATCTGGTCCCATTCTCATGAGTTGTAGCTAGGTAGCTTTTGTTTTTCCTCTGTGGATCTTCTCGTTTTGGGTTTCCAGTCCCCATTTATGCTGTGTAGTTCTTAGACTAGCCTTTCAGAGTCTACTTGACAAAGGGCCACTTTTCACCTGCCTTCCTCCAAATCTGTCCTCATGACTTGCTCTTTCCAGGAATGCCATCTTGGATTGTATCTCCCAGCTGAAGGTGCCCTAAATTAGGCCTGCAGCAATGGTTATTCCTATATTTTAACCACTTATTTATTATCTATCAGAGTTTTTACATTTTGTCTGGTGCCCAAAGTGTACCATTTTGGTTCTCATTGGCTGTCCCGTGTAACTGGGGGAAATCCCCAAATTCTGCAATAGACTTATGGTTTCTAGAGTGAGCAGAAGCCTCAGTATTGCTGAGCAATCCTTCTCTCCTAATCAGCTTGCATCTTCATTTTCCAAAGTGCCATGTTGAAACCCTTGTCACTCAAGCTCTTCCCCAGACCTTGAGATAGAAAATTAAGTGCCAGGTATGAACTTGTTCAAATTTTCTTCACCCCCCCACCCGCCAGTCCCAACTGTGTCTACACCTGTCCTTTCCTGTTCCCTCCCTCTCTTAGTCCCCTCCGAGGAGGTCCTTTCTTCCCTTGCTTGTGAGGCCCTTCACTTCCACTTCTTCCCAGACTTGGCATAGCCATATCCTTTTTCTCATATCCCCAGTCTTTTTCATGCTGCTCTAGCACCTTAACATCTGCAAATATGCTTGAGTCTTTGCCGTTTGTAGACACTCCCGATGCTGGTTTCCTCTTAGTTGCTCACCAGAGGCCTTGGAAAATTTGTCTGCACTGGCTTCCCCTTTCTGAGCTCCTAGTCACTTGCTGATCCGCTATTCCCATTCTTTCACCAATTATTTATTGAGTTGCCTGCCATGTGCCAGTCACTGTGTTAGGTGCTGGGATATGGCAGGGAAAAAACAGACAAACATCCCTGCCTTCATGAGCTTGCCTTCTAGTAGAAAAGACAGATCACAAATGTACGTATTGTATTAGAGTAGTGATAAGTGCTCTACAGCGAAATAAAGCAGGGAAAGGGGAAATGGAGTGTAGTGGAGTGAGGGAGGAGGGATGGTTGACAGTTTTAAATAGGGTGGCTAGGGGAGACCTCACCGAGAAGGGTTTACTTGGGTAAGGTCCTGAGGAAGTGAGGGAGCGCAGTATGTGTATCTTGGAGAAGAACACTGCAGGCAGAGGGAATGGCAGATTCAAAGACCCTGAGGCAGGAGTGGACCTGGTGTCTTGAGGACAACTGTGGAAGGTGGTGAGATCTCAGGGGTAATTACAGTGAGGGGACAGCTGTGTCGTGTTCTGGAGGCCATCGTAAGCCTGGGGCCTTTACTCAGGGTGATGTGGGAAGTTTTGTGCCAAGGAATAATATGATCACGCTTGCTCTGATGGTGGTAAGTGGCTGTAGGGGGGCAGGAGTGGAAACAGGGAGGTGAGTTAGGAGGCCACTGTAACGATCCAGGTGGGAGACAGAGGTGGTCTGGCGCTGAGCGGTAGCAGTGGAGGGGTGAGCGTTCAGTTCTGGATATAGTTTGAAGATATAGTGGATAGGATCTATTGAAAGATCAGGTGGAAGGTGAGAGAGTAGAATCAAGATGACTCCAGGGTCTGGGTTTGAACAAACCCAAAGATGGAATTGACGTTAACAGAGTTGGAGAATACTACAGGAAGAGCTGATGTGGGGAGAAAGAGCAGGACTCTCTTTTGGACCCTGTTTAGTTAGAGTTGCCTCCTGGACTTCCCAGGGGCCATATTGAGTTCGCAGTTGGTTCTAGGAATCTAGCTCAGGGGAGGGTTCTGGGCTGTCTCCAGCCATACACCTCTGTATGTAGGTGTACTTAAAGCCACGAGACTGAAGGAGATCATCAAGGAAGGAGTATAGGACGTAGAAGAGGTCCATGGACTTTCCAACATTTAGAAGTTGGGAGGTGAGGAGGAACCAGCGAGAGAGACTGGAAAGGAGTGACCAGGGTGACAGGAGGGGAAATGGGAGAGTGTGGGCTCCTGGAAGTCAACTGAATAATTTATTCTGTTCCCAAGATTTACACTTCACTGGCCAAATTCTCCAGAATCCAGTCTCCTTTTCAATCGTCACTCCACTTGGGCTCTTGGTGGTGTTCGTATTATTCAACTTTTTCTTTTTATAAACAAACAAACAAATAAATAAATAAATTTATGGCTGCGTTGGGTCTTCGTTGCTGCACACGGGCTTTCTCTAGTTGTAGCGAGCGGGGGCTACTCTTCGTTGTGGTTCATGGGCTTCTCATTGCGGTGGCTTCTCTTTGTTGCAGAGCACGGGCTCTAGGCGTGCGGGCTCAGTAGTTGTGGCTCGCGGGCTCTAGAGTGCAGGCTCAGTAGTTGTGGCAGGTGGGCTTAGTTGCTCCGCGGCATGTGGGATCTTCCCAGACCAGGGATTGAACCCATGTTCCCTGCATTGGCAGTCGGATTCTTAACCACTGTGCCACCAGGGAAGTCCCTCAACTTTTTCTTTTCCTTAAAATTCTCTTCTCCCTTGATCTTATCCACACTGAATTGTTCCCTGTGTCTATTTTTTTCGGACTCCTTCTCGAGCTTCTGTTATTTGTTTACCTCTCAGCAGCATTTCCCGGGGTCCTGACTTCACCTGCTTTGCCCTCTCATTCTGTTTTCCTCTCCATGGATTATCTCACTTACTCCCATGGCTTCAAGGGCCACCCGCCATTTGTGGTTCCCCAATCCACATCTCAAATCCATATCTTGTATCCAGATATATCTTTCTACTGTCTCCTGGATGTATCACGGGATCCTCAGATTCAGCATGCCTATAATGGAATTATTATTTGTCCCACTTGCCCAAATCTGCTTCTCCTCTTCCACCATCCCACCAGCTTCCTAAGGTGGAAATGTTGCAGTTGTCCTCTGTTTCAGAGGTCAGCAACTTTTTTCAAAGAGGCAGATAGTAAATATTTTAGACTTTGCTGGCCCTCTGGCCTCTACACAGCTCTGCCCTTGAGGCCACAGATGATAGGTAGATGAACCAGCGTGGCAGTGTTCCAATAAAAGTGTACTTATGGACACTGAAGTTTGAATTTCACATAATTTTAATATGTCTCAAAATATTCTTTTTGTTCTTTTTCAGTCACTTGTAAAATATGAAAACCATTCCTAGTACTGGGCTGTGCAAAAATGGATGGAGGCTGGATATGGCCTTGGGCAGTAGTTCACCCACCCCTGCCCTGTTTCATCCCCACAGCCAATCATCTCTCATGAAGTCCGGCTAATTCTGCCATCTAAATATTGCTGCCTTAATTCAGGCCTCATGAGTGCTCTTTGTTTTCTTCGGGATTGCTTATTTTATTAAACTTTAGCGTCTTTATTTTCCACCTGAAGTATTGCCGTATCCACCCCACTAGTCTCCCTAGCTCTGGTCCTTTTTTGTTCAACCCACCCTTCATCCTTTTGCCGATATGTGGTTTTTTAAGCACCAAGAGAACATCTCCCCAACAAACTTCTTAGCGTGGTGTTAAGTCCTTCACAGTTGCTCCGTGGTCTGCCCTTTTGGTCTAGTCTCTGTTATATCCCTTTCAAGAAGCCTCCATTTTAGCTATATGAAACTGCTCTTCATTCCCCAAACACATCATGTTTGTTCTTCCACATGTTTTCACGTTTACACATGCGGTTCCATGTTTCTGGAATGACCTTCTTCCCTTCTCTGTGCAACAAACTCCTGTTCAATCATTGAAACCCAACTCAGATATCCCGTCCTGCTTGATGCCTTCTGTAGCTCCCCTAGGGAGAGTGAGATGCTTCCCTTTGTGGGAAGACGCTTCCCTTTGTGCTGCCGTTTGTGGCTGTGCATGTCACATTATGATGAGAGTTCTCCTCCTGTGCCCCTCCTGCCTGGCATCGTATTTAACATAGTATAATGATATTGCAATTTCTATGGAATGAATTTCCCTGTATTTACCTTGGTGAAAACAGCCCAGCACTAACTGGTTGTGTAATCTTTTTTTTTTTTGGTGGTACGCGGGCCTCTCACTGCTGTGGCCTCTCCCGCTGTGGAGCACAGGCTCCGGATGCACAGGCTCAGCGGCCATAGCTCACGGGCCCAACCGCTCCGTGGCACGTGGGATCCTCCCGGACCGGGGCACGAACCTGCATCCCCCGCATCGACAGGCGGACTCTCAACCACTGCGCCACCAGGGAAGCCCTGGTTGTGTAATCTTAGACTAGTCTCTTCCCCTTTGCCCGTTTCTAACATCAGGGGATTGGGCTAAGTAACCTTTCAGGGTTCTTTCAGACTTCTGAGCTCTCATTTCACCAGGCTTCTCTCAAGTTCAGTTTTACTGTCTGTGTAGGGTGGTCTGGGAGTGACATCATCACAAAGACCTCTTTCTTTCCTCCACTAATGAAGGCACCTCTGTGTCGGGAGGAGGAGATGGAAACCAGGATAAGTGGGCTGCGGCCCAAGGACACCTCCATATTAGGAATCGGTCTCCTTGTCTCATGGAATATCTCCATTTGGTTAACAAGCACAGCTCATAATTATGTTTTAGCCATTAGTACAGGAGGAGAGATGAAATCCTTATGTAAACATGTGTAAGCATCTAAAATCTCCACTTACTGCCATAGGAAAAAGAACACAGTTGGGGAAAACGCTACAACAATTTTAATAAAAGGCTTTAAAAATACTTTTAAAAATAAAAATAAAATACTTTAAAAAAAGATGCAAACATTCTCTTACATATTCAATATGTTTTGTAGCCTGCAGTCAGTAGGGAATCCAAATGAGGGCTTTGCCTGAGGACCAGGGTCCCCGGGACAAGATGGCCTCGTCCTTGCTTTTCCATCTTCCCTGTAGACTCCAGAGGACAGAAGTTGTGTTTGTTCTGCTCACATTGTATCCCAGGTGCCTGGCACAGCATCGGTACTTAACAGGTGCTTTGCAAAGCAGCATTTAACTGCCGGAAAGGTCAGTGGGGATAAGATGCCCAGGTTACTTCATACTCTGCTCTAAGCTTCGATGACTCTTCTGGGGCCTTGATTCCATCCAGGCCTCGCTTGTGGCCGTGTGTGTGTGTATGTGTGTGTGTGGGGGGGGGGGCTTAGAAAACTGCCTCCCCCCTCCCCTCAGGAATCTCTTTACCCTTTGTGGGAAGACATTATCACTTAGCTCTGTTATTTGACAAACACACAAAGGCCCCCGAGACCAGAGGTGTGGGTCCTAGAATCCGTGGGCGCGGATTGGGCAGCGGCAGCAGTGTGTCTGAGAGGAAGCCCACTGGCCAAGGGTGGGACAAGGCCAGCATTCTTTGTTTTCATTTGTGGAAATGGCATTGCACACGTTCATGTTAAAGTGCTTCAATGAAGAAGGACCGAGGTGGAGTAGCCTAATTGCAAGGTTTGGGGGAGACAAGAGAAACGTGCAGATGGAAGCTCTACAAGAGAGATTCAGAATCCCTTTTGTTCCTCCAAGTTGGCCCTGTTCCCCCGCCCCGTTTATCCCTTCTTGCCTCTCTCAGCTTCATTTACTCACTAAGTGCAGAACTAAGGAAATCTGAAAATCGGCCAGAGCCTGGCCACGATCGTTACTTCCCAGCAAGGGAGCTCCATCACTACAACTCTCCCCACTCCAGCCCACCAAGAAAAAGAACCTCCCAAAGCAGAGGGTGGCTGATGCCAGGCCCCCCTGAGCTCTGCCTCGCCCCTGTTCATGGTCGCTGCCTCCTTGTCAGGCCCGGGAAGAAGGTCTGCGTGGGGTGGGAGCACTTAGCACTCGTTTAAAATCTGGTTCTCCTAGCATTTACTAAGTGATCATTCTGTTTGCTCTGAACATACCCACCTGCAGCAGCCTTAGAAAAACCATCTTTGTGACTAGTGTCATTGACTTCTCTTCAAACCAGCCTTAGGGAAATGTTAGGCCATGGATGGAAGAAGCAGTGAACTTCATCAGTTTAAACAGAAATAGTCTTAACTACCGCACACTCTCTTGGGGGAAGGAAGAATGAACCAAATCACTTAGCTCCTGACTTTTTAAATAAAAGTTGTTTTTTCTTCCCCATTATAAAATTAACCCATACTTATGGGATTTATGGGAAAATAGAGAAAACAATCATGCAATGTTCCAATTCCCAAAGGCAATCACTATTAGGATTTGGGGTGGTTTTTTTTCTCTTTTTTCCTTCTTTGTAACTTTTCTTTTTTATAATTGTAATTATACCATGTATATTATATAGACTAAAATTCTGTATCTTTATTTTCCTTTATTATAATGTAAATAGTTTTCATGTTATTATAGTTTTTAATTAAACATACTTTTTATTGGTGAATAATATTCCACTGAGTGAAAGTCCTATTGTTTACTTAACCATTTCTTTTGGTGCTTTTTAAAATTTTTCTAGAAATAATGCCTAAAGTGTTGTTGTTTTTTTTTAATATTCAGAGTAATTTTTTTTTGACTGGAGCTCCAAAAGTACAATTATAGGGTCAAAGGGTAACAGTTGGCTTGCTTACTATCAATATTTTATAATTGATGACCAGGAGACATGACTGTTTTTGGGTCTGGGTGGTCTTCCTGGTAGGTTGTTTGAAAGTAAAACCAACATTGTTAGGCTGAAAGTTTCTGCTCCTGGCGGGACCAGGTCACCTGTGGGGTGGGGTAGGATGGGAAATGAATGTGTCAGGAGAGCACAGATTTCCATCCTGGCCACTGATATGTGCAAAGTAAGCTCTAGTACAGGCAGGTCTTTATTTCAGAACATCCTCTCATGGCCATTCTTCACCCTTCCATGGCCTGGTCTATAAAAGGACCCAAGGTGTGTCCGCCTTGGCAATAATCATCCTTGAAGTCACAGCTGCCACCCTCTGTCACTCTGAGTTCTCACCAGGCGCATGTAAGACCCAGTGGAGGTTTGTTCAAGAAGTCCCTCCTTCCCTTGATCACTTCCTCCCATCTCCTAATCTCTGAATTCTAGGACTTGCCCCACAAGTTGGTAACCAGAGACAAATGGGAGGTAATCGCAAGACGGGGGGCTGAGTGCCACAGCAGACAAATTTGGATCTCAGGGGTGAAGGACCCCTTAGGCGATGTGGTGCTTTCAAGCTGGGTCTTGAAGCCAGAGGAGGAGCCCCACAGGCTGACAAGAGAAGGGACGGGATTTGGGAGCCTTCTGAGTTTCAGGTTGGATTTTGACAGAGTGGGCAGGGCTGATGCCTCTGGGGCTCAGTTTCCTCAACCTGCTTAGGAGGCAGTAGTCAGGTGTCCCATTTCATCTCCTGAGAATGGAGCAGAGCCAGCTGGAGCATGTAATTATCACACCCAGCACCCCAGGGAGTATTTCTGGGGAATCACTTGTGGAGGCAGATCCCCTCCCTAGGAGTGATGTATTGCGGGCATTTATTTCATTGCTGAGTCATCTCCCATTTCTCTTCACTCGTTCCCTTATCTCTTTTAAAATCCAGAGGCAACTCCCCTCTTCTAGGCTGTGAAAAACACAGCCTGACCCTGAGGAGCTGGGGATGATGCAGCAGATCTCCTGGGGCTGATGATGTTGGATGGCAGACGGGCAAGGCTGCCGGCCTATGTCTGCTCCCTCAGTGATGTAAACCCAAGGTCGCAGAGCTCCCGACTACACCACAGGGCTCAGTGGAGCCAGGCTCTGCACTTGTTTCTTTCTAGGAAATGTTCATCGGTAGAATAATCTGCCAATTGCAGTATTACATTGACTTTTCAATTCAAAACAATTCTTCCTAAAGCAGTTTTTGTCTTGGCCAGCATGGCTTTGGCTATGGGGCCTGCTGGGAGGGAAAATGCATCCTGTGGGGCAGGGAAGTGAGGGAGGAGTTCAGGAAGAGGGTCTGCAACACCAGTCACCCAGTTTCGGGGGCAAGGGCACTCCTGGTCCGTGGCCGTGGGCACCGAGATGGCAGGGTGCAGGGATTCCTGGCACCTTTTGGGTGTCTGAGTCCTGAATCCGGGAGGCTCATCCAACTGCAGGTGGGGTCTGAGATTCAGGGTCCTGGGCACAGAGGCTGGCAGAACCTAGCAGGCAAGTCAGGACCCTAGCTGAGGAGGAAAGGAGCAGGGGCAGGCTAAGGCTCAGTGTGGACTCAGGACTCCCTGGCCCCCCAGAGTGGAGGTAGGAGGGGAGGCTGCCGAGGCTCATGGGAAGCCTGGGTCTTACCTCGCTCAGCCTCCCCTACACTCCAGGCTTGGAAATAAACTTCCCCTCAGTGGAGATGGGTGTTTCTGGTTTATCGAAAGGCGGAGCTATCCAGGGCTCCCAGCCCTGGGGGACAGACCTGCAGATGACAGGTGGTTGATGATGACAGTTGGGAGAAACAGGGGCAGTAGGAACCGGCAGTTTTGATGCTGTCTGCCAAACACAGAAGGAGGGTAGCACAATTCCATTTTAAAGCAGCTCAGGATACAGGCAAGTCCCGAAATAGCCCCTTGCGAGGAGCAGCAACTGCCTCTTGGCTGAGGGTTGCAGGGCTCAGTAGCCCCTCCAGCACATGTCCAAGTGCCTGGAGAACAGAACGATCTCTTCACCTGCTTTTCCTCCGTGCCTGTCATTACGGTAAGTTACAAGGCTCCCATGATGACTAGGCAGAGGCAGTTGATTTGTTCCTTCTGACTGTCGCCGTGCCGAACTTGGCGGGGGTGAGGGGCACCCAGATTTCACACCTGGTAATGGCCCTGCCATGGGTGGCTGTTAGCACAATTGGGACCTGACACTTCAATAAATCTGAGACACTCTGCCTCGGAGATCAAAGTTCAGAATTGCTTAAATTGGTGTTGGAGCAGGTGGGAAACAGGAGTCCGGGGCCATGAATTAGATAGATAGCAATTGTCATTCAGTTTGTAAGGCTTGAATGTCACTTTTCAAATGATATGACATCAATTTAAGTAATTTGGGCTCCCAGCTACCTAGCCCTTTCATTATTTCTGGTTCTGGGACATGTGGTTCATGGTCTAGCTTATGCTCTTATGTGGACAAAAAATAGAAAACGAAAACCAAAAAACACCTTGCTTGTATCGCTAGGGTTGGACAGTTATGTTGGGTTATCAGTTTTCATGGGAGCGTGGATGACAATTTCATCTCCTACCTGGACGTGCTGGTAACTCCCCAAGCTACGCTTCCAGCCGTGACCTCTCACCTGAGCTTCAGACTCATTAGCATATGTGGGTCATGGCATTGTCACTTGTGCACAGGGACAGACCTGGATTGTAACACAGGGCACATAATCCTCAAAGGCTTCTGATGAGGTGGGAACGTGCTCTGATTTCTGATGGCAGCTGGAGTCCAGGGGAGAGGTGGTCTGATCCGTATAGAGGAGTGGGTACTTTTTAAAAAAATATCGCAGCTTTATTGAGATACAATTCAGCCGTTTGAGCAGTAAAATTCAGTGTTTTTTTAATACATTCAAAGTTGTACAACCCTTGACACGACCAACTTTAGGATGTTCTCACCACCCCAAAGAGAAAGCCTGTACCCTCCCCTCCCCATTCCCTTACCTCCAAGTAACCAATCTGTCTCTCTAGATTTGCCTATTCTGGACATTTCATATAAATGGAATCCTGTGATATGTGGTCTTTTGTGCCTGAATTTTTTCACTTAGCATAGTATTTTCAAAGTCCAACCATGTTGTAGCTTGTATCAGTACTTAATTCCTTTTTATGGCTGACCAATGTTCAATATCTATTATATAGATATACCACATTTTGTTATCCTTTCCTCAGTTGATGGACATTTGAATGGTTTGTACTTTTTGGCTATTATGAATACTGTGGCTATCAATTTTCACGTACAGTTTTTGTGTGGACTTGTGTTTTCATTTCTCTTGGTTATATACCTGGGAGTGTGGCGTTGCTGGCTCATAGGCCAACTCTATGCTTAACACGTTGAAGAACTGCCAGGCTGCACTATTTTACCTTCCCACCAGCAGTATATGAGGGATCCAGTGTCTCTACATCCTCACCAGCATTGGTTATTATCTGACTTTTTTTTTTTTTTTTTTTTGGCGGTACGCGGGCCTCTCACTGTTGTGGCCTCTCCCATTGCGGAGCACAGGCTCCGGACGCTCAGGCTCAACGGCCATGGCTCACGGGCCCAGCCGCTCCGTGGCATGTGGGATCTTCCCGGACCGGGGCATGAACCCGTGTTCCCCTGCATTGGCAGGCGGACTCCCAACCACTGCGCCACCAGGGAAGCCCATATCTGACTTTTTGATTATAACCCTTCCAGTGGGTGTGAAGATTACCTCATTGTGGTTTTCATTTGCATCTCCCCAATGGCTAATGAGGTTGAGCCTCTTTCCGTGTGCTTTTTTGACCATTTGTAAGTCTTCTTGGGCACTTAGGCTTTTTAAATTCCATAGAGTTCAGTGCACATCTCCTCCATCCTGAGCATGATGAGCGCCCTGCCTGACACCCAGAAAGGTGCACCCCGGGGAAGTCTCATCCTCCCATTTTTTAAATGTTGGCTAGGAGCACTGGAGACATGCTGCGTCTTGTATAGGTGCATCTTCATCTTGCAGAATGACTGTATTCCTGAAATATTTCCTGTGAGGCAAATTGTCATCATCCTGTTATACCACTGACTTGCATTATTAGAAATTATTTGGCTGCAATACAGTTTTAACCCCAAATTGTTAAAGAAAACTTATACCAAGAAACTAGCAAAGATTTAAAACGTGTACATTTAAGTGAAATGTGGAAATTCTTGGTGATATACCATTGCTTTTCAAATAATAATAATAACACAACAGTGACAATAATTACATAAGTGCGTTGTGCAGTTATGGGCCAGGCAATGCAGTAGAGGCTTTACATGTATTAACTTATTTGATCTTCCTAATAACCCCATGACATAGATATTATTAGCATCTCTGCCCCTTTACAGATGTGGAAAGTGAGGGACAGAGAGGCCAGGTAACTTGCCCAAGGTCAGGGCTGGTGTCCTGCTTAAGGTAACACTAGCTGCTGTACGGATAAGCCCCCAATTCTCAGAAACTTAACATCATAAAAGTATATTTCTTGCTTATAGCAGAACCCGATGGCATCGTTATTGATTGGATTGCCTTCCATGTGGTCATTCGGGGATCCAGGCCCCTTACCCCTTATGGCTCTGCCTTCCTTCAGGTTCTTTGAGTCCTCACCCATCAGCCAGCTAGTGAGAAAGAGAACAAGACTGCAGTGGGAAGTTTTTATGGGTCAGGTATAGACATCCATATCACTTCTGCCCACTTACCACTGGTCAGAGCTCAGTTATGGGGCCATACCTACATGTACGAGAGACCAAGAATCATAGTTGAGTTGTCTGCCCAGAGGGAAAGGAAAGGAGCTTTGGCAAGTGCATGCGTCATTTTGCTATTGCTAGCAAGTGGAAGACATGGGATCTGAACACTGGCAGTTTGGCTCCAGAGACTAATTCTAAACTAGCACATTCTACCTCCTCACTGTGAACAGTGGCTCAAAGTCTGAGAAAAATGTAGAAGGTCACATCAGTTTTTGCTCGGTTTTCTTCCCACCTGTAACTGTATTTGGTTGCCTGGATGCTGTGCTTGGAAATTCTGTCAAAGTTGCTGTCTTTCAGAAAAGAATAACAGTGAGAACTAATATTAATTGAGTGTTTGCGCACTTTACATGTTCTGCTTCTTTTAATCTTCACAATTAACCCCAGGAGATAAGGAGTTATAATTATTCCCATTTTCCAGGCGAGGAAGATGAAGAGAGAGCTTGGTTATGTGTCCAAGGCCATATAAGTGTGTCGTGTCTCTGGGCTTCAAAAGCCCTCACACAGGACCACTGTGCAAGGTAGGGGTTGAAGGGAAGAGAAGATGAGAAAGCCACATACACCGTAGGTACCATTCAAAACGCAGCCAGAACCTTGTTTGGATCCTGCTTCAAACAAAGCAACTTCTCTAAGTCATTTACGAGACAATTAGGAAAACGTAAACATTCGCAGGAGATTTGATGACATGAAGAAGTTATCGTTAATTTGTCAGGTGGGAGGATGGTTACCTTAAAAGGCAAAAAAGTCCTTATCTTTTCGAGATACATACTGAAATGTTTATGGACGGCAGGATCGAATGTCTAGGATTTGCTTGAAATCATGCAGTGTCTGTGGAGAAAAGTGGCCGCGAGTTGTCAATTATTGTAGAATGATGATGGGTGCATGGAGGATTGTGGTACTAGGCTCTCACTTTGGGGTCTATTTGAAATTTTCCATAATAATTACAATAAAGGAGACTTTGATGAGTCAGACTATAACGAATGGACTTCCTCTAGCCCCCTGGATGGTAAATGAAGTGCTGGGGGTGGGCTCAGAGCACTGAACACATTTGCTGGAGAACAGCTGAGCAGCCTGGGGTGTTCTGTAAAGCAGGTCTTCTGGGACTCCGGAAGCCATGGTTTTGAATTGAGATTCAGTGCCCAGAGACTTGAGCTCCTGAAAATGAGCCCCAGGGCCTCCAAAAGGCAGAAGCACAGGCTTCCTGGGTGAGGAGAGATTGGGCCAAAGTCGGGCTCTGCCCTGGCCAAACGGCCTCAGCACAGGCTCCTCGTGCAACCTGTGAAGAACCTCTTGCTGAAAGGTACGGCTCAGCCCCAGGCCCCAGCTGCACTTTAATCAAACAGTGAAAATCCATCAAAGACGTGGCCTCCTCAGACAGCCCGTTCTCCCGAGTCCCAGGTGAAGCCAGCTCTTGGCTGGCTGCGGGCCAGGAGGAAGGTGGGCTGCAGGCCCTCCCAAGCCCCTGCCTAAAATCAACAGCCACCGCTCAGCAGCCTGGCTTCCAACCCGATGCAAATTAAGCCTGGCATTTGGAGATGGTATTAAGTGTCCTAAATCAATATTCTAGAGGTAGGATCAGAACAATTAAAAACTCTGATTTCCTCCTCAGATCATTGGAGTATATATGCATATGAGTTGTTCAGTTCATTTTTAAAACTCAGCAGGTTGAGAATGATGTGGGTCTGCTTGGTGATGCTCTGAACATAGTTCATTCCATTCTCAGTAGCTCTTCCTATTTTTACACGTATCCAGTGAATGTCAAGCACAGAGGTGCTTTCATATATGATGTCACATTTAATCCTTAACAGTAACTGTGGGAGGTCCTGTCATGTCCATTTTACAGGTGAGGAAACTGAGGCTCAGAGAGATGAAGTGACTTGCCCAAGGTCTCTCAGCCACTAAGTGGTAGAGCAGGGATGGGAATCCATTTCTTCATACTCAAATCTAATGCTTTGCCCACCTGGCTTTTCTGAATAGTGTTTATTTTTCATTCGCCAATAATAATAACTAATGATGAATAAAAGAGTAACCATAGTAACTGTTTATTTATTTACAGTTTCTCTGGCTTTAAAGGTGCTGGCTGCTTTTCTAGTTTGTCCATTTCATCAACAAACGTTTATTGAGAGGCAGCCTGGTAGGGAGGTTTCTAGCTCTGGAGCCCCCCAGCCTGCCTGGTCCCACCACACACTGGCTGCGTGACCTGGGATTTCTCTCTGAGCCCCAGCTTCCTCATCTGCAAAATGGGATATTACTAGTACCCACCTCACAGGGTTGTCACGAGGACTAAAGGAATTGGTACTTGCGAAGTGTTGAAACTAGAGCCTGACCCTCACGGGGAGTTCCACATATATGAGTCCCTGACAGACACTGTGAAGGCCCTAGAGAAAGCTGTGTCTTGACTCTCATGGACTTTACCTCTTATGTTTAGCCAGATGATATTATTGCTTTTATTTTTATTAAACTAGCTAAATGTGTTTATAGTAAAAAAAAAAAAAAAAAAAAAAAAAAAAAAAAATTCAGAGCGGCCAGAAATATAAACTGGAAAGTGAGGGCCCCTTTACTTTCCGACTCTCAGGCTTTCAAGATGATAGTGTATCCGATGATGACGATCATAATTGTGTAGTGTCAGATATTCTCTCTTTTGTAAACATATATACTCTTTCTGTTCTTATAGATCTGGGATAACATTGTAAAGAGTGCTCAGCAGTTTATACTTTTCATGTACCCATTTATCTTGAGTATCTTTCACATATGGATTTACCTCTTTTTTTTTTTTTTTGCGGTACGCGGGCCTCTCACTGTTGTGGCCTCTCCCGTTGCGGAGCATAGGCTCTGGACGCGCAGGCTCAGTGGCCATGGCTCACGGGGCCAGCCGCTCCGCGGCATGTGGGATCCTCCCGGACCAGGGCACGACCCCGTGTCCCCTGCATCGGCAGGCGGACCCTCAACCACTGCGCCATCAGGGAAGCCCTACCTCATTTTTTAATAAACATTTTTATGCACTGCCTGGATGTGCCATTGTTAAATTTAACCAGTTCCCTATCAATGGACATTTAAGTTTTTTTGTAGTATTTTGCTACTCCAAACAGTGCTGAATTGTATAGACTTGCAAACAAGAACATTCTATACCTGTTTATCTGTACAATAAATTCTTAGAGGTGAAATTGCTGAGTCAAAAATTTGTTTTACGTTTGAATTTTGTTGGATGTTACCAAATTGCTCACTAAAAAGGAAATACTAGGGAAGAAAAACGCCTACCCAAACTTTAAAACTCTTGTTTCTCTTTAAGAATTCACACTTGAAAAGAGAGAGTAGAAACAAAAAGTTATCCTGAACTGTAATTTTATTGGAAATGCTTTTCCTTGGCCACACATTTTTAGGCATCAAATTCTCAGACTTGTGGTAGAGATAGAGTGTTCTGGATATCAAGGCAAAATTCTGTGTGTTCTTAACTGTCTCACCACTCCCAGGCCCGCTGTCCCCATTCTCTGAGGGAAGGATTTTTGTTTTCTCCCTTCAACTTTCGGGGTGAATATTTAGAGGTTTCACACTCTTCTGGAATGGATGCCCTTTGCTGCAGAGGGCCCAGATTTCTCACTGGTGGAGAAATTCACAGAAGAGCATCCCCAAGCGGATGGCTGAAGCCAGGGTCTTGCTAAGTGTCCCACAAGCCTCTCTGCCTCCTTGAATCCCTCCAGGCCCGGAAACAGCTGGGTGCTGCCAGCTTCCTTCCTTCTGTCTCCAGCCCCTTTGGCAGGGAGAGATGGGACTTGTTAACAGACTGATTTCCTTTTAGGGACGACTGCCCCACCAATCCCCAGCCATCCCAGTGACGAAGGTAATAAATTGCATCCAGGACCACAGCGAGGAGGGGAGCAGAATGACTCATGAGCCCCTACATCCTCCCGTTGCATTCCAAGAGCTGCCTTCCTCAGGGCTTAGATCACTCCCTAAGAACAACGCCCCGACCAGGCTACGGAGGAGGAGGGCCAGCTGCTGTTTGCTGACCTGGCTGAGGGGGACCCAGTGAGGGCCCTGGCTGGAAACAAGTCCTGGATTTTTCTTGTGGCCTTGTCTTTGAATAGGCTGCTGACCCTGGCTCCCCCTGGGAACAAGACCCAGTGCATTTCTGCTCTCAAGGGTCTCACAGTCTAGCCTCTAGGGACCCCTGTCCTCCTGTGTCTCGCTAAGTGCCCTGGAGGAAGACACACCTAAGAGCTTGGTGACCCTGGGCAAGTCACTTCATTTCTCTGAACCTCAGTTTTCCCCTCTGCAGAAAGGATGAAAAGAACGTGTTATCTATCTCTAGTGTTGTTAATAATGAATAAGCTAATTCATGTCAAGTGCTTGGCTTGGAACCTGGCACACAAGCGCTTAATATTAATTGCTGTTGTTACTACTATTTCTACCGTTCCTCTTGACCCATTTTGCAAATAAAAAATTGGAAAATGTGGTTGGCTGTAGCTCTCATCCCTGCCTATGATTTGTAATAGTAAGAGTGAACATTTATGTAGAGCTTATTGTGTTCCAGGGCCTTATGTATGTTGACTCATTTAATTCTGCCAAACCTAATGAGTCACTATGAGACAGGTTCTATTATTATCCCCATCTTATGCATGAATAAACTGAGGCACAGAGAGGTTGAGCAACTAGCCCATAGCTGGTAAATGGTGGAACAGTGGAGCCAGGGTTGAAACCCAGATTATCAGCTCTAGAATCTATCTTCCTAACCACTGTGTCTTCCTGCCTCTCAGTATATGTTTGTATATTTCTATAGGAAAGTTTTCCAAAGATATAACAGTTAAGTGACATTTATTTTCCTCTTTTTGCTTGCATTAAAAAAAAATAAAACATGTTTTTTCTTATAATAGCAATAGAGCGTTATAAAAAAATTTGAAAAATATAGAAGAGAAAGATGAAAGTATCTACAGTGTTACCACCTAGACCAGTGGTCCACATAAAGGGCCAGTTCTCTTTTATTTCCAATCCTTTGTGGACTGTGATGTCGCACTGTGTGTGACTGCTGTGCAGCTCGTGTAACCTGGAATTCTCCATCCCAGTTTGATAGCACTCAAGCTGGTCTGCACCCTGTTCAACTCTCAATTCCGTGGGACATGCTTTTGGATGTCGCAGCAATATCAAATTGCTAAAAGTTTCCAAATGCATACTATAATATTATTTTCTTTATAAACAGTTAACACAGTTCGCAGACTGGTGCTGGTCTGTGAATCACACTCTCAGTTGCATTGACATCGACAGACAATGTTTCCACTTAACATGTTTATTTTCAGTATTTTTCTATTTTGGGGGGTTTATTTTTAGTCTCTACACATTTCTTTTTCTCACTACATTTCCTGTTACAATGTTACTGTAAACAATTCTTGAGTATAATCTTTAATGCTATGATATAATAATGATAATATTCCATCTGAAAGATGTACCATAGATTACCATTCTAGTCCCTCTAGCATGGAGTTTAGTACGTTCCCAGTTATTTGCCATGATAAAAATATGATGTTGAACTGTTTTAGTATATTTACTTTTCCATATTTAATATTTCCATAGGGTAGTTTTCCTAGAATGGAATTACTGGATCAAACAATATGAAGCCTTTTAAATTTCTTGATAGTTATTACCAAGTTACTTTCTAAAAGGGATATGCCAATATATGCTCCCAGCAGGAGTCTATGAGAGTGTCTGCTTAACGACATCCTTTTCTGCATTCCTTATTATAATTTAATTAATGGGAACAACCTTAATTGTTTTTAATTTTTTTGATTACTAGTGAGATTGAACATTTTCCATGCGTGTAGCCATTTATATTTCCTCTTTTGCTTTATACTCAGTTGGGCACTAGAATAAAATGTTATTGCTTTGAACAGATTTCAAACTATTTTAGATTGGAAGCCAAGTAAATCCGTGCATAACGTCTGTACGTATTGATGTATGGTATCTCCATTTTCCAGGTCCTTCCCCTTTTCTCTGCTGCCAGAATTGGGGGATGCCTTTATATGGTCTTGATGGTCCCCATCTTTAGAATAACCCATCTGAATTCATACCAAATATACGAAGCAAGTATACAGGACTGTTTTTTGTTTGTTTTGGTTTTTTTGGCCGTGCCATGCAGTTCGTTGATCTTGGTTCCCCAACCAGGGATTGAACCCGGGCCCCCTGCAGTGAAAGCGAGGAGTCCTAACCAGTGGGCTGCCAGGGAATTCCCTATATGGGACTGTTATGATCTGAATGATTTTGTCCCCCCAGATTCATATGTTGAAATCCTAACCCCCAAGTGATGGTGGTAGGAGGTGGGGCCTTTGGGATGTGATTTGAGGGAGGTTAGTGCCTTTATAACAGAGGCTCCAGAGAGAGCCCTTGGTCCCTTCCACCATGCAAGGACACAGTGAGAAGGTGCCAGCTATGAACCAGGAGGTAGGCCCTCACTGGACACAACCACGCTGGTGCCTTGATCTTAGACTTCTAACCTTTAAGAACTGTGAGAAATAAATTTCTGTTGTTGGTAAGCCACCACATTGATGGTATTTTGTTACAGCAGCCCAACAGACTCAGGGACGTTTCTCAAGTATTTCCAATGATTTCCTTAGAAATATTTTTTCTCTCTTTTTTTCTTTTTCTTTTCCTTTGTGTGTGTGTGTGTGTGTGTGTGTGTGTGGTTTGTGCCTCTTTTGTAAGTATCGCAAGCCAGCTTGAATGAATCAATTTTGAAACTACTGATCCACTGGAATTTCTGACACATTTTTGTTAATGATGGGGAAAGTAGGAAGAATTTTTGAAATCTGGATGATTTCAGGGAACTCTAGATGCCTGAACACAAATATCTAACTGTATTGCTGTGTGCTGTACTAGCAGTGTAGGCAAAGTGAGGCCTGGGGAGCAGTCTGGAGTCTGGCCATAAACGTTGACCTGTATTTCCCTTAAAGGGATTGGTTGAGACCTGTTTGTCCTCATGATATGAGAAATATAATGAGCTAATACATGTTCAGACACATAGAGCAGTGCCTGGCACATAATAAGCTCTCAATAAACATGAAGCCATGAGCTGTTGCCCTTCCTTACAATTTCAAAGGGATGTCAATGTGTATATTCTGCTTCATTGCAGATAACATGCACAAATGTACATAAGAAAGAGCTTGTTTTCCTCCTGGGTCTGGCCCTCCATATGAAACTTTAATACCTTCCTGAGTTTGTGATTCAGTTGTTGAGTCTCCATGCTGGACCTCAACTCAGTCCCAGAAACCGGAATACATTTTCTGATGCTGATGGTAACTTTTCTGTAATGTACTTGGCACAGTGGAGAAGGTGTTTCTCAATCCCGCTCTGTAAGCCATGGTTAGCTCTGCCCACTAAATCTTTGTGTAAAGCACACGCCATCAACCCCGCCAGCACATGTCTTGACTGCCTTCCTCCCTCCTCACAGAGGCCAGTGGGGTGGGGGGCAGCTCTAAGATCCTATCCACTTTTCTCAGTTTCCTCTTCTCTCTGTCTTTCCAAAACTTCTTTATGAAACCCCTACTCCACGCTGCCTTCTTTACTCTCCTCCCTCTTCCTTCCTTACCTTTTCTATTAATCGGAACAGCGTAGGGGGAGGGGAATCCTCTTGCTTTTCCAGTTTTGCCCTGAGCAGCCTGAGTCTTTGGTTTTGAGGTCACCTGGATGAGGAGCAGGTGCCCTGATTTGTCCCCTAGTGGGCGATGGGACACTACACAGCCCTCAGGGGGAGCTAAGTGTCAGAGGCTGATCGTCAGAGGCTGATCGGAGCCTCCTCGCCTTCCCAGTGCCCGGCCAGTGCTCTGAGCATTTCACCTATGGCCTGAGGGGTTCTGATGTGAGATCCAGACAATATCAGGCCAAATACTTGAAGTATGTGTTCAACATTTATATAGTGGGGATGAGGAGAAGCTGGTATTTATATAAATACAGCTAGCAAGCCTGTTTCTTTGTCTTCAAAATAAGGGATTACACGTGTTTGTTTTGCGTGATTTTTTGAACTAAGCAACATCTTGGAAAATATTAAAATGGAGTTTAAATTGAGTTACTCAAATACGTCACTTATTCCCACTAAATAGGTCTAATGGCTAGGGTTAGTTTTGTTTCTAAATTTCCGCAGACCTGGACCTGCTGACTTCAGGCTCCTGTCAGCTGGGTTGGTGATGTGGCCTCTAGTTACACCTTGCAACTTGCACATTTGGCAGTGCAAACATCTTCATCCAAGATAGCTTTCCAAGAGGACTATGCCTCCCCCCGCCAACCTCCCACCAAGTGCATTATCTTCTTTGACATAAGGGGGTCAAATTATACTTTATCAGTATGGGAGGGGTGGAAACCCGAGTTAACTGGTACCATATTTCCAATTTATTCCAGGGATGTTTTAACATTTCTTATAAACTTGCACCCCAAGCAGCCGTCTAGCTGGCTCACCATTTAACATGGCTCTTTTTTTTTTTTTTTTTTTAAATCATTGGGAAATGCTTAGATAGGAGGCTGGCCAGAACCTCAGTTACGGCCTCTGCATAGTATGTTTATTCATTTGTTTAGCAAACACCGAGTACTATCCCAGCCTGGATTACCTTTGGGTCTTAGGGTTGTGGGTGACAGCAAGATATGCTGGGGCTCCAGTGCTTGGAGGTAAAGGGCTCATGATTTGAGAAGATCAGCCCGTTTGTTGCAGGGATGCTGGTACATCCACACCCTGTTCCCTGTGCATACCAAGGAGGATGTCAGGGTCCCAGGAAAGGGTCCAGTCCTAAAGGGATTCAAGAGTACACTCCGTCTCAGCAGGCCCGAGATGAGGGAAGAGGGAAAGCCCTTCATATTAGAGCCCAATCCAAGAACTTGATGCTGCCGGCAGTTGGAATTGCTTTTGTATCCTAAGTCTTCTGCAGTGGAGCCATCCCTCATGGGCACAGGATGGCAGCTGGCCAGGGCCTTGTGCCAATCATTAGGTGGGGACTGGAAAGAAAGCACTGAATTTGGCCCCATTTGGGGCAGTGCGGGTGGCCCTGCTTGCTTCCAGCTGTGGAGCTTGAGTCATCAGAGGCCCTGGCAGGGGGCTTGGACATGTAGCCAAACCCAGAGCCTTTTTGGTCCCGGCACCTGACCCTGGCCATCCACATCTTTTCTGGAGCTTAATGAGCCATTGTCTGAAGTCACCGAGGAAGGCTGTGGAAGGCCGGGGAGAAGACCTTGTAATGTAATTGACATGGTTCTCACATGGTCCATATGGGAACAGTAATGAAAATCACTCACATGTGCCTGGTTTTCCAGTTTACAAAGGAAGGAATTTGGGCTGTGTTAATTACCAGCTGGGTATCTATGTACAAACCACTTAAACCCTTTTAGCCTCAGTTTCCTCATTTATAAAACGGGGATAATAAAAGTTACTGCCTTGCCCATCTAATGGGTTTTTTATTTGAGAGAGTGAAGGACAGGGCAGGAGGCTGAATGCGACACCAAAAAAGGGGCTGGGACAGGTCCGGAGGAAATGCCAAGGATGCTGTTTTTGACTCGAGAAGCAGGTGAGATGGTAAAGAAGGGTATTCTGTTCTTCAGGTTGCCTAAAATTGCGTGGTATACCTCTCAGTGGGAACTGAAATTGCATTGTTCAATTCAAATCGTATTGTAACTATGATTTCCCTGATTACAAAAGTAATATATGCGTATAAGAAAACATTTAGAAAAAATATTAAGTATCAAGACAAACATTAAAATAAACCACACTCTTTTTACTGTTAATATTTGGATGTTTTCCTCTCTCTCGTTCATATATCTAATATTTTAACAATAAAATAAGAATCATACTATATATTCAGTTATGGAACTCAAGCTTTTTCAATGTAATTTGTACACATAAATGTTTTTAGCTTTGTTTTTATAAAATTAGAATCATGCTGTGTATCAGGCAGGGTTCTCCAGAGAAACAGAACCAATGGGAGATATATGTGTGTATGTGTGTGTGTGCATAAATATATATATACACACACACATACACATAACATACACACATACACATACGTATTAACAGATACACACACATGTATATATATGAAGAGATTTATTTCAAGGGCTTGGTTTACATGACTGTGGGCTTGGCAGGTCTGAAATCTGTAGGGCAGGCCAGCAAGCTGAATACTCAGGCAGGAGTTAATGCTACAATCTTGAGGCAGAACCTCTTCTTCTTTGGGAAATCTCAGTTTTTGTTTGTAAGGCCTTGAACTGATGAGATCTGCCCACATTACAGAGGGTAATCTTCTTCACTTAAAGTCAACTGATGGTAGATGTTAACCCCATCTGCAAAATACCTTCACAGCAAAATCTAGTGTTTGATTAAGTAACCGGGTACTATGGCCTAGCCAAGTTGACACGTAAAACTATCACATATGACATACCCCAACTTTGTATTTTGATCTTTTTGCTTCCCATGTCATGAACATTTTTTCACAGCAGCATCAAACATTTTCTAAGAGCTTGATATGACTCTATTGTTTTTTTCACCAAATGGCTTTACCGTCATTTGTTTATAAATTTCCCTGTTGTCAGATATTTAGGTTGTATCCAGTTTCCACTGTAGATGTAACATTGTGATAAACATCAATGGGTACATCTTCTTTTTATGTATTCCTTATTAGTCCCTAGGATATATCATTGGCAGAGAATTACTGAGTCAAAAGTTATAAAGATTTTAAGGCTTTTGATACACATTGCCAAATTTTCTCTAGGCCTATCAAGGTGTGATCCTTGCACCAATACCGTCGGTATAACTGGGTGGCTTGTGAGAAAGGCAGATTCTTGGGTCTCGCCCAGACTTACTGAATCAGAATCTGCATCTTGGCTAGATGCCCATGTGACTTGTATGTGCATTGCAGTGTGAGAGGCACTGGCCAAGAAAATTTGCCCCAATTTATAGACCATGCTATGGTCTGAATGTTTGTGTTCCCCCAAAATGCATCTGTTGAACTCCTAATGCCTGGTGTTGTGGTGTTAGTAGGTGGGGCCTTTGGGAGGTGCTTAAGTCATGAGGGTGGAGCCCTCATGAGTGGGATTAATGCCTTCTAAAAGAGGCTCCAGAAAGATCTCTAGCCTCTTCTATAAAAGGACACAGTGAAAAGGGGCCGGTTATGAACCAGGAAGAGGGTCATCACCAGAGAACGTGACCATGCTGGTGCCTTGACTTTGGACTTTGGCCTCCAGACTATGAGAAATACATTTCTGTTGTTTATAAGCCACCCAGACTGTGGTATTTTGTTATAGCAGCCCGAATGGACTAAGACATACCAGAAGTATATAGAGATGCTTGTTTTACTTCACTCTCATCAAAACTGGGCATCATTTTGTCTTATACCTTTTTAACATGCTGGGCGAAAAACGATATTCTGTTGTTCCTTTGCTTTTTATTCTATAACAAATTTATTGCATCGGCTGACTTCTGTGGGAGTTCAATCAGGAAAGAGCTTCCCCCACAACCCTGCCAAGCACCGCCTTAAAACACGCTCTGTGACAGCTGAGGTGGATTGCATGTCCAGCTCTGAGGACCTTTAGGGAATTACAACTCATCGGTAGGTATGAAAGTCTAGTCCAGTCTGAAAGCAGAACTTCAGCTTCCCATCCAGTTCCGTGCTCTTCCCCTCCTCCCGGCCCAACCTGCCCCAGGAGTCGGGCACGGGCAGTGGGTGGTGGGCCGGTCATGGTCTCTCACTCTCCTTCCACTCCCTCTTCTTGTTTCCCTTGTCTACAGCTGGGGCAGGAGGGAATATGATAAGCAGGGACAAAAGTCTGCCAATATCGGTGCCATCGTTATCATGCTCTCCTGCTGGTTGCTGTCTTGCTGGCTCATTGCTGACGTGTTTGGCTCTTCAGAGGCTCTGCAAGGAATTTTAAAAGAGTTCTTCAGTGTACTTAGCTTGGTTGGGATTTCAGTCTCTGGAACCTGTGTTGCAGTGGCCTCCCCATCACACATTAAAATAGTGGCATACCAGGGCTGCTGTTGCTGTCACCCATAGAAAAACATGACGACATCTGTTTAAGTTCCCCCAAAACGACAGCAACGTGGAATGAAAATGCTAATGTTTAAAAAGCATATATCTGATTATTAGAATATGGAAAAATCAATTCCTTTGGAGGTTGGAACCATCTTTTTCTTTTTTTAAGGTTTATTTCTGAAGCCTCCATTCTATCTTGGATGTCTTTAGAAAAAAGTAGTGTATAAGTATAGTTTTTTACTGCAGGCATTGTAGATGAACTGGTGCTAGGGAAGGGCCACAGAAATATAGATTTATTCTTTGGAGTTGAAGCATCGAGAAGATAAAACATGAAAGGATATTTTAAAATATTTCATTGAAGGGCTTCCCTGGTGGCGCAGTGGTTGAGAGTCCTCCTGCCGATGCAGGGGACACGGGTTCGTGCCCCGGTCCGGGAGGATCCCACATGCCGCGGAGCTGCTGGGCCCTTGAGCCATGGCCGCTGAGCCTGTGCGTCCGGAGCCTGTGCTCTGCAACGGGAGAGGCCACAACAGTGAGAGGCCCGCGTACCACAAAAAAAAAAAAAAAAAAAAAAAAAAATTCATTGAAAACATGCTCAGTGAATCAAGAATTCTTTCCAGCCAACTTTTCAATTTGTTTTCTGAAATCAGAAAAAAAACCAAAACTGGAAATATTCACTCTAGGGGTTGGGAGAAGAGGGGATTGCTTAGGCTTCAGTTACAGGTCATAATTTTTTTTTTCTCCCCTTTCTTGGTTGCTTCTTACACCCTTCCATCCATTCCCAGCTGCCCAAATGATCCCCACCACAGAGGAAAGCAGTTTGACACACTCATGACCTGGAGATGTTGGATTCTCCCTGCATCATCACTTTCTTCAAGGGCATTAGCATGAGGGCAGTGCTTAACCCAAGGGAATTGAGTCCCAACAGTTGGCTTTGCGCTATGGGGGGTTTTTTGTTTTTCTTTTTGTTTTTTAACTTTATTGGAGTATAGTTGATTTACAGTGCTGTGTTAGTTTCAGAGGTACAGCAAAGTGATTCAGTTATACATATACATATATTCATTCTTTTTTAGATTCTTTTCTCATATAGGTCATCACAGAATATTGAGTAGAGTTCCCTGTGCTATACAGTAGGTCCTTGTTGGCTATCCATCTTATATATAGTCGTGTGTGTGTGTTCATCCCAAGCTCCTGATTTATCCCTCCGCCCGCCATGTTTCCCCTTTGGTAACCATAAGTTTGTTTTCGATATCTGCAAGTCTGTTTCTGTTTTGTGAATAAGTTCCTTTGATCATGTTTTAAATTAGATTCCATACATGAGTGAGATCATATGATATTTGTCTTTGACTTACTTCACTTAGTATGATAATGTCTAGGTCTATCCATGTTGCTACAAATAGCATTATTTCATTCTTTTTTATGGCTGAGTAATATTACTATGGAGGTGTTTTGTGATTGGAGGTCTTTTTGGCATCTACTCTGCCTAGTAGAGAACAGGTCTTCCTGCCGTCCAATCCATGTTGCTTCCATTGCTAAAATAAGTCTTCCTAAAACATGGGCTTTTCTCCTGCTTAGGAACCTGCCAGGACTCTCCATCCTTTGAAAGGATAAAGCATAGATTCCTCAGCAGCTTTTAAGGCCCCCAGAGTCAGGTTCTAACTTGACTTTATTTTCCCCTGCTTCCTAATATGCTGATTGCCTTCTGCTGATTGTCTTCCACACATGCCAATACGAGGAGCTACGCCTTTGCTTGTGCATTCCCCTATCCACCACTCCACCTCACCCCACACCACCCGCCCCAGCCCTGCTAGGTAAGCCCAACTACTGTTGCGCCCATTGTACCCTCACATCTGGTCCTGCAGCCCTTCCTGTCAGTGCAGTGAACCCTGGATCACATGCCTCCCGGTGCATCTGATGGTTTCATGTTTTGGACTGGTTTCCCCCACTTGATTAGGAATTCTTGGTTTGCCATGACCATGTCCTCTCCTGGTCTCGTAGCCCTCCCAGCCAAGCGTGCAGACCATACTCCGTCATGCTCGCTGATTGGTTGGGATGTGGTGCCTGGTCAGCAGGCTGTGTCACTCTTTCACAGCCCTCCAGCGAGCAGGGGACTGCTCGAGAGCTCGATCTAGTGTTTTCATCCCCACAACTCCCAGCTGGACCAGGGGTCTCTGATGGGGAGCTCGGGGGTGGCTCCTTGAGAGGCGGGGGTGTAGACTTCGCTCTGAGTCGGAATCCCGGCTGACTAGCTCTATGAACTTGGCCATATCATCTCATTTACTCACTGATATAATTCAGCTTAGTTCATTTTTAAATATGTATTGTGTGCCTACCATGTGCTAAGCCCTATTTTAGGAGCTGGGGATGTGGCAGTGAATAGGCTAGAGATCTGAATAATGATGGAGGGCTGGCTATGTGAAGATCATGAGGATGAATGTTCCAGAAAGAGGGGTCAGCAGGTGCAGCTACGGAAGTTCAAGGATCTGAAAGGAGGCTCCCATGGTTGAAGTATGGTGGTCAAGGGAAGGCTGGTGGGAGACAGGGCTGGGAGTCAAGCCAAGGCTAGATTCCATGGGCCCCATAGGGCCATCACAAGACTGTGAGTTTTTCCCCAAAGCATATGGGACACCATTAGAGGATTTTAGCAAGTGAATAACATGATCTGGTTTATTACAGTGCCTGCTTCTTTGAACATTAACTGCAATTAAATAAGATAATATATGCAAGGTACCTAGTGATATGCCTGGTACACAGTAGGTGCTTGATAAGTGGTCATTAATATTTTCATGTTTTGGAGAAAAACTGGTTGTCTCCTATAGTTTGACCTTAAAAGATGAAGTCTGTGGTAGGCTGAATAATGGCACCCCCCAAATGTCCCATGTCCTAATCCTTGGAATTTGTAACTATGTCACCTTACATGGCAAAGGAGAATTAAGGTGCAAATGGAATTAATGTTGTTAATTAGCTGACCTTAAAATAGGGAGAATCTCCTGGATTATCCAGGTGGGTCCAGTGTAATCACAAGCATCCTTAAAAGAGGAAGAAGGAGGCAGAAGGAAGTCAGAGGAGACATGACCATGGAGGAAGGTCAGAGAGATGCAGTGTTACTGGCTTTGAAGATGGGGTAGCGGCCACAAACCAAGGAACGCAGGTGGCCACAGAGCTGGAAAAGGCAAGGAAATGGGTTCTCCCTTAGAGCCTCCAGAAGGGAAGGCAGCCCTGCCAACATCTTGATTTGAGCCCAGTGAAAACCCATTTGGACTTCTGACTGCCAGAATTGTGAGATAATGAATTTGTGTTGTTTTAAGCCACTAAGTATGTGGTAAGGATTTTGTACTAAATATTCCAAGCTCCAATTTAGTGCACCCCAGTATGACCTATGACCCGTGAATTTTTAAATCTGTTTAGTTCACCGTCTATTGATTGGTGCCAATGATGTGCCAGGCTAGGTAAGATAGCATCTGTGCTTTTGGGAGTTGACCATCTAGGAGACTTGCTGGTGTTTTCCGTAACCTCTAGGAATACCAAACTCCATATGTACCTCTGGGTGGCACATAATAGCCTCACACATGGTACATGGGTGAAATGAGGCCTGCTTTTCATCGATCTGGGAGGGCAGGAGAAGCTACAGAGCTCATGGTAAGAGGTTGGGCTCTCAGCTCCAGTACCCTTGGGCTGGGTGACCCAGGCACATGGACTGCAGGGAGGGGTGGGATTGCCCTGTGCTGGCCCTAGGCCCTGCCTGAAGTCTCTCCATCTGCCCTTCTCAGCCTGCAGGCCTCCTCCCTGAAGCACCCCAGCCTAACCCAGCCCACAGGAAGTACTCCCTCCCAGACCTGGCCCCTCCCCTGGTGGGGCTCCAGGCCAACCTGCTGCATCGCTTGGGCTGCACTTATTTTCCCTTTACTAACCATCGGGTCCTGTCTGTGGAGGCGGCAGCCAGGGGCTCCCAGAGGCAGGCCCAGCCAGGCGCAAGTTAGAGGCTCTGCAACGCCCGTGGTTTGATTGGTTGGGGCTGGATACGAAGGGTTCCTGCGCAGGGGCTTTTGCTGTATCCTTTTAGGGAAGTTCAGTCTCTGTGGTTGCCTCTCCTGCTCCTTTTGGAGACGTTGCTAGAAAATCTCAGCAACAGGGGCCCAGCCTGTACCACTCCATCCTTCACACTGCAGCTGCCAGAACGTTCACTCCAACACCAGCCATCCTCCTCCCCTGGAAAACTCCCTCCCCCTACTCAACCCATTTATAGCTGTGGTTTCAAGCATTAAGAAGAAAAATAAACTCAGTACATTTCTTTTTCAATGAAATATCAGTATGTAAAACTGAAAGTCAGGAGGCAGTATAGAAACATCATTAAGTATCTGGACTCTAGCATCAGACAGACCTGGGTTCAAATCCAGGCTCTGCCACTTATATAACCTCAGGCAAGTTGTCTAACTGCTCCATCCTCCATTTCCTCATCTGTAAAACGGGGATGTTGGCAGTTCTTAGTTCAGGGGACTGTTATGGAGATCAAACGTGATGAGGTATGTAAAGTACTTATTAGAGTGCCTGGCCCGGCATAGGTACTCAATAAATGTTGGCTATTGTTACTAGAATATGAATTAATTTTCTAAGTCTCATGTATAACATTTAATTATCATTTAATTATATAATTGTATAATTAACATTTAATTATACAGCCCACTGGGGACAATAGTTTAGCTGTTTGGATGAACAACTTTTAAAAAATAAATTATATTTTTTTGAACAGTTTCAGATTTACCGAAAATTGTGAGGAGAGTACAGAGAATTCTCATTTACCTGGCATCCAGTTTCCCCTGTTGTTAACATCTTGCATTAGTGTGGCACATTTGTTACAATTAATGAACCAATATCAATATAGAATCATTAACTAGGGTCTGTACTTTATTGCCTTAGTTTTTACCTAAGAACGTCATTTTTCTGTTCCGGGATTCCATCCAGGAAAGCATATTACATTTAGCTGTCACACTTCCGTAGGCTCCTCTTGTCTGTGACAAGTTCTCAGACTTCCCTTGTTTTTTTTTGTTTCTGTTTTTTTTGTTTTTGTTTTTGTTTTTTTGCGGTACGCAGGCCTCTCACTGCTGTGGCCTCTCCCATTGCGGAGCACAGGCTCCGGACGTGCAGGCTCAGTGGCCATGGCTCATGGGCCCAGCCGCTCCGCGGCATGTGGGATCTTCCCCGACTGGGGCACGAACCCGTGTCCCTTGCATCGGCAAGCGGACTCTCAACCACTGTGCCACCAGGGAAGCCCCCTTCCCTTGTTTTTGATGGCAATTTTCAGGAGTACTGGTATTTTGTAGATTTTTTGTAGGATGCCCTGCTATTGGAATTTGTCTGATGTTTCTTTCCTGGTTAGCCTGCAGCTGAACACAGAAATCTGCAGTCAGTGGATCCACGATCCACGATCCACTGACTGCAAATGTCTGTGTTCCCTTAGCTTCAGCACTACAGTGTTATCTTAGCTTCAACATCCATGAAATTAGAATCAAATGTCTGCAGGAAGCCTCAAGCACAGTTTGGAGAATCACGGATGGAGAAGCGGAGTCCAGCCTCCTTGGTGTGGCCTACGAGACCCTTCTCAGTCTGCCCTGCCCACTTCACCAGCCTCCTCTCCCTGCTGGGAGCATCCCAGCTTCACCAAAGTCCCCCAGTAGGTCTGGGCTTTGAGGCATATTGATTCTTCTACCTGGAATGCCTGCCTTCCTTTCTCTGCCTGGCTATTCCTGGCCTCTAAGATCCAGTTTAACTTTTCCCCCTCCCTGATGTCCTTCCCTCTTTCCCTAAGGAGGCTGTCACTGTCCCCAGGGTTCCCTCAAACCTTGTCACATCTCTCTGTATTGTTCTTCTTGGTTCACAGGTCCACCTCTCCCTCTAGGCTGGAAGCTTCTTGAGAGCAGGGACTGAGTCATAATCCTCTCTGTATTCCTCATGCCCAGTGTGAGGCCTGGCACACAGTAGGTGCTCAAGAGATGCTTAGTGAATGACTCTGATATTAGAGAAAGGTGCTGTATCCGTACCAGCCTTAACACAGCACGTTGACTTGATCCTAGGAATGTGGCATGCTCCAATGGATGCGGGATGCCAATAACCAACCCTTGGATGGTTCTTTTAAAGCTGCTTTCTCCCTGCCCCAGAGGGGTGTGAGTACATGGTGTGAACATGGAAAGGGCCACCAGGGGGCTCCAGGGAGCAGTTCACTGGCCCAGCCAGAGAAGAAGGTTCAGTGGTGGCTTCAGCAGCAAGACTCGAGTCCTGCAGAATCCACAAAGAAAGTGTGTCAAAAGAGAGGTCTGTTTTGCTACTGATGTGCCAGGCTCTGTAGCAAGGACAGGATGTACCAGTCTGTTCTGAAAACATGTGTGGGCCCCGGACCGTCTTTTTTCCCCAGAGGTCTCTGCCTGCAGAAATCAGCACAAAAGATACCAATAGCCAAGAAATAATATTTGCAGGAGCAAATGATCTCATTAGAGCTGCCAGCAGACCTTCACTTCATTCAGATTTCCCAATTTCTGCTTCCACTCCAGCATTAATAGTTCTCCCTGGATCAGAAACTCTTCATGGATATTCCTAAAGCCAAGATTATCACTGAGAAGTTGGAGCCAGACTCTCAGGGCTTTTTTTGAATTCTATGAGGAGGGGAAAAAACAGCTGAGTTAATTTGAGAGAATGAAGCTTGAATTAGAACTTGGTCTCTGGGGTCAGTAACGTCTATTATTTTGTTCTTGTGGCTGATATTACTAACAGTAATAAGAATAAAATAGCCCTTGTGTATTGGGTGCCTACTCCATGCTAGACTTTGGGATGGAGATTCCACCCATGCCAGGCACTTGCCCTTGGACATCCAGAGGGAATTAGAGCAGCATAATCCCTGCCCATTCTGCTACAAAGATATGAGCTCCACCTCATAGATGAGGAAACTGAGGGTCGGCCACATGAAGTGGTTTGTCAAGGCTAGAAATCAGATTCTCTCTGACTTCAAGACCTGAAGGCTTGTCAGTCACCCAAACACACCCCAAAAGGCTCCTTTTAAGATGCCAATCATGAAACATGTCTGTGCTCCAGGGGATGGGAAGGGATTATCACAGGAGACAGATATGTATAGGTATTACAAGTAAACCCATCATTAATAAGAATGATAAAAAGGAGGATAATATCTTACAGTTCTGGGGCCGTGAGCTTCTTGGCAGTCACGATAGACAAATACAGAGGGATATCTGCTAGAATTTAATGCTATGTGTACTCAGAAGGCTTTTATAGTTTACTTTAAGAGCAAAGTTAAGATGGAACCTCTGAACTCGCACATTTTAAGAGGCGGACTCCTCCTCCTAAGGGTTTTGACCCCGCTGCTCATGACCCTCCCATACCCATCTTCTGTTTGGCTTCCCAAACGCGGTTGTGGTCAGGTGAGGTGCCCATCAGACAGTCTCCAGGAAACTGGCACTGGTGGCTCTCTGTCCCGAAGGCTCTCTCACCAGGATTTCTGAGAATGAGATGCTAAATGGTAGAGCCCAGAACCAAACTTGGAGAGCACTCCAGCCCCAGCTGAAAGACATTAATTGTCCATCCACAGCTTTCTTAAATAGGAGAGCGTTTGTAACTGGAGAACAAAGCAGTTTCTACACAGAACCATAACTAAAGTAGGATGTGCAAAAACCTCTTGGACTTTTGTCCCACACGATAGCCTAAGTCCCTTTAGAAACCGCCAAGTTTCTCAGGACCAGGTGTGTACCGTGCCCTTGGCCGGGCATCATGCGGCCGTACCTGGCACATCCTCGGCAAGTTCACTTCGCCGCGCTCCGGGACTCACCCCGGGTCATCATGAAGCTATTCATTATTTTTTGTTGTCAAACCTTTGTCAGCATCCTCATCCCCAAAGAAGTGGTTTGTATTCCCTTTGGCGGTATTTGTGACTCTAGTAAATAAGAGATAATTACACTCCGGTTTTAAAATTAAAACACACAGAAAACTAGCAATGCCAGTGAGGAGTTAGGTACATTTTACAGCAGCCTACTTCCCTCGAGCCAACAGACTGAGTTTGCTGTGTTTCATGCAGACTCTGAGGCGTTTGAAGATAAAATTTTATTTTAAGAAGCCTGAAACTCCTTCTCTCTTGCTTCCTTAGTATGAAATAATGCTTCAAATTCTTTTGTATTTTAGCACCTCTGGAGGAATTTAAGGCTCTAAAACTGCGATTAAAATGTGAGCGTTGAGTTGGAAGATTAAATGAGAGAATGTATCAGAAAGCACTTGGAGATGTTTTTATTGCATCATGTTCTTTCTATGTGCATAATGCTTGGATTTGGCAGGAAAGGAAAAAGGCGTTCTTGTCCTGTGGCTGCCGAGAATTTCTTTTTTGCTTTCTTTCTTTTTTTTTGTCCCCCGGTTTGTGCTTGGAAAGTGAAAATATATTCAAGTGAGTCCTTACAAACATTTGATCTTGTTTTCATAAGAAGTGAGAGGAACTGTGAAAAGTGATTTAAAAAGTGGAATTAGATTCTTGACGTCGTTTGGCCAGTGACCCCGTCTGCAGGGTGGGAGAGGAGCTCTGTGGGGTGTGGCTGGCCCTTGATGCCTGTTCACGAACCTCTCATTAGTGGGCCTAGTGGAAGTTGGTGAAGTTTTCCTCCATGGAGGTTTTGGGAGGAGAAGACATCTTCCATTGTGTCAGAGGAACGAATGCCACAGATTGAGGGGCCGTGCTCTTTTCAGAATGTAAGGCTGGCTGCAGGAACCCACCTGGGCACAGGCGGGCTGGCTTAGCTCTTTGCTTTTCACCCAAGTCCTCCACTCCCACTGCCTTGGTGAGTGATGTGCGGAGGCCAGTAGGGCAGCACTGAGGACTTCAGGACTTGGGGAGAGAGTTTCTCTCTGGCAAGTGAGCCTTTGGCTGCACTTACACAGATGGGCATTTGGGCACTGGACAGCTGTGAACACCCCCAAAAGACATTGTAGGGCCCATGGGAGCAAAGATGGAGTGAGAAACTTGAAACTAGGATTCCAGTATGACAGAGAGGAAAGAGTTAAGTTTTGTGTGCTATAGGCTAAACTTTCTCATAGGGCTTTCATTTCTGTAAATTATAGGAGAAAGCCCTATTTTGACAACCCTGCGTTTAAGACATATCCACCACTTTGACTATTAAGTGGTATTATCTTGCCCTCCCCACTCCCACCCCCAGATGTGCTTTGATAACCAGGCAGCACTCCCTGATGTCATCAATACTTAAATTTATTTGGAGGGGTGAGGAGAGTTTTAGCCCTTGGGAAACAATGGCCAGTGTTTACTCTCCAGGGGAATCAGCTTTTACATCATCTGAACCTAAGACATTTTCTGGATTGCAATATATATTATCACAGATCTTAATTTGAGGCGTAAATGTTAGAATAATTTCATTTTGAAATATGGTGGTAGTAAAATTCAGCATTAACATGAGCAGTCAATAATTCAAACCTTTATTTGCTCTTATATCAAAGGAATACCTTTCTGTTCCCACCAGCCGGGGAGGTGGGGAGTCTGGGGGCGGGCGGAGGGGAGAAGATTTAGCGTTTTGCTGATAATCGTATTTTTCAGCCCAATTTGATTTTTTTTCTTAAAGAAGAACTGATTTTTTTCTTTGCAACTGATTTGTTTAATTTCTGAAGTCCACAAGAGTCCCGCATAGCTCCCTGGACTTTGTGAAAAGGCACATGACCTTTCCCACTAAGCTGCTGGCACTAATCTATGCATGCCTTATTAGGGGCAGAAAGTTTAAAAACTTATGAGAACTGTTTATAATCTCCATTTGTTTCCCCCTTTTAACATCTTAGTGCTTTGGTGAACTGCCCGTTTTGGCAAAGAGGTCTCAAGTGGAATGATTGAGGGGGAATTTTTCCCCTTGGTGGAACTGATTGACTAGCCTATGTGAGCAGCTTTAGAAAACTTTTCATCTGTAGAATAATTTTGGCCATTATGAACATAAATGGCTTTGTCACCCTTTAGCAGGCAGATGGAGCATGCGTTTCACATTATTAACTCAAGGCGGCATCGGGGCTGGTTGAAGCAACTTTCAAGAAAGCAGAGTCTATATGTGCCCATCTTGCTTCCAGTTCCACTGCAAAAGGCAGTGTTCACACTGCCCAGGGTTGTGGAACAGCCCCTTCTGATGGGAATGCTGTGTGACGTGGACCTTGCCAAAAACGAATGGATCATTTACAGGAAATAAGAAGTTAAGGAGGAGGATGAGTCAGTAGACTTCAAAGCAAACCCATTGCCACAGAACTTAAATAATGAATGCCAAGAACTGAGGATTTCATAGACAGCTTCTACAGCTCTCTGTGCAGCTGGAAACTTTGTGTGCAACTCCAGCACTGTCTGTTGTGTTGAAGGGTCCCTACTGCTTCTGGGAGGAAGAGGAGATAAGGAGGAAGGAAGGAAAGAAAGGGAGAAAGAGAAGGGTGGGGATGGAAAAGAAAGAAGGGGAGCGATTTGAAAAGAAAGGGAGAGGAAGAAGGATGGATGGGTGGGTGGATGGGTAGATGGAGGGAGGGATGAAGGAGAAGAAAGGAAGAAGAGAGAGATGGAAGGGCAGAGGACGGGGGTGGTCTGAAGGTGGGTAGTTAGTCTGACTTTGCACAAATATGTTTTGCGTGGCAAGTATCCTGGTACCTCTGTCCCGTGGGTCTCTGTTTAGCAGATTACTAAAGTCAAAATAAAATTGTGTATCTTTTAAATGCCACTGCATCATTTATGAGCCCATAGACAAGGGGTTTAAGGAGTTTTCTTTTGGAACTACTTATAATGGAGAACTGTGTTTGAGAAAATTGAGGGCTGGTTCAGATTATAAACACAGTGCAGAGGTCCCTCACTTAAGAAAACTTGTATATCAATGAAATAGATGGATTCGGGAGATTTATGCATATTACAAAAACGTTTTGATCCAGCGATTCCACCTTCAGGAGTTTATTCTTAAGAAATAATTAGACAAGGGTGTGAACACTGTGTGGATAACAGCATCGTCCATACTTGTGAAAACCTTGAAATAAACAATATGTCTAATAAGAGACATTAAATAAATCATGGCGTATGTATATTACATGTATAATATACCATAACATCATTAAAACTACGGTGCAGCTCTATATTATTAACATGGAATGATTTTCACAGTATATTAATTAAAATCTTTTTGGAAAGTATTTATATATTTATATGTGTATATACATTTATATTTCCATTGAACAAAGTCTGGAGGTACGTACCTAAAGTGTTAACAATGGTTGAGGCGCCGCGTGAGTGACGTCATTTCTGCGCGACTCTTACCTTTGCCTTTATGTTTTCCGACTGCTGCTCTGAGCTATGCCTAAAGTAGTTTCCCGGTCCGTAGTCTGCTCCGGCACCCGGGACCGGGAGGAGTATGACGACGGCGAGAAGCCCCTCCACGTCTACTACTGTTTATGCGGCAAGATGGTCCTCGTGCTGGACTGTCAGTTGGAGAAATTGCCCATGAGGCCCCGGGATCGGTCCCGTGTGATTGATGCTGCCAAACGCGCCCACAAGTTTTGTAACACAGAAGACGAGGAGACTGTGTATCTTCGGAGGCCTGAAGGCATCGAACGACAGTACAGGAAGAAATGTGCAAAGTGCGGGCTGCCACTCTTCTACCAGTCCCAACCGAAGAATGCTCCTGTGACCTTCATTGTGGATGGAGCAGTAGTCAAGTTTGGCCAGGGTTTTGGGAAGACGAGCATATATACTCAGAAACAAGAGCCTCCTAAGAAAGTGATGATGACGAAACTGACTAAAGACATGGGCAAGTTCAGCTCTGTCACTGTGTCTACTATTGATGAAGAGGAAGAGGAGATTGAGGCTAGAGAAGTTGCTGACTTGTATGCGCAGAATGCCAAGGTGATTGAAAAGCAGCTGGAGCGCAAGGGCCTGAGCAAGAAGCGGCTGCAGGAGCTGGCTGAACTGGAAGCCAAGAAAGCGAAAATGAAGGGAACCTTGATTGACAACCAGTTCAAATGATCAGGACCTTTCTGTGAACCCAGACTGGAGGCAAGCATTTAGATCAGGAGGAAAAAGAGCGTTTTCTTGACTACATGGACTGGTTCCTACCTTTATGCCCCAGCAGAAGGCTTTACGTGGCTTCCCAGTGATTCTCCTACATTCAGTGAGGTCTTTGAGTCCCTCTGACCTGCTTTCTAGAGATGGATTTTTCTCAATCTTTCTGTGTATAGGCCTTGTGTACTATTTTTTGTCCATTTGAGGTGAACTTCTTCATCTGTGTAGAAGCTCTGTGAATAGATCAGTGCTTCAGTGTGTCTAGTTTCTAAAGGAGCTATTCTTATTCCTTCTTCAAAGTTAATAAAATGTTTAAAGATTTTTGAAAAAAAAACAATGGTTGAAACTGGGAAGGTAGGGTTTGGAGTGACTTTAATTTTCTTGTCTGCATTTTCTCATTTTCTACAATGAATATGTATTACTTGCCTAATGTAAAGAACAATTGGTAGGGGAGGGGGATTTTTCAATCTGAGAGAGGATTTATTCAAGCTTTTTTCCCACAGAGAAGGGCCCAAGTTAAGTTTGTGTTTACAGAGTCCCTCCCAATGTTGGAAGGGGAAAAAAAACTTCCCCAAATGTCAAAATCCTATTTCTGGATCCTTTTTGCTTCAATGGCCCTCTGGTGCCAAGGCTTCCTTCTTGCTCATAGCCTGAACTGAGTCCTCTCAGGTGGCTGGATGCCCTTCCAGCCGGGCAGCACTGGAGGGATAGTCAGGAAGGCACCTCTGGCTGGGTGATACCCTTTCCTCTGGGTTGGAGACCCACCACGACCAGATTCTAATGTGAAGTGACCAGAGGCTACCCAAGGCCAGCTTGGGTATTTTTATTTTATTATATTTTATTTATTTTATTTTATTTTATTATTTTATTTTTTGCGGTACGTGGGCCTCTCACTGTTGTGGCCTCTCCTGTTGCAGAGCACAGGCTCCGGACATGCAGGCTTAGCGGCCATGGCTCACGGGCCTAGCCGCTCGGCAGCATGTGGGATCTTCCCAGACCGGGGCACAAACCCGTGTCCCCTGCATCCGCAGGCGGACTCTCAACCACTGCACCACCAGGGAAGCCCCAGCTTGGGTATTTTAAAAGACTCGGAAAAAATTTAAAAAAAAAAAAAAAAAGACTTGGGTGAGGAGGAACAATCACTTATTAGAAAGAAAAAAGAACCCCCAAACTGCCAGTCATTGGAAGGTTCTTGCTGGCATACCCGTCTGGGTCCTGAGGAAAACCAGGAACAGAATTCCTGCCTCATTCTCAGAAATTCTCCAAGGAGATCAGCGTGGGCCCATTGAGAGTCTGAGATGGGTGTGCGGGCCCCCTCACTGGCTTTTGTTCTCCATGATAGATGCTCCCACTCTCTGGGTGACATAGGTTTTATTCCCTCCTTGTGGGATTGGTGAGGGTGCCCTGGCAGGCCCTGACCACAGGCCTCTGAGGTGTGTCCCTGGATCTTGCTCTTCCATCTGCTTGAGGGCCGTGGTGAACTCTGGGACCACTTCCCACTCTTGTCTTGGTTTCTCTTTGTTGCATCCAGCTGGTCTCATCCCTGGGGCAGGATGGGTGTGGGAGGAGGATGGAGACAGTTGGGATTCTTTAGCGGGTGGGTTGCTGGCCTGGAGCAGAGCCCAGATTTCTCAGCCGTCCCTACCACAGCCTCCCTTGCCCCTAGTTCATGGTGGAGATGTAAGATTCAGTTCTGACTTGATCGGGAGCCAGCACGATGACTGCTTACTTCTCTGTAAGGCAACTGGACCTCACTGGAGGCAAACTTAATCTTTATCCACCATCCACTGGCTTTGTGATCCAGGCAGATCACTTAACATCTCTGAGCCTCTGTTTCCTCATCTGTAAAATTTCAGCTTTATTGGGGGTGGATGTTGTGGGTAGGGGTGGAGAAGACTGAGTACCCTAACATAGGGAAGTGCTTCGAATAACACCTTGCACACTATAATAATAATTATTATTACTACTGTGATAACTGACATTTATTGAACAATACTTTGTGTCAGGTACTTTTATAAACACTTTGCATGTAGAAATTTACTTAATCCTCACAACAGCCTCTGAAGTAGGTACTAACTAATCCCATTTACAGATGAGAAAATTGAACCATGGAGAAATTGAATAACTTGCCATTAGTAAGTGAATTAGTGAAATAACCAGGCTATGACCAAGAAGTTCTTCTTCTGTTTTTTTTTTTTTTTTTTTTTTTTTTTTTTTTTTTGCGGTACGCGGGCCTCTCACTGCTGTGGCCTCTCCCATTGCAGGGCACAGGCTCTGGTCGCGCAGGCCCAGCGGCCATGGCTCACGGGCCCAGCTGCTCCGTGGCATGTGGGATCCTCCCGGACCGGGGCACGAACCCGTGTCCCCTGGCCACTAGGGAAGCCCACCCCCCTTTTTTTTAATTGTAAAATACACATAACATAAAATGTACCGTCTTAATAGTGTTCAAGTTCACAGTTCAGTGGTGTTCACTACATTCACACTGCTGCGCAGCTGATCTACAGAATTCTTTTCATCTTGCAAAACTGAAACTCTATACCCATTAAACAGCAACTCCCCATTTTCTCCTCCCCCCAGACCCTGGAAACCACCATTCTACTTTCTGTCCTATGAATTTGACTATATACCTCATATAAGTAGAATCATTCAGTATTTGTCTTTTTGTGACTAGCTTATTTCACTTCGCATAATGTTCTTAAGGCTTATCTTTGTAGTTGCACGTGTCAGAATTTCCTTCCTTTTTGAGGCTGAATAATATTCCATTGCATAACTGACAAAGGATCAATCTCCAAAATTTACAAGCTGCTCATGCAGCTCAATATCAAAAAAATAAACAACACAATCCAAAAATGGGCAGAAGACCTAAATAGACATTTCTCCAAAGAAGATATACAGATTGCCAACAAACACATGAAAGAATGCTCAACATCATTCATCATTAGAGAAATGCAAATCAAAACTACAATGCGGTATCACCTCACACCAGTCAGAATGGACACCATCAAAAAATCTACAAACACTAAATGCTGGAGAGGGTGTGGAGAAAAGGGAACCCTCTCACACTGTTGGTGGGAATGTAAATTGATACAGCCACTATGGAGAACAGTATGGAGTTTCCTTAAAAAACTAAAAATAGAACTACCATATGACCCAGCAGTCCCCCTACTGGGCATATACCCTGAGAAAACCATAATTCAAAAAGAGTCATGTACCACAATGTTCATTGCAGCTCTATTTACAATAGCCAGGGCATGGAAGCAACCTAAGTGTCCATCAACAGTTGAATGAATAAAGAAGATTTGGCACATATATACAATGGAATATTACTCAGCCATAAAAAGAAACGAAATTGGGTCACTTGTAGAGACGTGGATGCACCTAGAGACTGTCATACAGAGTGAAGTAAGTTTAGAAAGAGAAAAACAAATACCGTATGCAAACACATATATATGGAATCTAAAAAACAGGAAAATGGTTCTGAAGAACCCAGGGGCAGGGCAGGAATAAAGATACAGACATAGAGAATGGACTTGAGGACACGGGGAGGGGGAAGTGTAAGCTGGAACGAAGTGAGAGAGTGGCATGGACATATATGCACTACCAAATGTAAAATAGATAGCTAGTGGGAAGCAGCCACATAGCACAGGGAGATGAGCTCAGTGCTTTGTGATCACCTAGAGGGGTGGGATAGGGAGGGTGGGAGGCAGACGCAAGAGGAAGGGGATATGGGGATATATGTATACGTATAGCTGGTTCACTTTGTTATACAGCAGAAACCAGCACACCATTGTAAAGCAATTATACTCCAATAAAGATGTAAATAAATAAATAAATAAAAATATGCCTATAAAAAATATTCCATTGCATACATATACCACACTTTGCTTATCCATTTCTCTGTCCCTGGACATTTGGCTATTGTGAATAATGCTGTTGTGAACATAGATATATATGTTTGAGTTCCCGCTTTCAATTCTTTTGGACATACACCCAGAAGTGGAATTGCTGGGTAAAATGGTAAGTCTATTTCTGATTTCTTGAGGAACCACCATACTGTTTTCCATAGTGGTTGTACAATTTATGTTCCCACCAGTAGTGCACCAAGATTGCAATATTTCCACGTCCTCCCCAACACATGCTAGTTCTTGTTTTTTTCATAGTAGGCATCCTAGTGGGTGTGAGGTGGTATCTCATTGTGGTTTTGATGTGCACTTCCCTCATGTTAGAGATGTGAGCTTCTTTTCACGTGCTCATTGGCCATTTGTGTATCTTTGGAGAAATGTCTATCAAGGTCTTTGCCCATTTTTTAATCACATTTTTTTTGTCATTGTTAAGTTATAGGAGCTTTTAATATATTCTGGATATTAACCCCTTATCAGATACCTGATTTACAAATATTTTCTTCCATTCTGTGGGATGCCACTTCACTCTGTTGATGCTGTCCTTTGATGCACAGAAGTATTAAGTTTGATGTAGTTCAATTTTTCTTTTTTTTTTTTTAACTTTTGTTGCCTTCACTTTTGGTGCCTTAGCAAAACAAGGAATTCTTTTGGGTGATCTATAGTTGAGGCAACATGAGGGAAGAAGCAAATTCTACCCATTTTGTTTGGAAAAGTAAGGCCTGAAGACAGAAGCCAGCACCCTGCATGGTGTTGAGTGGTGCGGAGAGACTTAATAACAAAAAAAAAGTAGGAAACTGTAACTAAGGGAAGGCAGTTTGGGATTGGTTCCCAGCCCAAAATGGAGAGAAAAAAAGAGCCTAAGAATACTGTATAAGCAGACACTATTTGAGGCAGAAACAAGAAAGAGTCCTCAAGGGCTGAGAGCCAGAAAGTCCAAATAAGAATAAAAAATTAGGAGAAGATGGGGAACTGATGGGCCTTTGACAATCTAAAGGGGGAAAAAGGTGGTGTGCATTAGGGAAGGAATTATTGGGTTGAAATTTGAGCAGGGAAGTTGAAAAATTCTTCTGGCTGGGGAAGAGGGAGATTCTACTGACTGGGGGGAAATGGATTTTACAACAGTAGAGGAGAAAAAGCAGGACAGAGAGGAAGTGAGGCTGCTAATTAAGAGAGAGGGAGGGCTTTTCAGAGACCCAAGGAAATGACTGCAGAGCTAAATTCTTAGTCCCTTTCAGCCTTCCCTGTAAGGGGTTCCAGTAACAATGAGTTGGGCACAGCCAGAGTAGGCGAGGAAACAGGAGGCATGGGAGCACTAAAGAGCGTGCAGAGAAATATCTGAAGCCCATGCACACCCTTTGGTTTCTGTTATTTATTTTAAAAATGGCAAGAACTGTACCGCGGCAGGAAAAACCCTGGCCACGATTGCTGCTGCAGACCCCTGAACGGTGCGGGAAGCCTTCAGTGTCTGAGGCAAGCAAACTTCAAACAGCAGCAGCCTGGCCAGAAGACAACTCCACAAGCCAGGAGAGGGTTCAGCTGGAAAGAGCACTGTGCTGGGAGTTGAGAGGCCTGATGCAGCCCAGCTTGGCCGAGAATTCACTCTGCTTCGTTGATTCCTCACATCTCCGTCTAGAAAACAAAGGCCCCAGCTAGCTGATCGTAGTTTCAGAGAGACAAAGAGTCTTATTCAGATGATCTCAAGTGAATGAGCTCAAGTAATGGGGGTTTAGTTTAAGGATGTACGTGGACAAGAAGTCTGAAAAAATAGACAAGGCAGACCAGAGGCGAAGCAGACACCACAGGAGAGCTGGACCTTAAGGAGGAGGAACATGAAGGGTGCTCAGAACCTAAGGCAGCAGGAGAGGCCTCATTGGTAGAAGTTTCTGGACTGTCAGTCTGGTGTCCTGCCACTAACGTGACTCTTTTCTGTTCTCTTGCTACCGGATGGCTTCCTGACCCTCCTTTCTGGATCTTTTCTCTCCATCTTTGCTTCTGCTTGAAGTAAGGATTGTTCTGTGGGCTCTGATCCTGAGCCCAAGACTTGTTCTTAGTGGAAGAAGAAGATGATGAAGATGATAATAGCAGCTAACATTTATTGAGTGCCTACTCTGTGCCAGGCACTGTTGTAAGCACATTATAGGTCTTAAAGCACGTCATCTTCTTACCAACCTTATGGGGCAAGAACCATCATTATCCCCAGTTGGAAAAAGCTGAGGCCCAGTGAAGCAGTTTCCCATGGTCACACAGCTAGTAAGTGTCATAACCAGCGTTCAGGTCCAGGCAGAAACTCCAGAGCCTGTGCTCTGCATACCACCCCACTGCTCCCAGCAAGGATGGAAGGAGTGAGCTGCTAGAGGTCTTCAATTCCTGTTTCCCTCAATGGTCACCCAAACAGCGGTCAACTGTCTATTCTTATCCACCTGTTTAGGACTTTTTTGGGGGGTATTTTGCAATCTGTACCAGCTCTGAGGGGTGGTCCTATCCTGAATTTACTGGATGTTACATCTTGATGGACTCAGATGTTTCCCGTTATGAACTGCTTGACATGGGATGGTCAGGGAGGTGGGCTGGCAAGAGAGGTGACTGAGGATCTGATTCAATACAAAGAATGGCACAGACAAAGGCATCCAAGCATGGTAACAGAAGGATTACCAAAGTCTCAGCCCTATTAGGAAATCTAGGCAAAGATGTGGGACTAGAATTGAGGATGAGGGTGGTGGTGGTGGCCATTAAGCCACAAGAATGAATGAACTTTCCTAAGGAGGGTGTACAACGTGGAGACTCTGACTACATTTATCAGATTCTTGCTCTGCAAGTCTAAATACCAGATGAATCCCAACAATAGATTTTTTTTTAATTTGCCTTTTTTTCCTATTTTTGTAATGATTGCAGAATAGTTTTGCTGAAATGGACTTCACGTGGTCTTAGGATATCCACCAGGGCATATCTCACTGCCCACCTCTTAATACCTAACTGCCCAGGCCATGCTTTATAGACAGGCTGGTGACAATTGCAAGGGCAGTTAGAAATCAAGCACTTGTTGGCAATGATCTAGGTGTAGTGCTTTTAGTCAGTTACGCATTTCGGTGGGAAAAAATGGCTTAAGATCTTCAACTGGAATTGTACAAATATAGTTTGTACACTCCATTCCTTAATCCACAAAATAAAAGGACAAACCAGAAGGATGCATTCCCAAAGTATTGGGGCTGATCAAATCTTTTTCTGATTATGTTCTTTTGGAGTTTAACTATCTAAGCTCTAGAAATATGGGAACAGGACAGGCCTGGAACATTCTGCATTGAGTAGTTCGGGATCCATTGATATAATTCAAAGTCTTACCAGGGGGCTGTGCAAGCCAGATGCTGCTGCTTTAACTTGACTTTTCCCTGCATTTGGAGAGTGCCCCAGCCAGGTAAGGGCTTCTACTCACAATCATCATCTTCTGTGTATAATTTGAAATATTTTACACTGTGCTTCCATTTAGGATTCTTACACTTTTTTTTTTTTTTTTTTTTTTTTTTTTGCGGTACACGGGCCTCTCACTGTTGTGGCCTCTCCCGTTGCGGAGCACAGACTCCAGACGCGCAGGCTCAGCAGCCATGGCTCACGGGCCCAGCCGCTCCGCGGCATGTGGGATCTTCCCAGACCGGGGCACGAACCCGTGTCCCCTGCATCGGCAGGCAGACTCTCAACCACTGCGCCACCAGGGAAGCCCTCTTACACTTTTTTTTAACTTAAAAATTGTTCCATATTTACACGTATATCCATAGATCTGTTTACATGATCACTTACAGTTTTTAATAACTTCATGGAATCCTGTTGGATTGCTATACTGAATTTACTTAATGTTCCCCTGGATTGGACATTTAAACCGATTCGATTTTGGTTTTTATTAATATGCTGTTAGAAACTTTGTTCACGTTGTTTCTTCCTTTCTCTCTCTCTTTTCCTTTTGAGTATTTCCTTGGGAATATAGTCCCAAAGAAGAATTAAGGATCAGAGGTTTTATAGCTCTTGTTCCATAGCGTCAGACAGCCTGCGGAAACACTGGAGTCATTCACAGTGCCCCCAGCGATGGTTGAGCACACTTGCTCCTGACAGCTCTGCCAGTATTGTTCTATCATTGTCTCTTATGCTGTTTTTAAGTAGGTATACAGTTATTTTAATTCATATTTCTTAAATTATTAGTGAGGTGGAACATTTTCCCATGGGTTGGTTTATCAGGTACATTTCCAGGGAACAGAATGCGTATATAAAGTGGCTGGCACAGGTTACTGCTTAATAATGTTCTTTCTCTCTCCCTCTTTTCCTTTTCCCTCATTAGTCATCGGTCAAATAGGGTGTCATTACTGATGACAGTATGCTTATATCACAATATAAGATTTCATTCCTATTTTGGATCGTAAATATTTATCCGTTATATCTATCATAATTTAAAACTTTCTTTTGCTCCCTTTATATTTGTTTTATTAGTTTTTATTAAGGAGACTTTATTTATTATTATTTTTTTATTGAAGTATAGTTGATTTACAATGTTGTGTTAATTACCGCTGTACAGCAAAGTGATTCTCTTATACTTATATATATACATTCTTTTTTTATATTCTTTTCCATTATGGTTTTCATAGGATATTGAATATAGTTCTCTGTGCTGTACAGTAGGACCTTGTTGTTTATCCATTCTATATATAACAGCTTACATCTGCTAACCCCAACCTCCCACTCCATCCTTCTCCCAACCCCCTCCCCCTTGGCAACCACCAGTCTGTTCTCTATGTCTGTGATTCTGTTTCTCTTTCATAGATAAGTTCATTTGTGTCATATTTTAGGTTCCACATATAAGTGGTATCATATGGCATTTGTCTTTCTCTTTCTTACTTCACTTAGTGTGATAATCTCTAGTTGAATCCATGTTGCTGCAAATGGCATTATTTTGTTCTTTTTTATGGCTGAGTAGTATTCCACTGTATATATGTACCACATCTTCTTTATCCATTCATCTGTCAATGGACATTTAGGTTGTTTCCATGTCTTGTCTATTGTGAATAGTGCTGCTATGAACATAGGGGTGCATGTATCTTCTTTAATTATAGTTTTATCCAGATATATGCCCAGGATTGGGATTACTGGATCATATGGTAATTCTGTTTTCAGTTCCCTGAGGAAACTCCATACTGTTTTCCACAGTGGCTGCACCAACTTACATTCCCACCAACAGTGTAGGAGGGTTCCCTTTTCTCCACACCCTCTCCAGCATTTATTGTTTGTAGATTTTTTGATGATGGCTATTCTGACTGGTGTGAGGTGGTACCTCATTGTAGTTTTGATTTGCATTTCTCTAATTATTAGCGATGTTGAGCATCCTTTTGTGTGCCTATTGGCCATCTATATGTCTTCTTTGGAGAAATGTCTATGTCTTCTTCCCATTTTTGGATAGGGTTGTTTGTTTTTTTTGTTGTTGAGTTGTATGAGCTGTTTGTATATTTTGGAAATTAAGCCCTTGTTGGTCGCATCATTTGCAAATATCTTCTGCCACTCTGTAAGTTTTCTTTTCATTTTGTTTATGGTTTCCTTTGCTGCGCAAAAGCCTGTAAGTCTGATTAAGTCCCATTTGTTTATTTTTGCTTTTATTTCTATTGCCTTAGGAGACTGACATAAGAAAACATTGGTATGATTTATGTTAGAAAATGTTTTGCCTATGTTCTCTTCTAGGAGTTTTATGGTGTTGTGTCTTATGTTCAAGTCTTTAAGCCATTTTGAGTTTATTTTTGTATATGGTGAGAGGGTATATTCTAACTTCATTGATTTACATGCAGCTGTCCAACTTTCCCAACACCACTTGCTGAAGAGACTGTCTTTTCCCCATTGTATATTCTTGCCTCCTTTGTTGAAGATTAATTGACCGTAAGTGTGTGGGTTTACTTCTGGGTTTGCTATTCTGTTCCATTGATCCATATGTCTGTTTTTGTTCCAATACCACACTGTTTTGATTACTGTAGCTTTGTAGTATTGTCTGAAGTCTGGGAAAGTTATGCCTCCTGTTTTGTTCTTTTTCCTCAGGATTGCTTTAGCAATTCTGGGTCTTTTATGGTACTGTATAAATTTTAGGATTATTTGTTATAGTTCTGTGAAAAATTTCATGGGTAACTTGATAGGGATTGCATTAAATCTGTAGATTGCTTTGAGTAGTATGGCCATTTTAACAATGTTGATTCTTCCAATCCAAGAGCATGGGATATCTTTTCATTTCCTTAATTTCCTTTATTAATGTTTTATAGTTCTCAGAATACAAATCTTTCACCTCCTTTGTCAGGTTTATTCCTATGTATTTTATTTTTGGGATATGATTTTAAAAGGTATTTTTTTTTTACGTTCCCTTTCTGATACTTCATTGTTGGTGTGAAGAAATGCAACCAATTTCTGTATGTTAATCTTGTATCCTGCTACTTTGCTGAATCCGTTTATCAGTTCTAGTAGTTTTGTGTGGCGTTTTTAGGGTTTTCTATATATAGTATCATATCATCATATGCTATCATCATAGCATATAATGACAATTTTACCTCTTCCCTTTCAATTTGGATATATTTTATTTCTTTTTCTTGTCTAATTGCTGTGGCTAGGACTTCCAATACTGTGTTGAATAGAAGAGGTGAGAGTGGGCGTCCTTGTCTTGTTCCAGGTTTTAGTGGGAAGGCTTTCAGCTTTTCCCCATTGAGTACTATATTAGCTGTGGGTTTGTCATAAATAGCTTTTATTATCTTGAGATATGTTCCCTTTATACCCACTTTGGTAAGAGTTTTTATTATGAATAAAATGGACGTTGAATTTTGTCACATGCTTGTTCTGCCTCTATTGAGATGATCCTTGTGGTTTTTGTCTTTTCTTTTGTTTATGTGGTGTATCACATTGACTGATTTGTATATGTTGAACCATCCATGTGAACTTGGGATGAGTCCCACTTGGTTGTGGTGTATGATCTTTTTTATGTGTTGTTGGATTCAGTCTGCTAATATTTTGTTGAAAAATTTTAGGAGACTTTAAATAGACTTCAAAATATTTGAATCTACCTCCCTCCTGCCTTATAATACTGTTTAGTCTGTCAATAGTCATGAAGTCATCTCTCAGCTATAGCTGGGATAAATACCCTTTTTTTAAAATGACCAATTTGGAAAGTATTGTCATGTTTGGTAAGTTATGGATATAATCTACTTTCCTTCTTATTGATACCAGATTGTTCCACCAGCATTTATATGGTGATTCTGTCATCCATTTATTGTGATTCTTAGTTTTTTGTTTGTTTGTTTGCTTGCTTGCTGTATCCTTAGAACTTATATGTGCTTAAATTCATCTCTGGAATCACTATTTTATTGGAGTCTTTGTCCTGGCTTTGATCCAACAAAATTCAGTTTTGATGAAGATCACTTTATAATATATCCTTAAATTTGATTATTACATCCTCCAATCTTCTTTGGTATTATTGTGTATTTAGTTTTCCTTATCAATTTTGCTAGTGATTAATCACATACTAGAGCAGGCTCACAGGAATTTAATTGTTCTTATGTTAATCTGTTTTTTGTTTTATAGATTAATGTTAGTGATATTACTCTAAATTTTCTAAATCAGGAGCAATGGCTGTAACTTTGTTTATTTAGGTATTTCTTTCTTTTTCTTCCCATTGTGGTTTTATCATTTTTACTTCACTACATATCTTATTCATCTAGATTTGTAGATTCTCAACTATTTTGTTTTTTTTCAGTATTGGGGATAGTACCGTTTTTCACTGCCTTTTCTAGCTCTACATCATTGGTGTGTATTGGATTGTTCTTGCATTTTCTATTTACACTATTGTATCATCTGCAAAAAAGTGATATTTCTATTTCTGCCTTTCCTATATTTATTCTCTATTTCTTGTTCATCTTGTCCTGCAATCTTTTTTACTATGACCTCCAATAGAGGTGCTGAGAGGATCATCTTAGACCTCTGCCTGTGTTTGCAAAGTAAAGCCCCCAGGACTGCGCTAGCCACTACAGTTAGCAGCTACTAGCCACTGGTGGATATTTAAATTCAAATAAACTAAAAATTAAGTAAAATTTAAAAATCAGTTTTTCAGTCACATTAGCCACATTTCAGTATGCGATATGGCACATGTGACAAGTTACTGCTATACCGGACAGTGCAGGAATAATGGTTTCCATCATTGCAGAAAATGTGAATGGACAGCTGTCATCTAGGATCTCCACACTAAAAATAATATTGAAACTCTGATTTAAATCTCCGATCTTTTTTATCTCAAGGAATACACCCCCTCTTCCTATTTCAAAGGGTTCTTATAAAGAGTTAATGTTGAATGTTAATGATGGTCTGCTCAGCATCCACCAAAATAACTCTTAGATTTAAAAATAATTTTTTTTCTATCAAAGTGTTGAACTATCCTAATAATTTCCCCATGTAGTGCTAATTCTATCTTCGTAGGATAGCTCATATTGTTTGTTTTTGAAACGTTTCCCCTTTCTGTCTGTAGGATATTATTTGTGATTTATTAAACTACATTCTTGAGTAAGACAGTCCTATAATTCCAAAACACCCCCGCCGCCCACCGTGTCATCCTCATTAGTGTTCAATCAAGATCTTATTTACTTCCTAATATGAGTTGTATAACATATCTTGTCTATATTTTAAAATAGTTTATGTAACTGTTATGTGAAAATTTAGTGATGTTCTCCTGAGAATCCATTAGGGGCTTCTTTTAGAAATGTATGGCAGGAACAAAATTTTCCCTAACAGTTCCTCTGATATGAGTCTCTTCATGTTTGTAATTTTTTATTCAACATAATTAGTTCAGCAAGCACCATTGAATCTAAACTTCTGGTAAAACACTAGGCAAAGTGCTGGATGACAACATGAATGTGACATTGGCGATCAAAAAGAAGGAGGATTTTCACGTTCCCTCTTCATTGGATTCTTCAAGTCTTCCCCCTACCCTTCAACCCCCCTGCCCCACTGGACTCCCCAACATGAGTCACCAGGTCAGTCTCCTCATCTCCCCACCCCCGTCCCTTGACCTCATTACCTCTTCCCAACTCCGAGTTTCTTGTGCAGAGAATGCCCTTTTCCTCTTCACCTCTCATTCACCCTGAGGGCCCACCCAAAGTTCCTGTCTTTGTGATTTTCCCTGAGTGATTTCTCTCTGCTCTCATCTTAATGTATTCCTTGAGTGTGTCATTCTTTTTGGCAAATAACTATTCACATCCTTGTCATATTATCTAATTATCTTCTGTGTCATTATGTACATGTCATATGTCTAATATCCCTGTAGGGGTGGGCGTGGAGGGAGATTTCAGGTCTTCTGTTTCTTTTGTTTAGCAAACAGAGTCCAGGATATAGAGCTGAGTATGTGGCAGGTATTAAGAGATACTTGTTGAATAAGTATTTTGATAAACTAAGGAATCTCACTTCATTACCAGGCAAAACCGGTAAAATCTGTGGCCAAGGGCAGGTTTTATTAGCTTTAGTAAACTAGTATAACCTATTAGGAGAAAAAGGCAAAGGAGATTCCATAAAGGACCATACTCATCTTCCAAGTTTGTTAATTCAGCCACTGTTTCCCCTTCACTCAACAGATAACTCTTGAGTACCTCCTATGTGCTAGATGTGGGAGATACAGGGTTAAACAAAGTCAACATGGTCCCTGGCTTCATGGTATTCACAGTCTAGCAGGGGAGATTGGTATTAAACCAGGAAACCAACAAATACATAATTCCAAATTGTACTAAGTGCTATAAAGGAAAGAGAAGGTTATGGACAGTTAATGTTAGCCTGGGTGGTCGATCAGGGCCTCGGTCAGATTAGGAAGTGACATTTAAGCTGAAGGACTGGTCATTAGCCAAGTGAAGCCAAGTAAAGAAGCTAGACAGAGGGAACAGCATGTTCAAAGGCTCTGAAGCATGAAAGAGCTTAGTGGGTTTGAGACACAGTCAAAGGTCAGTGTGTGACTGGAGCACGGTGAATAAAGGGGAAATTGACATGGTTGAGGCAGATCCAGATCCAAAAGTACTTGGGTTTTAGGCCATCTGATGTACATGTTAGAGATTTTTCTAAGCCAATATATGTGCCCGCTACTGCTCCAAGCAATATACATATATTATCTTATTTAGTACTGAGAACATCCATATTATGTAGGTACTTTTATTATGCCCATTTTCCAATTGAGGAAAACAAAGCCCAGAGGTGTTAAGCAACTAGCCTAGGAGTCACACAGAATGCTGGTGAAGTGGTCAATATAGAACCAGGTTGTCTTGAGCCTCCAGAGCCCAAGTTCTGACCGCTGGGTGGCTGATGGAGTTGGGCGGTGTAGGAGCAGGCAGATAAATTAGGGGGCTCCTTCAGCAGTCCAGGTGAGAGGCCAGAGCTTGGACCAGGGGATGCTGTGTAATTGGGGGAGAAATCAGTAGTTTGGAGTCAGGGCAAGAAGAGAGAAAGGGAAATATGATATAAGGGAATAAATATATATGCTTTACTTAGACTTTTTAAAAAGGCTTTGAAATCTCGTTTTAAAGAATTTAGAATTTAGAAAAGAAACAAATTAACCAGCAAAAGCATAGCATAAAAATTAGGATCAGAAATGCAGTACAAATCGGACTAGTAAAGCAAGTTTTTTTGTTTTTTTTTTTAAATTGGTACAGTGGAAAAGAAGAAAATAAGTGATAAAGGAAATATAATTATTATAAAAGAAGTGGGCCATTTGTATGGAATATCATTTATAACTCCTTTCTAAGTTAGCTAATCAAGCTGAAAAGATAACTTAAGTCCAGTGAGATAATGAAATTGGTCAACAGTTTATTGTCATGAGATCTGATATGAGATCTATGCCCTCCGTGGGGCCCATTCTTTTTCTTTTTCCCCCCTTCTTTCCCTGTCTGTTGAAGTCTGACCAGTCTTCATGATCCTGTTCAAATCCCTTCCTAAAATAGAAAAATGAAACCATCAACATGTATACATGATTATTTTAGCCCAAATCAGCAATTACCATCAGTAGAGACAGCCTTGCCATAGTACAAGCAAAGGTTACGTTATGTTCAGCCTTTTCTGTTGAAGAGAGCAAAGATGGGTTTCATCTGCTTTAGAAATGCTTTCTACCACAACAGATGTATTTTTTAAAAAACCAAGTTCTGTACCATAAAAATTATCTAGAAACGTTTATCATATGGATTACCAAGTGGGCTGAATAAAATTAGAAGGAAGCATCTAAGGGCGAATTTAGGTTATAAACGTTTAGGTAAAAACGTCAAGTTATAGCTGCTGTGCTGCTCGCTTTTATTCTCTTGAGAAAAGGTGAATGACAATGGTGAGAAGTAAATTACTGTCAGGTTCTCCAACTGAGATGTGAGGAAACCTGTTTCCGGTTTCCAGTGAGCAGGACTGTGTCTATCTAGGTGTGTGCCCAGAAGCTCCTCTACTGACAGGGCAGGAGAGGGAGGAAGAACCCCTGGGAGTGGCTGCCAGGTCCCACCTCATGTCCGTCTACTCCAAAGCTTCCTCCTCCTGGGGGAAGTCTCCCCAGCTGTGGAAAACTTCACACCTGGGACAGGGCTCACTACCAGCCTATGGGACCTCCCTTAGAGAGCCAGCAGCTCTTCTCCATGGACCAATTGCTCTCTATGAGGGGGGGTTGGGAAACTTGCAAAACAATGGCGGAAGATGAATAGAGAAGTTGGGCAAAAATGGAGTCTCAAGCCGTGTGCATTAGGCATTGCCAGATTACGATGTCTGCATCATAATCGAAAGCAGTTTCGCTTTCATATATTAAGTTCAGGCCACTCGAGTTTCCTTTTCCATATAGAGTCCCTCATGTGAAAGGAAGGAAGGAAGGTAAGGTAAGCAGAGGGAAGAAGAGAAGCAGCAGAGAGGATGGATAACTAGATGCTAACACTAAGCCGTTCAGTTATTCATTCATGCACTCTTTTTTTTTTCCACTTATTCAGCTTTATTTTCTTGAGCTTTTTTTTTCTTTTTTTATATCTTTATTGGAGTATAATTGCTTTACAATGGTGTGTTAGTTTCTGCTTTATAACAAAGTGAATCAGCTATACATATACATATCTTCCCATATCTCTTCCCTCTTGCGTCTCCCTCCCTCCCACCCTTCCTATCCCACCCCTCTAGGTGATCACAAAGCACCGAGCTGATCTCCCTGTGCTATGCGGCTGCTTCGCACTAGCTATCTATTTTACGTTTGGTAGTGTATATATGTCCATGCCACTCTCTCACTTTGTCACAGCTTACCCTTCCCCCTCCCCATATCCTCAAGTCCATTCTCTAGTAGGTCTGTGTCTTTATTCCTGTCTTACCCCTAGGTTCTTCATGACATTATTTTTTCTTCTTAAATTCCATATATATGTGTTAGCATATGGTATTTGTCTTTCTCTTTCTGACTTACTTCACTCTGTATGACAGACTCTAGGTCCATCCACCTCATTACAAATAGCTCAATTTCGTTTCTTTTTATGGCTGAGTAATATTCCATTGTATATATGTGCCACATCTTCTTTATCCATTCATCCGATGATGGACACTTAGGTTGTTTCCATCTCCTGGCTATTGTAAATAGAACTGCAATGAACATTTTGGTACATGACTCTTTTTGAATTATGGTTTTCTCAGGGTATATGCCCAGTAGGGGGATTGCTGGGTCATATGCTAGTTCTATTTGCAGTTTTTTAAGGAACCTCCATACTGTTCTCCATAGTGGCTGTACCAATTCACATTCCCACCAGCAGTGCAAGAGTGTTCCCTTTTCTCCACACCCTCTCCAGCATTTATTGTTTCTAGATTTTTTGATGATGGCCATTCTGACTGGTGTGAGATGATATCTCATTGTAGTTTTGATTTGCATTTCTCTAATGATTAATGATGTTGAGCATTCTTTCATGTGTTTGTTGGCAGTCTGTATATCTTCTTTGGAGAAATGTCTATTTAGGTCTTCTCCCCATTTTTGGATTGGGTTGTTTGTCTTTTTGTTATTGAGCTGCATGAGCTGCTTGTAAATTTTGGAGATTAATCCTTTGTCAGTTGCTTCATTTGCAAATATTTTCTCCCATTCTGAGGGTTGTCTTTTGAACTTGTTTATGGTTTCCTTTGCTGTGCAAATCTTTGAAGTTTCATTAGGTCCCATTTGTTTATTTTTGTTTTTATTTCCATTTCTCTAGGAGGTGGGTCAAAAAGGATCTTGCTGTGATTTATGTCATAGTGTTCTGCCTATGTTTCCTCTAAGAATTTGATAGTTTCTGGCCTTACATTTAGGTCTTTAATCCATTTTGAGCTTATTTTTGTGTATGGTGTTAGGGAGTGATCTAATCTCATACTTTTACATGTCCCTCTGCAGTTTTTCCAGCACCACTTATTGAAGAGGCTGTCCTTTCTCCACTGTACATTCCTGCCTCCTTTATCAAAGATAAGGTGACCATATGTGCGTGGGTTTATCTCTGGGCTTTCTATCCTGTTCCATTGATCTATATTTCTGTTTTGGTGCCAGTACCATACTGTCTTGATTACTGTAGCTTTGTAGTATAGTCTGAAGTCAGGGAGCCTTATTCCTCCTGCTCCGTTTTTCATTCTCAAGATTGCTTTGGCTATTCGGGGTCTTTTGTGTTTCCATACAAATTGTGAAATTTTTTGCTCTAGTTCTGTGAAAAATGCCAGTGGTAGTTTGATAGGGATTGCATTGAATCTGTAGATTGCTTTGGGTAGTATAGTCATTTTCACAATATTGATTCTTCCAATCCAAGAACATGTTATATCTCTCCATCAATTTGTATCATCCTTAATTTGTTTCATCAGTGTCTTATAGATTTCTGCATACAGGTCTTTTGTCTCCTTAGGTAGGTTTATTCCTAGATATTTTATTCTTGTTGTTGCAGCGGTAAATGGGAGTGTTTTCTTGATTTCACTTTCAGATTTTTCATCATTAGTGTACAGGAATGCCAGAGATTTCTGTGCATTAATTTTGTATCCTGCTACTTTACCAAATTCATTGATTAGCTCTAGTAGTTTTCTGGTAGCATCTTCTGGTAGTGGCATCTTTAGGATTCTCTATGTATAGTATCATGTCATCTGCAAACAGTGACAGCTTTACTTCTTCTTTTCCGATTTGGATTCCTTTTATTTCCTTTTCTTCTCTGATTGCTGTGGCTAAAACTTCCAAAACTATGTTGAATAAGAGTGGTGAGAGTGGGCAAACTTGTCTTCTTCCTGATCTTAGTGGAAATGGTTTCAGTTTTTCACCATTGAGGACGATGTTGGCTGTGGGTTTGTCATATATGGCCTTTATTATGTTGAGGAAAGTTCCCTCTGTGCCTACTTTCTGCAGGGTTTTTATCATAAATGGGTGTTGAATTTTGTCGAAAGCTTTCTCTGCATCTATTGAGATGATCATATGGTTTTTCGCCTTCAATTTGTTAATATGGTGTATCACATTGATTGATTTGCGTATATTGAAGAATCCTTGCATTCCTGGAATAAACCCCACTTGATCATGGTGTATGATCCATTTAATGTGCTGTTGGATTCTGTTTGCTAGCATTTTGTTGAGGATTTTTGCATCTATGTTCATCAGTGATATTGGCCTGTAGTTTTCTCTCTTTGTGACATCCTTGTCTGGTTTTGGTGTCAGGGTGATGGTGGCCTCGTAGGATGAGTTTGGGAGTGTTCCTCCCTCTGCTATATTTTGGAAGAGTTTGAGAAGGATAGGTGTTAACTCTTCTCTAAATGTTTGAAAGAATTCTCCTGTGAAGCCATCTGGTCCTGGGCTTTTGTTTGTTGGAAGATTTTTAATCACAGTTTCAATTTCAGTGCTTGTGATTGGTCTGTTCGTATTTTCTATTTCTTCCTGATTCAGTCTTGGCAGGTTGTGCATTTCTAAAAATTTGTCCATTTCTTCCAGGTTGTCCATTTTATTGGCATAGAGTTGCTTGTAGTAATCTCTCATGATCTTTTGTATTTGTGCAGTGTCAGTTGTTACTTTTCCTTTTTCATTTCTAATTCTATTGATTTGAGTCTTCTCCCTTTTTTTCTTGATGAGTCTGGCTAATGGTTTATCAATTTTGTTTATCTTCTCAAAGAACCAGCTTTTAGTTATACTGATCTTTGCTATCGTTTCCTTCATTTCTTTTTCATTTATTTCTGATCTGATCTTTATGATTTCTTTCCTTCTGCTAACTGTGGGGTGTTTTTGGTTCTTCTTTCTCTAATTGCTTTAGGTGCAAGGTTAGGTTGTTTATTCGAGATGTTTCCTGTTTCTTAAGGTAGGATTATATTGCTATAAACTTCCCTCTTAGAACTGCTTTCGCTGCATCCCATAAGTTTTGGGTCATCATGTCTCCATTGTCATTTGTTTCTAAGTATTTTTTGATTTCCTCTTTGATTTCTTCAGTGATCACTTCGTTATTAAGTAGTGTATTGTTTAGCCTCCATGTGTTTGTATTTTTTACAAATCTTTTCGTGTAATTGATATCTAGTCTCATAGCGTTGTGGTCAGAAAAGATACTTGATACAATTTCAGTTTTCTTAAATTTACCAAGGCTTGATTTGTGACCCAAGATATGATGTATCCTAGAGAATGTTCCATGAGCACTTGAGTAAAATGTGTATTCTGTTGTTTTTGGATAGAATGTCCTATAAATATCAATTAAGTCCATCTTGTTTAATGTGTCATTTAAAGCTTGTGTTTCCTTATTTATTTTCATTTTGGATGATCTGTGCATTGGTGAAAGTGGGGTGTTAAAGTCCCCTACTATGAATGTGTTACTGTCGATTTCCCCTTTTACGGCTGTTAGTATTTGCCTTATGTATTGAGGTGCTCCTATGTTGGGTGCATAAATATTTACAATTGTTATATCTTCTTCTTGGATCGATCCCTTGATCATTATGTAGTGTCCTTCTTTGTCTCTTCTAGTAGTCTTTATTTTAAAGTCTATTTTGTCTGATATGAGAATTGCTACTCCAGCTTTCTTTTGGTTTCCATTTGCATGGAATATCTTATTCCATCCCCTCACTTTCAGTCTGTATGTGTCTCTAGGTCTGAAGTGGGTCTCTTGTAGACAGCATATATCTGGGTCCTGTTTTTGTATCCATTCAGGAAGCCTGTGTCTTTTGGTGGGAGCATTTAATCCATTTACATTTAAGGTAATTATCGATATCTATGTTCCTATTCCCATTTTCTTAATTGTTTTGAGTTTGTTATTATAGGTCTTTTCCTTCTCTTGTGTTTCTTGCCTAGAGAAGATCCTTTAGCATTTGTTGTAAAGCTGCTTTGGTGGTGCTGAACTCTCTCAGCTTTTGCTTGTCTGTAAACGTTTTAATTTCTCCATCAAATCTGAATGAGATCCTTGCTGGGTAGAGTAATCTTTGTTGTAGGTTTTTCTGCTTCATAACTTTAAATATGTCCTGCCAGTTCCTTCTGGCTTGCAGAGTTTCTGCTGAAAGATCAGCTGTTAACCTTATGGGGATTCCCTTGTGTGTTATTTGTTGTTTTTCCCTTGCTGCTTTTAATATGTTTCCTTTGTATTTAATTTTTGACAGTTTGATTAATATGTGTCTTGGCGTGTTTCTCCTTGGATTTATCCTGTATGGGACTCTCTGTGCCTCCTGGACTTGATTAACTATTTCCTTTCCCATATTAGGGAAGTTGTCAACTATAATCTCTTCAAATATTTTCTCAGTCTCTTTCTTTTTCTCTTCTTCTTCTGGAACCCCTATAATTCAAATGTTGGTGTGTTTAATGTTGTCCCAGAGGTCTCTGAGACTGTCCTCAGTTCTTTTCATTCTTTTTTCTTAATTCTGCTCTGCAGTAGTTATTTCCACTACTTTATCTTCCAGGTCACTTATCTGTTCTTCTGCCTCAGTTATTCTGCTATTGATCCCTTCTAGAGTATTTTTAATTTCATTTATTTTGTTGTTCATCATTGCTTGTTTCATCTTTAGTTCTTCTAGGCCCTTATTAAATGTTTCTTGCATTTTCTCTATTCTATTTCCAGGATTTTCAATCATCTTTACTATCATTATTCTGAATTCTTTTTCAGGTAGACTGCCTATTTCCACTTCATTTCTTAGGTCTGGTGCATTTTTATCTTGCTCCTTCATCTGCTGTGTGTTTTTCTGTCTTCTCATTTTGCTTATCTTACTGTGTTTGGGGGTCTCCTTTTTGCAGGCTGCAGGTTCGTAGTTCCTGTTGTTTTTGGTGTCTGTCCCCAGTGGCTAAAGTTGGTTCAGTGCATTGTGTAGGCTTCCTGGTGGAGGGGACTAGTGCCTGTGTTCTGGTGGATGAGGCTGGATCTTGTGTTTCTGGTGGGCAGGTCCACGTCTGGTGGTGTGTTTTGGGGTGTGTTTTGGGGTGTTCACGGATACTGGTATGTCTAGATGTTATATGCAAAGTCCCTAGCATAGCATCTGGCACATATTTGGTACTTGGCAAACCCTGACTGTCATCACATCACCATCACTATCATCATTACAAAGCTGTGAGATCCTCGAGGACAAGACAGGTTGTTCTTAAATCTTGGAACTTCTGGGTTGGCAAAGTGTCTAGTGCAGAGATCAGACTCTGTGAACATTACATTGACCTACTGACCAAGTGAATGAAGACATTTTTGAGCACCTACTCCATGCTGGCACCTTTAAAAGGCATGGAGAAAGCTTCTGAGACTGACTTTTGTCCTAAAACGAGATGGGGCATAAATTTAAAATGTTGTGAATTGAAGAGTCAATATATGGGTAGCATTTGCTAAGTGCCAAGTGAACAGAAACAGAAGGAGCTTCAGGAATTTGGGGGAGGACTAAATTCTTTGGATTGGTAGGGAGAATGTGACATGTCTTAATCCAGAATTTAATCAAGTTCAGAGTCTTGTTTTTTTATTTTTTTTAATTTGGTTGCACCAGGTCTTAGTTGCGGCAGGCGGGCTCCTTAGTTACGGCTTGCCAGCTCCTTAGTTGTGTCATGCATGTGGGATCTAGTTCCCTGACCAGGGATCTAGAAACCCGGGCCCCCTGCATTGGGAGCTCGGAGTCTTAACCGCTGTGCCACCAGGGAAGTCCCAGGTTCAGAGTCTTAAAAGAAGCGCTGACACTTTAACTCTTTGGCAGTGGGAATGGGGAAGAAAAAACTCTCCCCCAAGGCATGAGATTACAGACCCTCTCATTCTGTTTTGTGCTGGTAAATATTTAACAACCAGTTCTCCAGAAAAAAAAAGTATGTGTGTGAATGCATAAGTACATGTAAGTCTTATTGATATGAAGGATCTGTAGCACACAATTCATAAGTAATAATAAAATGTCTAATCCTCTTTCTTGTAAATTCCACGAGCCAGTTGATCCTCACTGAATGTTTTTGTTGATTTTTGTGTCATGTTATCCATAGCTGACCTATGGTCGCAGTTCAACCATGATTTGACTAGTGGAATTTCACCCCAGTCCACTAACTCCCAATTTATTTACTGTCATTAAATCTGATATGTGATCTGCTAAACTATTTCTCACTCTTGCGCAGTGGTTCGGCTTACGATTTTTCAACTTTACAATGGTGAGAAAGCTATATACATTCAATAGAAGCTGTACTTCGATTTTTGAATTTTGATCTTTACCCTGAGCTGGCGATGGGCGGTATGATACTCTCTCGTGATGCTGGGCAGCGGCAGCAGACACAGCTCCCAGTCACCCACGCCACTATGAAGATAAACAACCGATACACTTACAACCATTCTATACTCATACAACCAGTCTGTTTTTAACTTTCAATACAGCTTTCAATCAATTACGTGAGACATCCCACATTTCATTAGAAAATGGGCTTTGTGTGAGATGAGTTTGCCCAACTGTAGGTTAATATAAGTATTCTGAGCATGTGTAAGGTAGGCTAGGCTAAGCTATGATGTTTGGCAGCTTAAGTGTATTAAATGCATTTTCGACATCCGCTATTTTAGACTTAACAGTGGGTTTATCGGGATGTAACTTCATCAAAAGTCAAGGATGATCTGTGTTATATTCATTCAACTGAAACCTCTTTCAGCTTCAGCATTACATTTGTCAGAACTTACTCATTCACCACCAACCTCAACACCTTCTTTGCCGAATCAGATAATCATTTTCAAATACTGGGAGTATTTTCCTCTTTTTTTTTTTTAATACTATTCATAATGTAATGATTACAGACATGACTCACATTTTCTTTTCTTGGATTGAAAAGATTTATTTTGTATTCTTCAAGCCTCAGCGAACACTAACCTGCAGTTATTCACAGTCTAGTTACCCATTTCTGGGCTGTCTGAGCTCCATGATTCTGCTTTCCTCTTCACAGGCCCAATTTTGGGTGGAGCGTTTTCTTGTTGTTGTTTTTTAAAACATCTTTATTGGAGTATAATTGCTTCACAATGGTGTGTTAGTTTCTGCTTTATAACAAAGTGAGTCAACCATACATATATCCCCATATCTCCTCCCTCTTGCGTCTGCCTCCCACCCTCCCTATCCCACCCCTCTAGGTGGACATGACTCACTTTTTTTTTTTTTTTAAGAAGATGTTGGGGGTAGGAGTTTATTAATTAATTTATTTATTTTTGCTGTGTTGGGTCTTCGTTTCTGTGTGAGGGCTTCCCCTAGTTGTGGCAAGCAGAGACCACTCTTCATCGCGGTGCACAGACCTCTCACTATCGCAGCCTCTCTTGTTGCGGAGCACAAGCTCCAGACGCGCAGGCTCAGTAGTTGTGGCTCACGGGCCTAGTTGCTCCGCGGCATGTGGGATCTTCCCAGACCAGGGCTCGAACCCATGTCCCCTGCATTGGCAGGCAGATTCTCCACCACTGCGCCACCAGGGAAGCTCCATGACTCACTTTTAAGTTTAATCTGCATTATTGACATTTCTTCCATCACTTGCTTAACTCTAGATAATCAACAGAGCAAGAAACCAAGCTCTGACTTGCAGTGTTTGCTATTTATATACTTGTGTGTATAAATACCACCCCTGTCGTGGCCAATTTTGTGATATCCTTGAACGTGGACTTGGGAAGAGATACACGATATAACACATCATTATGTAGTATTTCTACCACATAGATCCTATAAATGTACATAATCCCAAGAGCATAGATAACAAAATAAGTGATGAGTTTTGAGTATTTATTACCCTTGTTTTTCAGCATAATTTATTTAATTAGAAGTGTATGATTTAAATTTTAATAATGGCTGTTTTTAACAACCGGCTCCATGAGTTCCTGAAAACATAATACCCGAGAGCGGGTCGGAGCTGCTCCAACACCCCAACTGACCCCACTCCTGATGAGCGGGGAGGTCTCCTCTCTGGGGAGGAACTCTGTACTTCTCTTCACCTTCCCCCTCCCAGACATACAGGTCGTAATTGCTCATGCTGCCTCTAGCAGGAAAACTCACACAGAGGCTCATTTCTTTCCAGAACTTGATACCAGGCATGCTGTAGAGGGCTTGATGTGGATCTTGCCCAAGTCCATTACTCACCCTGATCCTGACGTTTGATGCAGCCCCTAACAACTTCACAGTTCACACTTGTTTCCATGATCTCTTTCTTTAAAGATAAGCACGAGGAAGAAGGATCTCAGAGGATGGTGATAAACAGAGCAGTGGGGCAAGCCGTCCAGTTAGTTGCCCTGCAGTGTTCTTCACAACCCCCTCCTGCCCTGCTTCCTGAAAGAGACCCAAACCTGCCTGATGGGTTAGGGAAGTTTTCTACCTTTTTTTCTGCCACAAGAACAAAAGGACACGATTCCTAACATTAAAGACACAAATTTTTATCAGCAAAGCAAATTTTTATTGAGAAATTTGACCAAAACAAGCTCCCCTGGCTCTACCCTTGGCCATATTTTCCTTTCTTAAGCAATATCCCTTTCACACAGATGTGAAAAAACTGCCAAGTGGGGTGTGGGAATAACCTGCCTGCCCCTCTCCCCAGGCTGACTCATGGCAGTTTATTTTTGCATTGGTTGGTAAATAGCTGCTCCCCCATTTCCACCAGTACCCCCACCCTCCGAGGGCAAGCTTGCCCCTCCCTCGGCCCGGCCGGCCCCTCCCACAGTCCAACACCAGCAGGCACCCCTACATCTTCCCACACTGACCAGACAGTGCCCAGATGTTGCCCATTGTTCAGTATTTTGACCATCACCTGTCCTGCATCCTCTCGATCCCAGGTTTTGAGGCACAAAATACCCTGTGTGCTCAGCCTTCACCTCCAGATCCAAGCCAAAAGGCTCAGGCCCGTCTCGTGGCTGTGCCATCCCATCTTGGTTTTAATAGAGAGCTCAGCAGCTGAGAATCAGGAAAGGGTCTTCAGAGTCCAGGCCCCTTCTCTGATGTGTCTGCCCTGCCTGTCCCATCCTTGGCTGGTTCCCAAGTGGCTTCACTCATTTATCCCCAACATCTTAGCTCCTTTAAAACCCTCTGAGCTCTCACCTGCCTGACAGCCCCACCCCCATTCCACGCTAGAGCCTTACCATCTACTATTAGACCTTCCAAATGCAGACCCTCTGCCCAACGGGCTGGGCTTTATCAGCTTGTGTCCAGAGGACCCTGAGGCTGATGCCACCTGGAGCCTCATCTCACGCTGCACCGACTTCCCTGCCTCTTGTTACTCTCCTTGTGCCGTCAACACTTAGTCACAGTGCCTCACTTGCCCTTGGGGACTTTTTCCTCGTCTTCTGCCATGGATCCAAACCTGAGCGCTAATCCGAACCCAGCAGCTGTGGGAAATTCCCAGCTTTCCCTGTTCTGACTACAGCTCTGGTCTTCATAGAGATAAGCGTTCTAGGTTACATTGGGGTCTCCTGTCCATTTGACCAAAACCAAAAAAGAGATGGAACCTACTCCTCCAGAGGGAAAGGGCTTTTCAAAAGGAGCTGTAATGCGATTGGTATCCAGTCATAGAATCATAGTAAACTCATTTTTTTCAATTAACATGAACTTTTTCCTACTATGCTTTGAATTGTGAAATTACTACTACGATTGAGGGATGATTAAGTCATGGGTTTTTTTTCTCATTTTCTTTCTTTCCTGTTGCTTGAAAAACATTGTTCACAGATGTTTAAGAACGTATATTAAAAGTGAATTCCAGTAAAAACCTATTAATTACATTATTCAGCCTGGTTCAGTAATTCTTTTTAAAAATAACATGTGTGTTTAGGACAGGAGTGTTTTCCAGTTGTCATTCCATGAGATAAATGTGTTGGGAAATGAAGAGAGTATAAATAGATGTGAAAGTCACTTTATCTAATTGAAGATGAATGCTGAGCTTTGGGAGCTGTAGCAGAATTGAGTCCTGGTTCAAACTTGCCATGAAAGAGATTTATGATCATGGGATATGAAGCTTCATCTCCCAGGGGCTCTCCTGGTGACCATTAACTCCTTCAACTCAGTACTCCTTCAACTCAGTACTCCGTCTTTGTGCAACCAGCAGAGGCAACTCGCAAGATGGATGTGGGGAGAAGGAAGGATGCAGCAGTTCGTCTGTCAGGTCAACAGAGCTAAATAACAACAACAACAAAGCCACTGCTTCATCTGGGCCTGTGGAATTTAAAGTTCTTTGACAAACTGAGAGCCACATTCTGTCGTGTGTATGATGCCAAGTGGCCTTCCCTTGGGTTTTGATGTCTTCTGTTTATGTCATCGAGATTTTCCAGAATGCTTTTAAAAGGGGGAATTAGTAGTAGCTCTAGCACTGTTGGTTTTAGACATTATTGTTGAAGCCTGGCAGAGCCACAGTATTTGAGCTTGTTTTCTGCCTTGACCTCGGAAAACCTTTTTCCAGAAAATTGACTGCTTAGGTCTAATCTGTGGTTACACACAAAGGAGATCTTGGCTAGAAATGAGGGTTCTGTTGTGGCCTTGATACTGGAAGATGCTTCCCTGATGGAATACTGCAGTACCACATGGCTTAAAATATTAAAAGGTGTATTAAATTGAATTGTTTTGATGGTCCAAATACCCTTAGAGGTTGCTGGGGGAAAGCTAGAGTTCTTAGTGACTGACTGGAAGAATAAAATGCACTTGAACCTCTAGGTCAAATGCTGAATTCCTCCTGCAGGTGGAAATGCTGCACCTTACAGGGAAGGCCAACTCTCATTTTTACAGTGGCCTTACCCATTTGAAACGTTCCCGGAATCCCTTATCATCAGCTCCCCACCCAAAGGATGAAAAACACCATCTGAAAAACACCATTTTCCCATCTCTTATTGGAGTTTGCAACTTTCTTGACTAACAGATGGCCAGAAAATGTGTAAGCCCAAATAAAAGCAAAGCACGGTCTTCATTGTGTCTTCACGAGTGTCACTTGCTTTTTCAAATTAAAATTATGTAAATGATTCCTTGGCTTGAAGCAGGAGAATCAGCTATGAAGGAAACAACTCCAGCACTTGAGTATTTTAGTTTGGGTTGTGCATAGGGCTCTTTTTTTTTTTTTTTTTTTTTTTGCTTTTCTTTTCTTTTTTTTTTTAAGCTTTTAATGTTTCCTTTTAAAGAGAAAGAAGAGAAGAGTCATTTGGTAGAAGCATTTTGCAAGTTGCTCATTCACAAAACTCGCCTAGTTTCACCAGCAGCCAGCCTAGAATATTAGGGCTGGCAGAGACCTTAGAGGTCCTTGTTTTAATGAACTTGAGGAGGGAGGGAAAGATTCTGGAGTAAAAGACCAAAGGAGGGCCCGGCCTCTCTGGGTTTGGCATCTTTCTTACCTCAAGGAGTTAAAAGTCTGGGGCTGAGCGTGATCAACCAGATGGTCTTTAACAGTAACATGGTTCATATTGTTTAGATTATCCTCTTGCAAGTACCGTGCCTCGTTTACCTTTTATGGAATAAAGTGTGGAAAATTGACCACAGATGTAAGTAACCAAGAATGACGGGGAAGCTGTTGTTACCAGGCCTCCTCTTTTCTCTCCAACACGCTGATCCCAAAGATAAAAATAAAGAGGGAAATGGGAGGCAGGCAGAGCCATAACTTGCCTTACCTCGTGGCTCGGGTCTGAGCCGCCATTAGCCCTTTGCTGGACATTTCCATAAATCCCCGGTTGGCCTCAAGACTCCTGTGCAGGCTACCCTCACATTCTGAGTTTCCAAGTGCCCTCCAGTTAAAATATCATACCACATAAGCAGTTTTTCCATCCTGTTTGGAAAGGCAGTGGGGCAAGTCTAACATACTGACGGGGAGCAATTTTGGATCCCTCTGTTCCCCGAAGGAGAGCAATGAGTGGCATTTTGCATCCTTCTGCGCGGGTCAATTCTGCATTCCCATTGCTTTGATTGCTATCTCAGCTGCAAGCTGGGCCCAATTAATTAGAACTAGGCCCTCATTATTCCTGAGAATGTATTTCTGAGCCTGACAGAAGAGTTGACTACCCAGAACGGGCCCAGCTAGGAAGGAGCTTGTTGAGACAGGCCTGTGCTTTCCTTTATGGCATGCTTTTTAGGATTAGAAAGGCATTTATGCCTTTTTAAACCCTCAGAGGAATATTCTCCCACCAAAGTCATAAACTAGGTTTTATGAAGTCCCTTTGTTTTCTCCATCGTCCTCCGTCCGGCACTCCATTGCCAAGGCCACGCTGGCTTTCACCTCTCATCCTTCTCTGTGCCACTCGCTGCCTTTGCCTGTGGCTATGACCACCATCGGGTGATGGGACTTCTGCTTGCAGGTCAGCTCGAGGCAGGGAGGGCCAAGAGGATCCCCGCACTCGGGGGACCGCCGCCTGCTCCGGGCCTCTGTAAAATGATTGCTGGTCCTCAGAGTAGAAGACTGGGTTGCCCTCCCTTTACGAGGGGCCAACACGAGGTGGGGCCCCACTCCTCCGCTCACTTGTATTCTCTGTCTTCTCATTCCCGTCCAGTTCAGCTCCACTCACTCCTTCCACCAGGCTCTCTGTCTGGAGTCCTGGCTCTGCTGTCAAGAAACTCCCCAACGTCAGACATCCTGAACCCGTTCCTCCTGCACTTTCCCAGAAACCTGGGCCTGTCTCTGGGACACGGCTTTCTGCCCACGCTTCCCTGGTTTTCCGTGCACACTTGTAGCTCACTGTCCTCCATGACTCGTTTGAAACCTCGCCTCCTTTTAGGCTGATCAGCCCACTCCCATCTGTTACGAGCCCCTGGAAGCTTCTTGCTCACCGAGGACTTTAGCTCTTGGGGTTGTCACACACGCCCCTCCTCCCCGTGAACGCAGCAGCCTCCTTACTGACCTGTCCACCAGCCGCGTACCTCCTCCGTCCTCTCTGCGTCCACAGCTGCTCCATCCACTCCACCACGTGATTTCGCTCCCACGTCTGGACTCCCAAACGCTTGCCCTCTGAGCGCCCCCTCCCTGCCCACAACCTTCCACATCACCATCTCTTAATTCCCAGGAAGATGTGCTCACCAGCCTCTAGCTCCTGACTCTCTATTCTCCCAGACCCTCAGTCCTCCACACCCCAGCCTGGTCAATTGTAGATTATTTCAGCCACATTCTCCAGCATCCTCAGTTTTCTCCACCGCCACCCCAACTCCTTTTGTTCTTTCACTGTTCCAGCTGTGCAATCCCCAGCCTGATTCCACTCCCAAGGCCCTTTTTTGCTGAGCCTGCCACAGGCCTGCTAAGAGCTGCTGAAGATAATCACATAATCTGCGTAAATGACTTGGGACAAACCCCTGACTCTAACATTACCCCAGCCCTCAGTGCCACCCCAATCCTTTCTCCTCAGTCAGCTCCTTTTTCCCCCTTATTCAGCAGATGTCTTGAAAATCCGTCTACAGCACTGTGTTTTCGCAGTTTCTAATCATGTATCAAACTGCAGTCTGGCTTCTGCTCCCATTGAAATCGTTCCAGCAAAGGTTACCCGTGACCTCCCAACTTGCAAATTTTCTCTCTTCATTTCACATGATCTCTCTTCAGCTGTCAGCCTCTCGGAGTGCTCCTCTTCCTCGTCTGTGACAGGCATCTCTCAGGGATCCCCCTTCCCCAAACACTTCCTCCGTTTTCCCCACGGACTCCCCCTTTTCCTTGTTTCTTAAAAATTATTATTCCCTGAGTTCCCATCCTCTGCCCCCCTCTCCTCACTTCTAGCCATCACCCTGATCCCACAACATAGGAAAAAACAAACAGGGTTGATCTTATCAAAGGGCATTTCTGAAAACATCCTTCCCATTCAACACGGATGGGAAGGGAAACACGCTAGGTAACCAGTGGTGCTTCACGGTCTGCTTCTAAGATGTCGGCATGGGTCTCAGGGCTGAAAAGTATTCGTTTTGGTGGCAATAGCAAGTGCCGGTGCCTGTGGGCTCTGGATGGGCAAGCCCCATGGCATCCGCGTAGGGTTTGCACTACCATGTTGGGTATGAAATTCTCATAGGCCATCAGGGACGATGAACGGGCAGTTCCTAGAACCTGGAGAAGAGCTGCCATTTAAAAGCTGGCGTGTCGGGCTTCCCTGGTGGCACAGTGGTTGAGAGTCTGCCTGCCGATGCAGGGAACACGGGTTCGTGCCCCGGTCGGGGAAGATCCCACGTGCCGCGGAGCCGCTGGGCCTGTGAGCCATGGCCGCTGAGCCTGCGCGTCCGGAGCCTGTGCTCCGCAACGGGAGAGGCCACAACAGTGAGAGGCCCGCGTACCACAAAAAAAATAAAAATAAAAAAATAAAATAAAATAAAAGCTGGCGTGTACAGTGGAAATGGTACTAGAGTTAGACGTTATATTTCAAATCCTTTTTTCCTCTTACCAGTTGTGTGACCTTGGGCAACTGACTTCTCTCCTGGCTGTATCTCAGTGTTTTCATTTGCAAAATAGATAACATTATCCTGTACCCAGGATTAGGGATAAAGCACATCTTAGGAAGATGTTATGGTTTGCTAGCGTTAATTCAGTAGGATGATTGAACTGATATAGTGGTGTTCTCTTAAGTCACTATTAAGCTGACAACTCACCCCAAATTACTTAATATCCTCCTTTATGGCACTAGCATCAAGAGTCGAGGAGAGAGTGAGAAGTGGTCCCTGTTCTCAGACTGGTTGAAACCATGCACTGTGCCGTTAGAGCCATTTCAGTAATAATCTCTGCTCCAGGTTTCATTGAGGTTGGGTAGCAGGAGTTCTGGAGATAGAGAGATCAGTGTGGGATGGAGTAGATGGGACAAGTGGCCTAGGAGAACCTTCCGCTGCCTGGAATAGAATGTCCTGTTAGTATAAAGCAAGTAATGAGTGATAGTCATAGGCTTCTGTTAAAGTTAGGTGAGGGAATTAAAATTGATGCCAAAGGCCCCAAGGAGTCACTAAATACTTTTGAGTGAGAACATGAAAACTATGTTTTAGGAAGATTAGTTTATCTTCCTCATGTATAAGACATTTTTGATTGGGAGGATGGGGCCATTAGACAAATGGTTGCAGAGCCAGACCCTAATCTGAGGAAGTACAGGCTTAGGTTGGGAAGGAAAGGATGGGAATGCAAACTATTTCAAAAAAAAAAAAACAACTATGAAAAGCATTAGTTTTCATATTGGTGATTCCAATGTGTGTTTTCCAACACTGTCAAGCAATAATCCAATTCTCAGTGGCCACTGACCAGATGGATGTCCTACAATTCAACTCTATTCTAATACTGTCTACCTGGAGGTAGCATCACAGGTTAAGGGCTCAGTTTTACAAGACTCTCCCCCCTCCCCCACCCTCACTTTAGATGCCAATTTCAAGTCCAGGTTGTTACCTGTGTCTCTGACCCACTATAGACTGAAGGCTCCCACAAACCCCTCCTCAGGTTCAAGTAATTTGCTAGAGTGACTCACAGCACTCAGGAAAACAGTTTACTTACTAGATTACCCATTTATTAAGAGTACAGCCCAGGGACAGCCAGATGGAAGAGATGCTTAGGGCAAGGCGTGTGAGAAGGGGTGCAGAGCATCCACGCCCTCACTGGGTATTCCACTCTCCCAGTACCTGCACATGTTTACAGAATGGAAGCTCTCTGAACCCCATCCTTTTTCAGGTTTTTATGGAAGCTTCATTACATAAGCTTCATTGATTAAATCACTGGCCATTGGTGATTGAACTTAATCCCCAGCCCCTCTCCCCTCCCATGAGGTCAGGGGGTGAGGCTAAATTCCAACCCTCTAATCTAGTGGTTGGTTCCCCTGACAACCAGCCCCTATCCTCATTAAAATAAATTCACTCCATTAGCATAAATTCAGATGTGACCGAAAGAGGCTTGTTATGAATATAAAACCAGTATTGCTTTTATCAGTTGGGAAATTCCAAGGGTTTTAAGAGCTCTGTACCAGAAATGGGGATGAAGACCAAATATATATTTCCTTTTGTAAAGCATAGTGTCACAGAGATGGAAGTACAAAATCACTTAAAAGTAACTTCAACTTTTCCAGAACTCCTACAGGGGGTATTTTAAAAATGAAGGAGAAACTTTTGTTTATGGTAAAATATACATAACAGAAATTTTAACCATTTTAACCATTTTTAAAGTCCACAGTTCAGTGGCATTAAGAACATTCACACTGTTGTGCTACCATCACCACAAGAGGAGAAACTTTTACAGCAATTTGATATCCATGCACCATCTGAGCATGTGATCACTGTGCTTGCATTTTGTATGTTCTGCTATTTCAACATTTTCTAGTAATTTATTTTATCATATATTGCAAATTATCAGTCTGCAATGATTTGAAAATTAAAAAAAAAAAAAACTGGTGCTTTTCTTCAGATTGCTTGAGAAACACTCTCCTAAAGGAATGATAAATGTGTTTGTGGGGGGAGTGGGGGGGGATAAACTGGGAAATTGGGATTAACATATGCACACTACGATATATAGAATAGATAACTTATAAGGACCTACTGTAGAGCATAGGAAACTCTACTCAGTACTCCGTAATGACCTATATGGGAATAGAATCTAAAAAAGAGTGGATATCTGTATATGTATAACTGATTCACTTTCCTTTACAGCAGAAACTAACACAACATTGTAAATCAACTATACTCCATAAAAATTAATTAATTAAAAAAAAAAAAAAAGGTATAGAGTCCCTGAGAAGGAGGAGGTGAGCTATTGGAAGCTCTCCCCTCCTCTGCCGGGCAAGGTTCTATTCATTCTCGAAGCTCAACTCCTGGGTCCCTTTGTCTGAGAAACCTTCTTTTCCCAACCTCCCCACAAGCTCCCAGACCTCACCAGAGGTTAATCAGCCCGCACGTTGCTGCTGTCCCGTGGACTGGCCGTCGTGGTACTGTGTAGACTGGCCATCTTGGCGGTTGTCCTGCTAGAATATGAGCTCTGCATGGAGACCGTGGCCTTTTCATCTCTATGTCCACATTGCCCTGCACACAGTAGGTGCTCAGTGAAGGTTTGTTCACCAGAATTAAATTAAATTGAATTTAGCGAGCAGAGCTGGAGGGTGGATATAGAGATGATGACATGTGGGGTGAATAAGAAAGAGCATCAAGGCCATCCTTGGTACCAAGTCCCCTTTGAGAAGGAGGAGGCCGTTCATCTGAAGAAGACGTGGGGGGAAGACACCGAAGCTGAAGCACAGAAATGGAGTTGGGCAGCCTGTGTGGGGAATGTGCTGGGGAGGCAGAGAGAGGAAGAGGAAAAGACGGCAGCACACTCTCTTCTTCCCATTCACACTTTGACCTTGTACTTCTGCTGAAGCATTCATCACAGTTTCATCAATATCCAATCATCAGATATACTTCAACCCTTGTCACATTTATTCATTTATTCAACAAACACCGACCAAGGGCCTACTTTGTGTCCAGCTTTGTGCTACAAACTTTGCTTAATAACCCTAACCCCTAAACACCCTTTCAAGGTAGATATTATTGTCTCCATGTCACAGGAGAAGCTCAGGAGGTTGAGTTATTTGCCCAAATCAAGGCAGCTAATCAGTGGCAGATCAGATTTTGAATCCAGGGCTTTAATCCCTCCTGCCTTGCATAAGGTCATGAGGCTGGTGCTCAATAAGTGTTTGTTGGATCAATTCCAGAAAACTTTGGACCAAAATGGGAAGAAAGAGGAAAGAAGAGGCAGTTCAGGGTTAGGGATTGGCTCATCCAGTTTAGGCGAAGATTGAGAAAGAATGGGGGGAGGGTAGGCACCATGGAGCCTAGAATGACTGACAACCCAGGAGAAGAGAGGCTATGTAAATAAGACTGTGTTTAGGATGGAGAGTGGACAGGTTTGGGGATGTGGCAGAGGAGACTCTGCTAGTGCTGACCCTGGGCACTTAATGAACGGTAACTCTTCTGGAGCCCCTCTCCGGATTTCTGACCTGAATTTGTCCTCATGCCCTCTTCTCTCTCAAGACATAAGGATGAATGGGGTATGCAACCATTTCTTGACCAATGATTCTGCTGATTCTTCTCCCAAACCACATGGCATGAGTGGAAGGAGGCCCCGCTGTCTCTGTAGGGAGAAGCCTTTGGTACAGACCCTCACTGAGTTTACCAATGACCCATTCCTGCCTATGGACTTTACTCTTCTGATTTAGTCCTCAGGCTTCTCCTCTAAGAGGTGGTAGAAACGTGATTGAATTAACCAACTTTGGTTCTTGCTATAATGGGGACACGAAGTAGGTGTCTAGTCTAACTCACCCATTCCCCTTCTTTGGAAGTGACAGCACCGGAGACCCAGCTGAAGGGACAGGGCTGTGAGGCCGTATTTTAGACCTTGTTTGGATCTCTGACCTAAGACCAGCCAATCCATGTCAGTGCTTTGCAGTCAACTCTAAAGGTTTTCTGAAGTCCATACCGTGGCCCGTCCTCTCTACTTGTGTTGGCCCAGGCTACAACTCCCACCTCATTTCCTGGCATCCTCCCCTTGCTTTCTCTGTTCCAGCTCTACTGGCTTCCTTGTTCCCTTTACAGGACAAGTACATTTCCATCCCAAAGCCTTTTAACTTTCTGTTTCCTCTTCCTGAATGTTCCTCCCGCCATGTGTTTGTATATCCGGCTCCTTCACGTCACTCAAATCTCTGTTAAAATGCTCCCCTCCCCCCCAGGGCCATGACCACCGATTTTAAAATAGCACTTCCTGTTTCCCTTTATCCCATTGCCCTGCTCTGTGCTCCCTTACAACCTATCTTTGCTCCCCTAACATATATGCTTGCCTTTTCCTTGTCTCTCCCCTTCATAGAACTTAAACCCCCTTGAGCAGGAGTTTGTCTTGTTCATTGCTGTGTCCTCACAGCACCTAGAAACCTAGAACAATTCTTAACACATTGAATGTGCTCAATTAATATTTGCCAGATGAATGAAAGTGACCAGCTTCTCTCTCAGGATCTGAACTAAGGACACAGTAACTTTTTTGGCTGGAGAGAGGTTCTGGCCCCATGGGTCAGTCAGGCTTGGGCTGACAGCCATGTTCATCACATGTAAGCCTGGGAAGTTGGTCAAGATCAAAAGAGAAGCTAAGGAGAGAGAGAGTCCAGGTGTCAGAGAAGGTTTCACTGCCTGGGGGGATTCTCTTTCCCATTGTGGCCTGACTGTATTTGTATTGGGGTTTGTGTTTGTTTCGTCCAATGGACTTGTCTGGGTATCTGTATTAGATTTCTCTGACTGCATAATGAATTATCAAAAAGTTAGCAGCTTAAAGCAGCACCCACTTATTATCTCACAGTTCTATAGGTCAGAAGTCTGGGTGGGCTGGCTTCTTTGCTCAGGGTCTCAGACTGAAATCAAGGAATTGGCAGGACTGGCCCCTTATCTGGAGGCCGGGGGGAGATTTCACTTCCAAGCTCATTCAGCTTGTTGGCAATCTTCAATTCCTTTCAGTTGTAGGACTGAGTTACTGAGTTGTATTTCCTTGCTGGCTTTTGGCAGGGACTGCTCTTAGCTCCCAGAAGCCACTCTCAGTTCCTTGCCATGTGGCCTCTCCACGTCAGCAACAGAGAGCCTCCCACATGCTCTCTGAATTCCTCTTCTGCTACCAGCAGGAGAAAACTCTGCTTTTAAAGCACTCATGTGATTAGGTGAGGCTCACCCAGATAATCTATTGATTAACTCACAATCAACTAACCAGTACCCTTAATTACATCTGCAAAATCCCTTTTGAGATTATCAGGACATGATATCTCATCCTATTCACAGTCCTAGCTTTAGGATAGAAAATCTTGAGGGCCCATTTTAGGATTCCGACTGCCACAGTATTTATTTTATTAATTTCCTTTAATTCGTTAGCTTGAGGGAATGGTGGAAGAGGGGTCTGTTTCTTGCAACTAAAGAGCAATGGCCATAATCCAAATGGCCTAGGCTTTTGTGGGCAGGGGGGTGGTTTGCAGTTATAAACTTTGTCTTCTTAACCTCTGCTAAATTGTGGTTCTTTATTTTTCCTCTGGAATAGAGTTCAGTGTAGAGATGTGAAAGATTAGACCATCTGCCATACTTCAGATGCCAAAAATAATGAAAATAGCCCCTTGCCTCTAAACTCTCGGATAGAAAACTTTTTTTTTTTAATGCTTTTCCTTGAGGATCGCTCTCTAAGTGAGATCATTGGTAATCCTGAGCTTTTTCCCATGACTTAATTGATGAGGAGAGGACCATCCAGCTATAGCTTACAGAATACATTGGGGGTAATTGGCTTAAAGCCTACAGGCTCTTGTTGAAATGAGTGGTTTTGGTTAAAGCACACCATGAAGCCGAGAAGTATGATGTACGTATATTTTCTTTTTTAAAAATAAATCTATTTATTTATTTTTGGCTGTGTTGGGTCTCCATTGCTGAGCGTGGGCTTTCTCTAGTTGCGGCGAGTGGGGGCTACTCTTCATTGCAGTGCGTGGGCTTCTCATTGCGGTGGCCGCAACTCTTTGTTGCGGAGCACGGGCTCTAGGCGTGTGGGCTTCATTAGTTGTGGCTCGCAGACTCTAGAGCGGAGACTCAGTAGCTGTGGTGCAAGGGCTTAGTTGCTCCGCGGTGTGTGGAATCTTCCTGGACCAGTGATCGAACCTCTGTCCCCTGCATTGGCAGGCAGATTCTTAACCACTGCACCACCAGGGAAGTCCTGTACGTATATTTTCGTCTTGAGGTATTATCAAGAAATTCCACAGAGAAGGGAATAAACTATGGTTTGGTAATGAAAAAAAATTTTTTTAAGAAAAATGCAAGATGTAAACTCTGTTTCCTGCAAATGTAAATCAGAGCAAGTTTTAAAGCCTTTCGTGACTCAGAGAGAGGTCACTGACCAAATCTGCTGAGGGAGGCAGGCTAAAACAAAAACGGCTACATTTTTATGATTTTTTTTTCTCCCTGCTGCTGTTAGCTCTTCATTTGCCCAATGTAACACAATTTTCCAGGAAATCGGAGATATGGAATTGCTATCCAGTTCACCACCTCGCTTCAAAAAAATGTATCGTCAGAGTTGAGTGTCAAGACGTAGTAAATTGGGGGGATTTGAGAGAGAAAACATACTTTGTGGCAAATTGCTGGCAGGTTGAACGATCGTGAGATTATAGAGTCAGAGAGGCTCAGAGCCAGAAGAATCCTCACCCCTCGTAGCCTAGTCCAAGCCTTCTTCGATGCATGGACCAACTCAGCAGCGTGGAGACAGGAGGTCATCAGCTCTGCTGGATCCTACTGATGTGGGTCCGTAGAAAGAGGAGTCATAGCAAGGAGTGAGAAGAGAAAAGAAGGCAGCAGCTATGAATGAAGATAAGGAATCCTAGATCTTGGGTAGTGCCTGGTGCTGCTGCTGGGGGACCTGGCACTTTTGAGCCTCAGTGTCAGTTAGAGATCGTGATGCCTAGTTAGCAGGATTGTTACAGAATCAAATAAGATGCACGTGTCAGCTTTGTAAAGCATTAAGCAAATGTAAGTGATTGTATCATAGGAGCTCTATTAATAGGAAGACATTGAGGTTCCCACCTAGGACGGTAGATGACCTAAAGAAGAGGAACATGGAGCCCAAGACAGGTATAGGAAATGCAGGGAGAGACATTGTGTTTTCAAGGCCAATAAATCTAACACTAGGAGCTTGAAGCTGCTTTAAAAAGGGAGGAAGGGACAACCATTGTGCAGGACAGAAGCCTCAGGCCCTAGACGGAAACCCAGGTTGAGGTCTCGGGAGTGCATCCTAAGAGCAGAGCTCTAACAAGCTACCCACCAGGCTCCCTGAAAAACCAGATGCCAAGCTTCAGTCTGAGAACCTGAGGGGACAAGAGCCTCCCCAAAGCTTCATGAGGCAGAAGGCAGAGGGCTGCCACAGCCCCTGAAGGAAATAAAGGCAGTTTCCATAGCCATTGGGAAATTATCCAGGGGTTTTGTGATTCTTGTTGACTTATCTTCTTAAAAGCATCCATCACAAACTGTTTTTTTCTCTTGGGTGACACTTTTCCCCTGCAGACGTAGGATTCAAAGATAGAAAGCTGAACTCTTGGCTTTTGGCAATAACAGGGTCATGTATATTCATTAATTTCTTTATTCAACGAGCATCTATGATGCCTGCTCTTGCTCAACCCTGTTCCAGACCTGGGGAATCAGAGATGCAGCCTAGTGGGTATCAGATAGGAGCACGTAAGTACTTGGATGGAAGCAGGTGTGGCATAATTTTTGATTCCCCTCCCCGTGCCCTCAGCCAACAGTGGTTTCGTATAGGGACCATTGCTGCTGATTTCTGTCCCTAAGACCTTGCTTCCAGACTTTCTTCCCCTCCTCTACCTTCAAGCTCTAGCTTGAGCCCTGCTTCTCCTCCAAAGCACTGCCAGATCTTCTCCAGCGTGTGGATCACCACTTGCTTGTTGTCTGTGCCCCAAGTTTCCTGTCACGTGATCTCATTCCTGCTGGCCTCCTCCTTTCAGTGTGGTTTGATAGTCCTGAGCCTGGCTTGGCGGGGGCTTGTTGAACCCCCCACCACCCCCACGCCGAGCCTAGAGGTCATCACTTCCGGCACTGTGTGTTTTGAATTTCCTGCCCCCGACTTCTCTCTGCTCATGGTTTCCCCACAGAGTGGGGCATGTTGGTGTTGCCCCCAAGTGATATGAACTTGGCAGAAGTGGAATCCACATTGTCAATGGGAACAGCTGTGGGTGAGGCGTGGAGTCATAGCAGGGTCCTCCAGACAACACCATGAGCCAAAGTTCAAGGGCCAAGAAGAGATGGGCCCCCACGAACAAAGGCGCGGGGGACCAGGAACGGGCAGCTCAGACGATTATCACCCCGTGCTTGCAATGACTCAACTGATTTTTATGTATAATGGCACTGGCCCATTGTGTCTTAAAGGTATTTTACAGTCTCTGGCTTTCTGGTTGAAGAAAGAAGCCACTGGCTGTTGCCACCTAGGTGAACCTTGAGGCATTCTGACCGCTAGCCCTGGCCTGGGGGAAGAGAAAGCAGCTGGGATGAGGTAGAACCAGGACAGGAAGTTCAGGATTTCAAGATCATGTGAGTGACTGGATAGTAGTGCCTGGTGGCCTGTCTAGGATGGAGCAGTCCTGCAGTGTGAGTGGAGGTGAGGGGTCCTGTCCTCCAAGGAAGGGACTGGCAGAGTGGTCAAGTAGGCTGTGGGCTAGGGGAGGGCCGTGCTTCAAGAAGGGAACTAAACATTGTGGTGGTTTAACTTAGTGATGGGGTCTGGGGAAAACTTACTGCAGTTGCATGTACTTATCCACCGAGGCCCCCTGGTTACTCGGTGTCTCAGTTGAGGTCCCTGCACGCTCAAATTGTGTAACTCAAGTACAGTTTAATAAAGCGTTTATCTAAAAGAAGTGAGCTAAGTATACTCCCTCCTGGGGCTAGTAATCACAGGGAGCTGTTACCACTCCTGGGCCTGAGTGATTACCGAATTTCAGAGAGAGAAAAAATGGTGCGAGGAGGGCCACCCAACAGACAGGCGATGGCGACTCCACAGCAAGGGAATCAGGAAATAAATAACCCAGGCTCCCCTCTCTCTCCTGGCATTCCTGGGCCACTTCCCATGGGTCTAACTTAAGCTGAAAGCAGAAGGCAAGTGTGCCCACTAATGCAGCCATTCCTGGGCAGGGAGAGGGTGGGGAACGATGGATCTGGAGGGGCCAACAGTAGGCTTTTGCAGCATAACCAATTCTGGATCCTTCCTTCTGAGGGGACTGGCACTACCAATATCCTATCTGCCCTAGTAAAGCGAGGCTCAGGATTCAGGTGAGGTGAGCCTCAGGCTAACAATCTCTGTTTGGAGTTGACAGGAGCTGAGAAAAGAGGGTCTGGCACTGTACCTTTAAAATAACAGCTTGCTCCATACATACGGGGGCCATATGTCCTCAATTTTCCAAGACAGTCTCAATTTCAAATATTCTGTCCCATTTTGCCCAAAAGAATACTGGCACTTGTCAGATTGCATGTTCCAATTTTTGATTCAGAAAATATGGTCACTGTATCCCTATACCACAACAAATGCCAGATGGTTTAAAGAGCTAATTTTTTTAATGATATCCTTATCCCAATGGTTGAGAAAAGACAATTTTCTGACTATTGAAGCAATTGAAGAAATTATCAGTGACAAGTTTGATGGCTTCAATTACATTTTTTAAAAATCGCGTTTTTTTCTTTTTTCAACGAAACTAAAAGGTAAAAAGAGAAGCAACAGATTGGAGAAGTAGTCACAATAAACATAACAGCTAAAACTTACCATCCAGACACTTTGGGGAGTTTTATATAAATCTTAAAGGGCACAATCAAGACTTCATTGGACAGATGGTCAAAGGATATGAGTAGATAATTCACACAAGAGAAACACTCACTGTAAACAAATCCCAGGGAGGTAATTTAACATATTCAAGTTAAAACAACTACAAGTTACCATATCACACCTATTTACTTTATCAAAAATAAATAAAAGCTATAAAATGTAACATGAATAGGGCTTTGTGGGAACATATACTTTGCAGAAGGCATTAAAAATTATCTTTTTTTTTTCTCTTCCTAGAGAACAGTATGATGCTATGTAAAATAGATCACAAAAGCAATCCTTGACTCTGACTCAACAATTCCACCTTTGGAAATATATCCCAAGGAAATAACGTTAGAAAAAAATAGTATACTATATATATACACCCTTGAACAACATGGGTTTGAATTGCATGGGTTCACTAATATGGAGATTTTTTTCAATAAATATGTACTGCAGAACTACACTGCAGTAGGTAGAATCCACGGATGCAAAACTACAAATACCAAGGGCTGACTGTAAAGTTATATTCAATTTTTGACTAAGTGGAGGGTGGATACCTCTAATTGCCATGTTGTTAAAGGGTCAACTGTATATCTACACACACACACACATACACACACATACACGTATATAGTTTTACCTACCCTGAGACAACCCAATTTACCAACAATTGTGTGATGATTTAAATATAATAGTCTAGGATAAGTAAGTATTATACTATTAAAATATCAAATATGTTCACTTCGTAAACATGAGGGAAGATACATTTAAAAATGATAAGCTTCAAAGAAGTACAATGAAACTCTGGCAGCAATGATGTAGCCATGTGAAAGCTAGTTTTGTCCAAGTGTAAGGATCAGATAGGAATCTAAAATGTGCAGTTCATCAGTTTTCTAAGGTAAAAGTGTATTCTGTGGTTTCTGGCTCATTGTTCATTATTGCTGGTTTTAGACATTCTAAATGTAGCCCAGTTTACCATAAAAATAATGAGAAAAGTAAGAACGCGGTCTGACTCCTATAGGTTTGTAGATTCAGTGTCAGGGGTGATGCTGGTTGCTTCTTTAAATGGATCTCTGTACAGAAGGGGCAGCTGCTTCCTATTTAGCGTTGTATTCCTCGGCTGTGGAACCCTCTGTTCTCTGTCTCTTTTCTCTCCCTCCTGAATATGACCCATGAATACCCACACACCTGGTTCTGACAGGTGATGAGATTCCTTCTATGTGGTACTCAAATCCTCAAACATAAGCATTTAAACTCAACCATGAAGTCGCTTCAGGTTTATCCATATAAAGATCAATCTAGTTACTACCCCCCACTGCAGGAAAAAAAGCAAGTCAATCTCTAGTGTATATTTTTGTGGTATTTTTAAAGCCTTAAATGCTAATCTGTTAAAAATAAGGGAGCGGGTAGAGACACAGATGTAGAGAATAAACGTATGGACACCAAGGGGGGAAAATGGCAGGGGGGGTGTGGGTGGGATGAACTGGGAGATTGGGATTGACATATATACACTAATATGTATAAAATGGATAAATAATAAGAACCTGCTGTATAAAAAAAGAACTAAAACAAAATTCCAAAAAAAAGGGAGAGCAGGGTGGGGAGTTCATTGTGCAAATGTGAAACTTACAAATGCCAATCCCCATGTTCCTCCTGTAAACCTGCAGCCAATGTGTAGCCGACTCCTTGACCTCTGGGAACAGGAAGAGAGGGACCAAGGCACTCTGCTGAACCCTGAGCCCTGTAGGTTGTGTCCCAGTCTGCTTTGGTGACTTGACTTCCTCTGGGAAACCCAGGTCCCACTGGTACCTTGCTCAATGGGACAGTGGCTCCCATAAAGGTGTAATAAGTTCTTGTACACAGACCCCTTGAGCGTGTTCATGGAAATTCCACATTTCATTTTCTGTGTAACCTCGAGGAAAGCACTTGAAACCTGAATTCTCATAGCAGAGAAAACCTGAGAGAGGAGGCTGAGGACAGTTTGTGTGAGTGCTGTGAGTTCAGTCACTAATCCCAAAAGTAGATGCCATATATATTATGAAAATTTATAAAAGGCAAAAAAAAAAAAAAAAAAGGAAGAAAGGATAGAAACCCCATAGGGTTCCAGTTACCCATCAAAAAGACCACTCCTGGGGCTTCCCTGGTGGCGCAGTGGTTGAGAGTCCGCCTGCCGATGCAGGGGACACGGGTTCGTGCCCCGGTCCGGGAAGATCCCACATGCCGTGGAGCTGCTGGGCCCGTGAGCCATGGCCACTGAGCCTGCGCGTCCGGAGCCTGTGCTCCGCAACGGGAGAGGCCACAGCAGTGAGAAGTCCGCGTAACGCAAAAAAACCAAAAACAAAAACCACTCCTGGTTTTCAAGGAATGAGCATAAGTTTTGAAGTCAGCTGGACCACTGTTCTGATCCTAACTGATGCCTCATTGCCTCTCTTCCTGATACGGAAACTGTTAATGATGGTATCTACCTCTTGGAGTGGCTGTGAGTTAAAATTAAATAATCTTGTAAAGCATGTAAATGAATGTATGGTACAAAATAAACCTTCCATAAGCATTAGTTCTCTTCCCCTTCTCTCACCCGATAAGGTATCCTGCATACAGAAGGTACTTGGTTTATCATGTATATACATTGTAATTGAGTCACATGTACAGAGCAACAGCCTGATTCACTTACCACACAACAGAGATAACCAAACACAGAAAATGTGATCTCCCTTGGTCATATTGGGGCATGGCCAGGTACCAACAAAAGAAGGAGGAAGGCAGAAAGGGATGGGACTTGGATCTGACTCTTCCTCGGGGAAAGGATTGCACTCAGATTACTGGTCCACATGCTAACAGTGAAGATGCAGTCTGTCCAGCATGGGATACCCGTAATCTCTGATCACCATCCCCCCAAATCAACAGCAACAAAGAAGTGACCAAAACGAAGCAGTAGGATGTCCCAATGGGTAGACGGAGCACAGCAACCGGAACTTGAGGGAACGATGCTCAGATGCGTAGAAAAGCAGATGGTAGCCTTGGGACACTTTTAGCCCCAGACACTAGGTAGGGGTACTTGGGCAGGGCTCTGGGATGGGGTGCCAGGCAGATTCTTGGACAGGGATCCATCAACAGGGACCAAAGCAGAAGGTCAATAATAAGAACCTTGATAATGGTCTAGATAACAAACTCCATCCGGTACTGGAATGAAGCACTGTTTTGGGGTCAGATGATAATGCTGTTGAGCCCAGGACAGTCTCAGGTCAAGTTGGAATCCTAGAAACTGGGGCAGGACTGAGTTACAGATGAGGGTCAGTTGGTCTGAGTCATGGGGATGGGATGGGATGCAGCAGCTGGGAGCCAGTGTGGCCCAAACACTATTCTTGAAAGCGGACTCACTTGCTGCCATTTGGTTAAACTTTGGGCTCATCTCCACAGATGTCAGTGGACATTGCTCCTGAGTTCTCCGGGGGTGACCTAGAAGGTTCCCTTTCCCTGTTCCTTTCCCTTTTTTTCTCTCCCCAGCTTATCTAAATCCGTGTGGGTAACATTTAGCCAAGAAACTCTATCAGGATTTTGGTGAGAGGAGGGAACTGTAGGTAATGGAAAATTATCTTCAGTGTATTATAGTTGCTTTAATTTGGGTTTAATCGTGATGTTTAATTCGTTTTGAAATCTGAAATCTCGCTAAAGCAAATTTTATGTTTAGCGAAAGGGACACAGATTCAAGATGGCCATGAGGTGCCATTTACAGCCCCCTCTTGGAAGCAGCCCTCCCTGACTTTCTGTTGAAGGGCTCCCTCGTGGACTTACCCTTGCTCTTTTCCTCATGACCACAGATGCTAGCTCTGCATTGTCTCCCTTCCTCTCGGTGCATTATACTTTCCAGCTAAACCAGTGGTTTTTTTTATGGGGCGATTTTTCCTGCCAGGGGACATTAGGCAACGTCTGCAGACATTTTTGGTTGTCAGGACTGGGGGCGGGGGGCGGCTGGGGGGCGCAGATGCTCTTGGCATCCTGGGTAGATTATGGCCAAGATTCTATGGAGCACCCTACAATGCACAGGACAGCCCCACAACAAAGACTTACCCAGTCTGAAACACCAATAGTGCCTCTGGGGGCTTCCTTGGTGGCGCAGTGGTTGAGAGTCCGCCTGCCGATGCAGGGGACACGGGTTCGTGCCCCGGTCCGGGAAGTTCCCACATGCCGCGGAGCGGCTGGGCCCGTGAGCCATGGCCGCTGAGCCTGCGCGTCCGGAGCCTGTGCTTCGCAACGGGAGAGGCCCGCGTACTGCAAAAAAAAAAAAAAAAAAAATAGTGCCTCTGGTGAGAAACCCTGGGCTAGATTGTAAGCATGTTATGAGCTGACGTGGTGTCTTCGATTCTGGCAAAATAATAATCACCACTAGCAGCTAACATGTATCAATTTCTTACTGTGTACCAGCCTTGTTCCAAACACTTTCTACATATTAGCTCATTTAATCTTTTTTGTTAGGAATTATTGTTATCCCGTTTTACAAATGGGAGACCTGAAACATGAGAAAATTAAGTAACTTACCCAAGGTCCCACAGCTAGTAGCTGGTGAAGCCACTCACTAGTAGTAAGAATAGTAATCCTAGTAGCAGTAGAATTTTTCTTAATTTTTATTAAGCCAAGGGCTTTGTATATTTTATTTCATCTTTGCCAGGACCTCATGGAATAGAAGTCTTATAAGACACATTTCAGATTTGCAGAAACTGTCTCGGTGGAACTTGCCTTGTTTTTATGAATGTGTTTGTTTTTAAAACGAGTGTTCATCTCCCCCACTGTACTGTAATCCTAAGAATGCAAGGATCTTACTGCTCCCTTGCTCCCCGAGTGGTTCAGCTTTAGGTCTGGCAATAGTGCGCACTCCGAAAGAGATTAAGGGACAAGGGAATGAAGTGGCAAAGTGTTCGATGCCCATAGATGGACCTGTTGAGACCTAGCTGTGGCTTGGCAACTGTGCCATGTTTTCTCTTCCCTGGAGCTTTCCCATGATTCTTTCCCTCCACTGGACCTCAAAGCTGCCTTGTGAGAGGATCTGGTCCTTATCACCATATAGAATCCAAAAAGTATTGGAGATGGGCTGAGAATATCCACTGTCTGGCCTCTCCTGAGCCTTGTCAAAACAAACAGGAGCGTCTGATTGTTTATAGGAGCTAAAAAAAAAAAAAAAAAAAAAATCATGACTGTGTTAAACCCAAGATTTTCAGGCACCTTTGGAAGTTTTTACAACCTGCTCTCAGAGGAGAGATGGCTTTTCTTGTGGCTAGATACTCATGTCCCTACCTGATGAAATTTGATGACACATGATGCTAAGTAGAGATACTTCTTTTTCCTTCTGATATCTGGATATTTTCAGAACTTAGATAATTTTATCCTATTTACATCAAACATGCAGGTAACTCTAGACTTTTATATCTGTATTATTTCTCAGAGGTATAATATGATTATGAATGACAGTAATGGACATTACACACTTTAATTAAATTTCCTTTGCTGTGAATCAAAACCTTTTAGTCCAGTCCTGCAGTGCTATTTCTGGACTTCTCTTTTACATATTCTGATGCGTTAGGCATCAGGTATGACATAAATTCACTTTTATGAATTCTGCATCCCATAGATTAAATGAGATAATGCATGCACGGTTGACTTAATGCCAGCCACATAATAATTATTAATCAAAAATGTTAGTCAAATTTGCACACTTTGTGCCTTTTAGGTGTTAGCTATTTGAAGAATATGGTCCTTCTTGGATGATAAGCATAAAGCTGATGTTTATGAAAAGGCTCCATTTTCAAATGATCGTGGGTAGCATAGTAATTACATCCCAGGATTTCTCCTTCCAGCGTTTTTAGGTGGTCAGTTGGACCTTAGAGTATTACCCTTTTCCAAAAGGAAAAAGTACCCCAGATAGCCTCCTGCTACCTCACCCCCAAAACAACAACAACAGCAGTGAACTCATTCGCCACCTGGAGCTGCCAGCCTTCTAGAGAGGACTAAAAAGGAGGGTCTGGATCAGTTCCTGGGGCCTACCCCAACCCCCTGCTTCATTTGGGTGCACAAAGCATGTTGCCCTGGAAAATGCACCTGTAGCCATTTCCAGGTGTCTGATGCTCCTGGGCTTTCGAGCATCCCTGGACACCTCTGCAGCCCTGTCTCCCAGCACAATCCACTCCTTAGTCTTTGGGGTCAGATAGAACAGGAAGTAAGAATCCCCTGCTTAATTGGCCATGGTCCCTCCTTTCAGCCCAGAGATTTTCCACAGGACTGACTCTCAGTGAAGCCATCTTTGTCCCCTTGCTAAGTCTCTCCCCACCCCTGGGGCAGGACGATTTGGGCACAGAGTTCTGGACGACTGATCACAGTGGTGGACATCCCTGCTGATGCACCACGCTCTGGCATTTTGGGAACCAGTCCTGCGTCTCTCAGTACTCCACCAGGGCACAGATGAACTGGTCCCAGCATCTGAGGAGGTGCCAGTGCTGGGTCACCTCCCTGCTTCATTCATGAGTGCAACAGGTGCACAGTACCAGAGCTTCCCCGCCGCTCCCCACCAGGGCTTTGCCTTAAACCAACCAGCCAACAAACCCAATGGGCCATGGTGACAAACATTCAAATACAAGAGCCCTTTTCTTCTTGGGCTTAACAGATGCCTAAGGTGATAAGTTCATGCCTGGAAATGTATATGCAGATAACTTCCCATTTTATTACCTAACTGGGTTTAGGTCATCTTTCCTGAAAGGACGGGTTCCCTCCCCACAGCGGAGACAAGGCTTGAAGCCACAGCATGGCCCTCAGGCTGTGTCCAGGGCTTCTTGGGGTCACCCAGCTGTACTCACACCTTGCCTCTGCTTAAGGAGATGTTTATGACTTTGAGTCTGTGGCAGAGTAAGAAATTTCAGATCTGCCAGACTCACTTCTCAGTGGCCCCAGCATCACCCCCTTGAAAACACCCTGCCCATTTCTGTCTGAGGTGTATACCCAGCCTGAACAGAAACAAGCAGCCACTCCAGATTTCCAGTTGCCAAGAGGCAAGCGCTAGAATCCTGTTTGCTTTGCAGCAGGTCTGTGAGTCCCCTGTGGCATCATATTAAATTATATAGGCAGCCACTTGTTCTCAACTGATGTGCTGAGCTGAGAGTTGTGTTGAGCAGTCAGCCTTCTCCTCGGGAAATGGTTGAAAAGATCCTAGAGCTCCGTAGACCTCCGGACCGCTGAAAATTGGCCTGAAAGCAGAGGGTTGTGGGCCACCGCAGGGAGGGCTCAGCTCTGGGCAGAAGATACCATGATTGTGGCTGAAATCCTAGACCATGGGCTGCGGGGCATTTTGCCCTAAAGGTGGGTCAGAGCCTGGACGAAGTTGGACGTGCTGTGGTAGGGGAGGTTCTCTGTTGGGGGTGCCCTGGCCAGTTCCTGGTGCATCTCCCGTGTTTGGGCTTCTGAGATGGTAGGTGCCCCTCCTCTTGCCTCTGAAGGTTTTTAGTGTCAACCTGGCCTGCATTAGCCTAGCTCTGTTGTTAGAGATAGCTCTGGAGGGAGGGGTGTGTGCGTGTGCATATGCGTGTGTGTGTGTAAGATGTTTAGGGGTTGGGGGGAGGAGATGAGGATGAACACAGAAATAAAGGAATAAAGGGCTTTTGAAAGAAAAGATCGACCTCATGTTACTGCTTGCTGTCCTCTTCTCCTAGGTAAAGGTAAATCTAAGCATGCATTCTGAAAGTGTAGCGAGAAGCTTTTGGCTTCCGTGAGCTATCAGCCTGCTGAATGCTTTTCCTGAGACCTAACAGCCAGGTCTGCTCCATAGCTGGAGCAGAGAGGGTGTTGTCATTTTCATTAGTGGCAGTAATAGGAACTGGACAAATTTCTTACTTTAAGAGCTCATAATCAGTAATGCCTAATGGGCCTTTGCAATTCCCCCCAATAGTTTGGAATAGATAGATAAAGGCAAGAACTGAAATGGGTTTGATTGATGTGCATGCGAGTTCTCAGCAAGACTTTCTGCTCGGTTTCCACCCAGATTAAACATGGCTTGAAAATTCACGTTTGGGTTTATGTCTGGGCTGAAATGCCACCCCATAGCTTTTGACAGGTTAAAGGTTACATCAATTTGGGCTCTTTGATCCAGCTTCTGAAAAGACCGCAACTAATAAAGGAGTAAAAAGGGTGGCTGTGAGCAACTTTTAGTCACGTGGGAGCCTGAGGGATGGCTGTGGTAAGTCAGTTTCCTTGGCTTCCCTGAAGATGTGTAGGGAGGACCTGGCTTCTTCCCGGGACCCACGGTGCTTGTATCACAGATTCACAGCTGATTGATGAATCAGTGAACCCCAAAGTCACTCATTTGCACCCTCTGGGAAAGCACTTGTGTTAAAGGTCCCAGCCAGCAACTCTGAGGAGAAAGAAGGAGACTGAGGGATCCTGACGTTTCAGCTGGCCCGGGGATGCTCCAGAGCAGAGCTGGTGTTTCCCTTTGATGGATTGGGGTGGTGGGCGGAGCAGACAAGGGGGGAAGGACGAGATGGAGAGAGAAGGTCCAGGATGACACTGAGAGACATTTCGTTGTTGTTTCACTTACTTGCGTAGACCAGTGAAGAGGAATATTTTCCCCTACATTTACTAGATAATTATATATTTTTTTCTTTATATAAATTGCCATGAAATATATTTTATTAAATTTCCATAGGGGCTTTGATAGACTGTTATTATGGATTTTTATAATGAAGTCGTTATACATTAAGAATGTTAATTTATGCTTGCCATATTAGTTCCATTTTTTGTTTCCAGATTGACCTTATTCTTAGTTGCTTGCCCTGATCTGCCTCCTTATTTTAGGAAATAAGCCTGTGGTTTCCTTCTACTTCTTAAGTACCATTAAAAAAATTAAATAAATAAAAAGAAAAACAAGAACTTCTCACTATAGAAAACTTCTAACATATATAAAAGTAGAAAGAATAGTGTGGTACACACCCATGAACCCATCACCCACTTCAACAAGGGTTAATCCACAGCCGATGTTGTTTCATGTATACCTCCCATCTGACCCTTAGCCTCTGCCGGAAGATAATCCCAGATATATCATTTCAGTAAATATAGTCCAGTTATCGCTCTTAAAGAGAAGGATTTTAAAGAAACAACGATAATTATATTACATGTAGATAAAAATGCAATAATTCCTTAACATCTTCAGCTATTCAATCTCATAATTTCTATCATTTCATTTATTATTTTTACAGTTTGTTGGAATCAAGATCAAAATAAGCCCCATGCATTGCAGTTGATGGATATGATCCCAGATCCCTTTTATTCCTTGAAAAAAATTTGTTGAAGAAACCGATTGAGTTCCCACAGTCTAGATTTTGCTAATTGTATCTTGATGGTGTCAGCTAACATGTTCCTCTGTCCCTGCATCTCCTGAAAATTGGGAGGTAGATGTAGAACTGATGGTGGTATGTCTCTTTGGGGGTCGGGGGAAGGAGAGGCATTACATCTGGTTGTCACTCATTTGTCAGGAGACATTGGTGATCATACCTAGAAACCTTCATTCATTAGGGGTTTCCAAATAGTTATGTTCTAATTCATTTATTCCATCATCATTTATTAGCTGAAATGCTTTATAAACATTGCCTCATTAAGTATTTGATCGACACAGGTACAGTTTGATTTAGAAAGATAGGATAAATGTCAGATATTTTCTCTTTATTTACCAGTTTTCAAAATGAATGGGTTTCCTAGCATCCTCCAGAGGTGGCTAGAGAGGTGTTTTGTTTTTTCTGTATCATTATTAACTCATGGATTTCACTATACTTGATGCATTTGAACCCATTGCAATTTTTATCTTTATTGATGCTCAGATGTTTCCACCTTTGGCCATTGGAGGCCTCTTTGATGTGATCCTAATCTAGTAGAAATTCATACCTAACTGGTTTCTAGCAATAAGAGGTCCAGGCTCATCTTATATGTTTCCTGCCTCAGAGCTAGAATCGGCCATTTCTCCAAGGCACGCTGATTCATTTTATAGGTCATGGTATTATTATTTAGAGGCCACAATCCAGATGCTTTAGGTGTTGAACACCATTTTTTTTCCACCTCTGAAAATCCATCCAAACCACAGTCACCACTAACCAGCAACACCACCACTCGTTAAAACCACGACGGCTGTCACCCCCTCTGCCATCTCCATCCGGCCTTCACCTTGCCTCCAGGCCACCTCCCAGGCTCTATAACACCCACAAAATATTCCCTCTCTAACCTGCCTGGGTGCTCTCACCATGCCACTTGACCCCAAACATCCCTCTGCATTGTGAAGCATTTTGTGGGCCTTTTTCTACTGCCTGTTTCACAATCCTGTCTCTCTTTATCAGCCCAAGACAAGGGGACAGATCATAATTTCTTAAAAGTCTCCTCCAACTTTGTTCTTGAGCTCTGCTGGCTTGCCAAAGTCATGCTTGTTTCACGAGATCATCTCTGAGCAGTCCCTCTCTCTCCCAGGGCTCATACATGTCACTAGGCACACACTGGGAAAGGTGGAGAAGGGTGGGCTAACGGTTACTGAATGCTCACTGGGGTATGTCCTACTATGCTGGACATTTCATATGTGTTATGTCATCTAAGCTTCATTATAAACCCGTGAGCTAAGAATCATGATTCCCATTTCAGAGGGGAAGAAAAGTTAAATAAGAGGCAGAGCTGGGATTTACCCAAGGTCCACCTTTCTCCAGAGCCCAGGCCAGCTCACATTGCCTTGTCATGGTGGTCTGTCCCAGGAGGACTTCTACTTGGACGGATCCACTAAGGAATCTTTCCCGAGCCCTTCTGCAAACTTGCAAAACTCTGCTTTGCTTATCCTACAGTGGTTCCCCATTGCTTTCAGGAATAAATTCACACTTTGTATGTTCTGGCTCTTGGATTAAATCTCTAACACCTCACAGACTCATTCCTGTCCAGCAGTCTTCCTGAAAATGTGCCTGTCCTCATGTCTCCAGCTCTTTTACATGTCTTCCTCCCTTTTCACCTGGTGAACTCCTACTTCTCGTTTAAGAAACAATTGAAGCATCTCCTTTGAGAAGCCCTCCCTGACTTCCACCTCCAGATGGGTCAAGTGATGCTGCTTTGGCTCCCCTAAGGGACTGTGCCAGACTCTGGGTCTGGGTCTTATTCATCCCTTTGACCCCAGACCCAGCACAGTGCCTGGCCCAGGGAAGTTGCTCAGCAATACTGTTCAATGTATACTTAAACAAATGAATGAATGTGTGGTACCAGCTATCCTATGCTTGCTCACGTGGATAAAATGTTATCTTATTTGAAAGGGTCTGTACAGTTTCTTGTGGCCTCTGTCACTCTCTGCTTCCGTTGAACATGTTTATTTTTGTCCACAAGTTAAACTGTGCTCTGGGCCTGGAAGATGCAACGGGCATGAGGCTCCCAGTGCATCACCTTGCACGTAGTCAAGACTCAATAATTATCCATGGAATTGAATCAAATGGAAGGTTGTACAAAAGGAAGTTACAGTGGAAGTGTCGGGCAGGCAATCACAACAGCAGGCAGAGAGTTTAAGCATCTCTGATTTACTATAATTTCTTTTAATAGGTTCTCTGTACAGAATTGCTGTCAACATGGATTGTTGGTTTAGAAAAAAAAAAACAAAACAGGGAGCTGCAATAACTCTTGTGATGCACAGCTACCCACAGCATTTTGCCACTGCTTCCAGGGCAAGAGTCAGATTTCTGCTCTGGGATAGGACTTAGTGATAATGCTGAGGAGGCCTAGATGATAAGCAAAAATGCTTCTACCTGATGGTCTCAGACCCGCTGGCCTTCTCTGCTCCCTCCTTTGCTGCCTCCAGTTCCTTATCCTTCTCTTCTTAAAGCCCAGACCCACCCAAGATTCCTATCTGGCTGTGACGTAGAAGGTGGAGCTGTCATTTGGCTGTGGGACTCTGCTGGAAGGGGGCACTGCTCGGGGCCCAGCGTGGCCGCACTGTGCATTCACTCCAGAAATACGCGTGAAACACCCATGGTGTGGCAGGTGCTGGCCATGCAGCAGTGGGCAAGGCTTAGTCCTCTTGGCATATTTGGGGTTTTTTTGGTTTTTTTTTTAATATATATATTTATTTATTTATGGCTGTGTTGTGTCTTCGTTGCTGCGTGGGCTTTCTCTAGCTGTGGCAAGCAGGGGCTACTCTTCACTGTGGTGCACGGGCTTCTCATTACAGTGGCTTCTCTTGCTGTGGAGCATGGGCTCCAGGCATGCAGGCTTCAGTAGTTGTGGTGTGCAGGCTTCAGTAGTTGTGGTTCATGGGCTTCAGTAGTTGTGGCTCACGGGCTTAGCTGCTCCACAACTTAGTTGCACATGGGAATCTTCCCAGACCAGGGCTCGAACCTATGTCCCTTGCATTGGCAGGCAGATTCTTAACCACTGCGCCACCAGGGAAGCCCCGGCATATTTGAAATAGTGGAGGAGACTGGGGTTCTTCAGATACGTGCACAGATGGGTAATTATAAACCGTGCTAAGTGAGATGGAGAGAAGAGCAGAGATCCGTCCATGGAAGGGTCTGGTGCCGCCTTCTCCATGAAGCCCTCCCTGGTCCCTTCTGGCAGTGCAAGCCTAGCCTGGTCTCCCTCATTGCCCGGAGCCAGGCCTGTGTTGGCCCTCAGCCCACGAAGACTCCGGTGTATGTGACTGCGTGCTCCTAGGGCAAGGGTTCGTTCTTCTCTAGAATAGCGTGTGGCATACAGCAGGTGCTCAATCAGTACTTAAGACTGGGAGGAAGGGCATGAGCACATTTTGCAGGGCCCCATTCGATCAGATGAAAGAGTCGTAGACTTCCCTCAGCACCATGATCATAATGGTGTGACGATGAACTAGTTCCAAAACTTCAGCTCCGTCCCGAAAAGAGGGTATCTCTCCTCCAGAAAGGGTGGAGAGGATGAATAATGAATGGAAGCCTTCAGCACGTGGCCTGGCGTGCGTAGCATTTCAGCACAGGGTACATCCTTTCCCCTGCCCCCTAGAAGCTTCCTCGGGATGGCCTCGTGCTCTGATGGAAGCAACCTGCCCAGCAGCAGTACCGGCCTCCTCTCAGAGCTCACTTCCTGCTCAGTCTGAATCTCCAGTGTGGGCATGTCACAGTCGGGACTAAGGGAATGTTTATTTTGAATGGCACTGGTCTAGTGTCATAATAAGACGAATGGAATTCTGCAGCCCATCCATTCTGGTTTGCTTCTTCCTTGGAGAACAAGAGTATGTTCCCCTCCCAGATATCTTGCCAAAAATGTACCCTCTTAACTCCTTCCCAGTCTCCTAAGAATTGTCCCCTAGGGGAAGGGGTGGCAGATCCTGGCCCCCAAATCCCTGGGTGATCATGGCAGATGCTTTTGCACTGAACGCAGAACCCCCAGTCACCTCCTGTTTCAGCCCGGTTTGGTAGACGGCTTGGTGCACACAGAGGGCTCCCCCCCTTAATCTGGCACCTCCACTTTTCTGTCCCAGGGCTCTAGCTTCAGAAGCCCCCTCAGTCCACACCCAGTGTGGCCTGGAAGTGCAGAGAGTAGCACCCGGGGGTCGCCTCAGTAATGGGGAAGTCTCCTGGGGACACTGTGTACGGTTCCTCAGCCCCATGGGGGTTGAGGCTCAGTTGCCCAGAGGTCACAGGCTCAGTAACATGTGCCCTCTTCACGGGCTCCTCTACGTCTCTGCATCTCTCTCCTCACCCGTCACTCCTTTCCCTGGGATTTCTTCCCACTTGCAAATGACTTCAAACTGAGACACTGGGGAAAGGAGATGGCTAACGGGTAGAATCACCTTCTAGGGAACTTTTCAGGGAAGTCTCCTAAACTTTCTGAATTTTAGCTTCCTCATCCATGAAAGAGAGCAAATAGCCTGTGGCCTGACCCTCGCGTCGGGCTGTCATCTGGTTCCCCACATTCTGCACTTGCTGGTCCCAGTGCCTGAGCGCCCCTCCCCCCTGCAAAGCTGGCGAATGACTCAACCCTCCAGACTCAGCTGCCTCCCCCCAGGACTGGAAACCACCTAAATGTCCAATAGTTATGGAATGGTTAAGTAAACGTATGTGCATACCTTCAGCAGAGATTGAGAAAGCCAGTTAAAGGGATATTTTTGATGGCACAAGGAAATATAATGAGATTATCTGATACTATAAAAGCAGGCCATAGAACTACCCGGTACTATGTACCCAATGTGTGTGTGTGTGTGTGTGTGTGTGTGTGTGTGTGTGTGTATGTAAAACATAGAAAAGCTTAAGAAAATATAACATTATCTCTAAGCAGTAGGATTATTTTCTCAGTTTTTTAATATTTTCAAAGTTCTCTTAAATGAGCATGTTTTTCTTTTCTAGACAGAAATTTAAAACAAAAATACTCCTCAAATGTCACTTCCCTTTTAATCTGTCCTCATAGAAACTGAGCATCCATAGAGTGACCAGACAACCTGTAGGGCTCAGCATACACAAGATTATTCCCCATGGAACTTTCTCCTGGTTTTACATGGGAATGTAGAAGTGACCATGTTTTAGATGTTTTCATATTTAAAAAAAACATTGTTACATAAAACTGGGACAACATACAGTGTAGTGTTAAGGATATGAACTCTGGAGCCAGCTGGCCTAGTATCAAATCTGGTTTCCACTTTCTAGCTGTGTGGTCTTGCTCAAGTTACATAACCTCTCTGGGCCTCATTTTCCTCATCTGTAAAATGGGGATAATCATAGTACCTACTCACTGGATTGTTGGGAAGATTAAATGAGTTGATATATGTTTTTTAAAAAAGGTGCCACATCTACATGCATGGTACAAAGGAAGTGCAGCGCAAGTATGTGTTCTCTCACAGGCATCATGATCATCGTCCATTCAAGACAGAGTTTCCACCAACAGTGCTCCTTCAGGATAAACCACTGACTGACCTTCAGACAAATCCAGAATTAGCCCACCAGTGAACTGATCCAAACAAAACACAGCAATGCCGTGGTCACTCACTGGCCACACCCCTACCTAGAGCCCTTGTTTCAATGGAGGCCACCACTTGGGAATTCCAGTGGACTGGTACTTGATGTGGCACTTATTAAGCAGCTTTGGGGGGGGGCACTGCAAAAATAAAGGACTGGCTTATTCAGGATTAATAAATAAGAAGGATATAGATACGAAGGTCAAAGAGCCACAGAGCAAGAAATGAAGAAACTTGACTTCAGTGATACACAGCGATAAAAGCAAGTGAGGTGCAGAGGCTGCCCTGGGTGCCTGGAGCCCTACTGGCCTTCCCATGGCCTCTGCATATCCCATGTGTTCCTCTGTTGCTCCCTCCACCTTAGAAGGATGCTCTGCTCTCAGGACTTGGTTCAGGACTGCATGGAGGACCTTATCATATTGCATTGCAGTTTGTGTGCACATCTTCCCCCTCCTCCCCCAACTAAAGCATCCTCTGAGCACTTATTGAGTGTGTAGCAGGTGCCTGGCACTGTACTGGTCTCTCGTGGCCACCACAGGTAGCTGCTCTTCAGGGATCTACTGACCCCAGAAGGGAAGTACTTGTTTGTCATTGTATTCACAACTCCTGGCCTAGCCCCTGGCACCAGAGATGCCCACACATGCTTATGAATGAAAGAGGTAAGCAGTGCCAGTTCCACCCTAGCTGTCCTGGGTCACTCATTGTACCCACACTTCACATGTAATTAGCCAACATACCAGGTCAATTTCTATAGTCTCCCCAAGGCTGTTACCAGTGCTTAGGGTATATGGATGCACACAGATGCACACGCATGCACAACAGCTTGGTGTTTTCCATTATAAACTCCCAGGATGGCATACCCACACCACTTTCTGCTTAAGTAAGAACAGACCTTTAAAATCAAGAAAATGGTTCTGGTTCTAGATCTAAAGAGATAATGGACATGGCGTGGCAAAAGAGAAAGAATGGTGATGTATTTGATGCTGGGCCCTCTGTGCCTGTGCACTGTTTTAAATTCCCACGACTTACTTGAGACCTCACCAATGTTTCAGTTCAGACAATTTCAACTCCCCAAAGCTAGGCAATAGTTTGTCCATCTCCCTCCGTGCTTACTTGTAATTGGAGGGCAACTGAATCATGTGGTTGGCTGAACAATGAATTAATGTCCAGGGGCCATTTGCCAGCAGCCTTCCAACTCTGCAGAGATTATAAAACTGACCAAAACCAAGACGCTGGTGGGAACTTTAAGACTCAGGGCTATAGATCCCCCTGTCAGCTCCCATCACAACACCAGCCTCTAAGTTCCCTTTTCTGGCTGTACTCCAAGGCCTGGATGTCAGACTCTGGTGACTAAAGAGCTGTGTCAAGTAGAGGGGAGCATGGGGAGACCCTGACAGTTTGCTGAGGCCACTACGAGCTGGCTCCCATGTTTACCTGATGCTTTATGTTAAGGCTGCTGAAGTCAGTATCCTTTTAGTTAAAAGTAGTAAAACTCCTCTGGTTTAAGGGCTGGGATGCTGGGGGTTGGGATTTTGCATTTCCTTTTGACAATCTCACCTAGAAGAAAAGTGAACCCACATGTGGTATGCAGGGGTGAATATTGAGAATGGAACTCCTTAACCAAGGGTCCCCTTAACCAAGAAACCTGTTATAGGCAGGATAATGGCCTCCCAAAGGAATCCATATCCCAATCCCTGGAATCTGTGAATATGTTAGCTTACATAGCAAAGGGAAATTAAGGTTGCAGGTAGAATTATGGCTGCTCGTCAGCTGACTCTAAAATAGGGAGGTTGTCCTGGATTATCCAAGTGGCCCAGTGTAGTCATAGGATACTTAAAAGTGGAAGAGGAAGGCAGAAGAGGAGGTCAGAGTAATGCAATGTGAAAAGGATTTTCACCCCCACATTGCTGGCTTTGAAGATGGAGGAAGGGGGCCACAAGCCAAGGAATGCAGGTGGCCTCCAGAAGCCAGAAAAGGCAAGAAAATGGATTCTCCCCCAGAGCCTCCAGAAAAGAACATGCCCTGCCAATGCCTTGATTTTAGCCCAGTGAGACCCACGTTGGACTTCTAACCTACCGAACCATAAGGATAATAAATCTGTGTTGTTTTCAGCCACCAAGTGTGTGGTGATTTGTTACTACAGCAATAGAAAACTAATACCAAAGCCCATGATGTAAAGGCCCCATCAGGGACAAGGGATAGATAGAGTTTCCAGAGCAGTTCCGGAGAAAGCATTAAAGACACCTTCAGTGACAGTTATGCTAGTGGGACAGACCTCTTCTTGGGAAAGCAGAAATGACCTTGCCCAGCATCCTTAAGTTATGAGGAAGCTCTGTCTTCTCCTCTCAGCCCTGGAAACAAACCAAAAAACCAGGCAGTTTCTTCCTGGAAACAAGTTCTCACTTGGGAATGAGTACAGCTTGCACTGTAGGGCTTTGAAATGGTCTTTGTGCTTTGCCTCCTGTGCAAATGCTTCTATAGGGCTCAGCTAATGTTGGATAAATTACCACTCTCTCCTTGGTGATGGGAAGAAACATGTCTCTTAAAATCATGGATTTCCCCCCAGTGAACACTCTATGTGGTTGGAAAAATAGCAAATTTGGGTTGATTTTTTTAATAGACTGTTCTTATAATACTTTTGGATTTACAGGAAAAATGCCAAGGTAGTACAGATAGTTCCCATATGCCTATGCCCAGTTTCCCCTCTTATTAACATCTTACATTAGTATGGTACATTTATTATAATTCATGAACCCATATTGATATATTATTATTAACTAAAGTCCATAGTTTATTCAGATTTCTTCAGTTTTTACCTAATGTCCTTTTTCTGTTCCAGGATCCCATGCAGGATACTGTATCACCCTTAGCCATCACATCTTCTTAGGCTCCTCTTGGCTGTTACATTTTCTCAGACTTTCCTTGTTTTTAATGACCTTTTCACAAAATTTAACTCAAAATGATCACAGACCTAAGTATAGAACATAATGTATAAAATTTACAGAAGAAAACATAGCAAATCTATGTGATTTAAGGGTTTGGCAATGAGTTTTTACATGTGACACCAAAAGGACAATCCATGAAAGAAAAGTTGATATTGGACTTCATTAAAATTTCTACTCTGTGAAAGATATTGTTAAGAAAATGAAAAGTGTATGGTCTGTATCTAGATTAACTTTTGCAGATGGACGTCCAGTTCTAGCACCATTTGTTAGTACAACTATCCTTTCTGAATTGAATTGACTTTGCTCCTTTGTCAAAGATCAGTTGACTGTATTTGTGTGGGTTTGTTTCTGGGTTCTTTATTCTGTTCCATTGATCTATGTGTCTACTCTTTTGCCAATATCATGCTGTCTTGATTACTGTAGCATCATGGTAAGTCTTGAAGTCTGGTAGTGTCAGTCCTCCAACTTTGTTCTTCTTTAATATTGTGTTGTCCACTCTGGGTCTTTGCCTTTCTGTGTAAACTTTAGAATCGGTTTGTCGATATCCACAAAATAGCTTGCTGTGACTTTGACTAGGATTACCTTGAATCTATAGGTGAACTTGGAAAGAATTGACATCTTAGTACTATGTCTTATAATCCATGAACACTGACTATCTCTCCATTTATCTAGATCTTCTCTGATTTCTTTCATCAGAGTTTTGTAATTTTCTGTATATCAACCCTGTGTACATTCTGTTAGATTTATATCTTAGTGTTGCTTTTTTGGGTGCTACTATAAATGATATTGTGTTTTTAATTTCTAATTTTAATCATTTATTGCCAGTGTATAGGAAAATAATTGACTTGTGTATATTAACCTTCTATCCTGCCACCTTGTCATAATTACTAATTGGTTCTAAGAGTATGGATTTTTCTGTTTCATTTTGTTTTGGTCAATTCTTTGGGATTTTCTACATAGTTAATCATGTTATCTACAAACAAAGATGGTTTTATTTCTTCCTTCCCAGTTTGTATACCTTTCATTTCCATCTCCTGTATTATTGTAGTAGCTAGAATTTTTAGTATGATTTTGAATAGGTGTGGTGAGAGGAAACATCTTTGCCTTGTTCCCAATCTTAGGGTATAAGTATTCCAGTTTCTCACCATTAAGTATGTTAGCTATAGTTTTTTGGTAGATGTTCTTTCAGGTTGATTTTTCATATAGAGAAAAATTGTTGGGATTTGCCGACCAGACAGTGTAGTTGTCTCTAGCTGCAAGAACGTCTTGGGGGGTGGGCCTTGAGCCACTTAGAAATTAAGGGAGCTTGAGTATCTTTTACGAGGGCCAGAAATTAATCTTGGAGTCCTGATAAGGATCTAGAGCAGCCTACGTATCTCACTGGGGCCCACTTGCACTGAAAGAGAAAACATCTTGCTTATCTTCTTGCCCTCCCTCAGTATGTTGTTTGGGGTTTTCATCTGTAGACACGGGGAGCATGGTCCAGGGCATGCTGGGGAAGAGGTGAATTCGCAGCCCTTGACACTCTGGACCCCACCTACTTATTTGCCCCTTGTTCTTCCCCGCATTTCCCCTGTGTGCGCCCTGCATTCCCGGTGCTCAGACATAACCACGACTCTCTCAACACCTGCCCTGTTGGTCCACACTTCGCTGTTTATACACAAGATGTGCTTTTTGTGGGGCACCTGTGTCGGATGAAAATTTAAGTTTTTCAAAGTCCAGCTCACCTGTCCCCCTTTCTGGGAATCCTTCCCAGTCTTCCACATCCAAAGTTATCCTTGTTCCCCACGAGCTCCCTCAGCCCTCTAGTTACATGTCTCTCACCCCTGAGTGCAACGTACTGCCCATTGTGTTTTTCTGTGCCTACCTCTCCCACCACCTGTGAACAGATTGAGGCAAACTCATGTCAGATCCCCAAACCCTTATCCCCAGTGCTGACACAAGGTCTGCTTCAGAGGAGGTGCCTGGTAATGTTCATTGGTTGAAGGAATGAAATTACTGGCCTTGCATAAATAGACCCTTTTGTACTCTTAGAAACCTCTCTCCATTCTTCTCACCATACTTGTTTTCTCCCTGGTGTTCACTGAGCACCTGTATATATATTCTGGAGTGTAAGAGATGCCTGCAGCTATTCTGTTTCTCATGGAAAAAAAGGAAAGGGAAATTACTATTCATTGCATCCATCAACTTTATAATCCTGGTGTTCCATGTACTAGTTAGGTACCTAGAGGCACAGGAGGCAGAGTGTATACTGGAACAAAATGAGGGTTCTTTCAGCAGAGAAAAAACAAAATCAATATTGGAGAGGAAATCAATAGTGTCAGCTATACCCTTGGGTTCTTTTGTTTGTTTGTTTTTTGTTTTTTTTTTGATGTGGACCATTTTTAAGGTCTTTATTGAGTTTGTTACAATATTGTTTCTGTTTTTTGTTTGTTTTTTTTATGTTTCGGTTTTTTGGCCACAAGGCCTATGGGATCTTAGCTCCCCGACCAGGGATCAAACCCACACCCCCTGCATTAGAAGGCGAAGTCTTAACCACTGGACTGCCAGGGAAGTCCTTATACTCTTGTGGGTTTTGTGGCGGGGGGGGGGTTGTTTATTTTTCCGGTACGCGGGCCTCTCACTGTCGTGGCCTCTCCCGTTGCGGAGCACAGGCTCCAGACGCGCAGGCTCAGCGGCCATGGCTCACGGGCCCAGCCGCTCCGCGGCATGTGGGATCCTCCCGGACCGGGGCACAAACCCGTGTCCCCTGCATCGGCAGGCGGACTCTCAACCACTGCACCACAAGGGAAGCCCTAATTTTTTTAATATATATACTCTTGTTGTATACAGAATTGTTTTATACCGAACTTCAGAGAGGTTAAGTCACTAACATAAGGTCCCATGGCTGATAAAAATAGAAGTAGGATTCAAATCTAGTTCTTTCAGACTCCAAAGCCCATCCGTGTACTTTTTCTGCTGCACAGCTGGGTGCAGAGTCAGACTGTGTTTCCCAGAAAAGCCATGCCCCCTCTCTCATGGTGAGCACTTCAGGAGTTGAGGCAATCGCCCTGCTCTCCCAAGCCCGACCTTCAGCTGGGCATTTAATCTGTTTATTAAGTTATGACTAATGGCGCCACGAGACACCGAGGGCTGCACATTCAGACCTAGTTTTAGACTGTTAGAGGAGGTTCGAGGGATAAACATCATATTCATATTCTATGCCGAGAAAATTCAATTGCAGCTCTTTCTCTTTCAGAGCCTAAGGATGGCGAGGGGCTTCTGCTGGGTCCTGCTTTGGTTTAATAGAAATGAAACCTCCAAAGCACGCGGGCTGTTTTGGGAATGTGGCCACTAATGCAGCCCCATGGGGCGGCGGCCAAGCCTGAACCGGGCAGTTTGCATATTCACTTTTACAAACAATTGGCTCCGAGTCAGCAGTTAATGGGATGGGAATGATGTTCCTGTACCAAATCATTTCCTGAAAAAAAAAAACATTTCCAATTGCAAACATATCTCAGCCTTTCTTCTCGGGTTTGTTTTGTCTCTGTGAGTGAATTAAAGAGGCAGGGCACAGGGGAGTGTTTCTGACTGGGAATGTTTCATCTGAAAACATTTTTAACAATGATCTACACAGAAAAAGAGATCCCGTTCAGACCCACCTTTATATTCGGTTGCAAATATTGCATTTCTAGTCACATGTTAGAGGTGTAAATATCTCTATATTCACAAATTGGCTCTGGCTGTACAAGTCTTGGGACAGAGGCCGCTTTTTTCTCTTTACAAAATGTATGCTGGAAATGCTGCCCTAGAAATGTGCCCACACATGCACACACAGGGTCAGGCCCAAATATAATTTTTTCCCCGAAGGACAGGATGAAATCCTTCTTTACATCCTATACACTGCTTTGCTAAATTGTGCTTCAGCTTACAACCTGTGCAGTGGAAGGGTGGTCTTAACAGTTTTTTTCATTTATTCAACAAATGGTTCTTGAGTGCTTACCATTTTAAGTAATAATAGCAAATAATTACATAGCTCTTACCAGGTACCAGACACTCTTCTAAGTGCTTCACATATATTAACTCATTTAATCTTCTCAACAGCCCTAGGAGGTAGGCAATATTATTATCGTCCCCATTTGCAGATAAGGAAACTGAGGTATAAGAGGTTGATGAATTTGCCCAAGGTCACATAGCTAGTAAGTGATAGAGCCTGGATTTGACTCTAGGCAGTCTGGCTCCTCTTTGGAGACTAATAACAAACAAAAGAGAAAAAGTGCCAGTCTTCCCACGGCTTACATTCTGTTAAGGGGTGATAGCTAACAAATGTAGAAATAATAGTTATTTCAGATCATGCTGAGTGCTATGGAGAAAATACAATACAAGAGGGAGGCAGGGGGCTAATCAGAGGGTCCTGTAGGTCTTAGGAAGGAGTTGGGGTTTTATTCTGAGTATGATGGGAAGCCACAGGAAGGCTTAAAGCAGGAGAATGTATGATCCTGTTTATATCTTTATAGATCATTCTGATTGTGCTATAGGAAGTAGACGGGGGTGGGGACAATGCGTCAGAAAGCAGTGGGATGGTTAGAAGGTGGTTCTGGTTATTTAGGTGAAAGATAATGGTGACCTGAACCAGGATGATGGTGGTGGGGGCTGGTGAGAAGTGGTTGGAATAGGGTCTAGGGTCCTGTTTTGGAGGTGGAGCCCACAAAACTTGCCGATGTATTGGCTGCAGATGGTGAGGAAAAGAAGTGAAGGGTGATTCCTCAGATTTTGGCTTGAACCCTTATGCAAATGATAGTGCCATTTACTGAGGAGGATAAGAGTAGGGGATGAGCAGGTCTTGATATAGTGTTGCTATGGTGGGGGTGAGGGTGCTGAAAATCATGAGTTCTGTTTTGGATGTGTAAATCTGAGATCTCCACTAATAGACGTAAGAGGAGACATTGAGTCTAGAGCTCAGGGTCAGGCCTAGGCTGGAGATTTTGGTTTTGTTTGTTTGCTTCTGGGTTTTGTTTTAATAATGGCTTGACTTCTGTTTTCACAACCCAGTGATGCTGGGTAAAATAAAACCAATAGGGCTTCCGTGGTGGCGCAGTGGTTGAGAGTCTGCCTGCCGATGCAGGAGACACGGGTTCGTGCCCCGGTCCGGGAGGATCCCACATGCCGCGGAGCGGCTGGGCCCGTGAGCCATGGCCGCTGAGCCTGCGCGTCCGGAGCCTGTGCTCCGCAACAGGAGAGGCCACGACAGTGAGAGGCCCGCGTACCGCAAAAAAAAAAAAAAAACAGTAGAGAATAAATTAGGTCAAAGCTTGGTTGGTTTTGTACATGGAAAATATCTAGGAAGATGCTTCATTTTTATCCTATCCCTGATTCTGTTGCCTTGAATTCAGTTTTAGATAATTAAATCTTATTAATTTTAAAAATATGTAATAAAGCATACATCAGGCTGGAGATTTAAACACGGGCATCATTAGCATTTGGATCTATGGGATTACCTAGGACAGCGCCATACAACTGAATCTCCTGTGAGGAAGTCTACATTCTCACTGTCCAGTGTGGTACCACTTGCCCCATGTGGGCCATTGAGTGCTTGAAATGTGACAGGCGCAACTAAGAAACTGAATTTTTAATTCATTTAAACGTCAGTAGCCACATGTGGTTAATGGCTACTGTATTGGACAGCACAGACCTGGCCGGGGGTGGTGGCGGGGGGCGGACACGGGAAGGAGACATAGATGGCAGCTAGAGCTAGTCTCTTCAATGGCCAGTAAACCCAGTCTCACACCCACACTGAAACGTGACTTTATTTCCACTACCCGTTGCTTGCGTAGCAGTGCTTGTTAAGTAGTGGAAATCTTGCTTCTTTGTAAGAAACAGCCTGGAAAAGAAAGCAAACTGCTAGTCCTAGGAGGAGTGCTAGAAGACACTATAGAGTCTAACAGGAAGCAGTTATTCTTCGCTGGAAAGCAAATGCAATCCTATACCTGTAGAATCATTTAAGCCTTGAAGGTGTCACTTACATTTTTCAGTTATGTTTTATGGGGGTGGGGGGAATTATACAGAGCGGTGGGTGTCTGTGGATTTGGAGATTCAAGATGGTGACTGGCTGATATCCCGTATGAATGTCAAGATCCCACAGCAACAGGACTAAATACCAGCTTCATAATGCGAGTTGTGTCCTTTAGGGCAGAGTGGGTTTTTCACTCCCTTTCTTAGGCAATCTCGTTCCCTGTCCAGCTGCAACAATCAGTGAGTTTGCTAATATGAAAGAACTCTTTGTAAGCAACTGCCTTGTGCTTAAGAGTTCTTGCAAGTATATGCTGGCGAGCAGTGAGGCCATAGTCAATAAACATAAATAAAATGGAAAGATGGGACATTGCTTTTACTAAAGGTTGATTGCAGCTGCCATATCAGCTATTTTAGAACCCTTTGGTTATCAATGCTTTCAGAGAAAATGGTCATTCTGTGCTTAATTGGTGCAAAGTAACTACTCAAACTGGAATTGAGTAGAGGTGAGGGGATTTGAGCCGCTGCTTTTAGGAGAGGTAAAAATCCAAGGTAGGTGCTCAGCAAGGGTCCATCACACAACTGGTTTTGTGGTAGGGATTTTTATTTTTTACTAAGGCTTCATGTGAGGGTTCAGTGCATGGAGGCAGCAGGCTGCAAGTCTTCAGTGGTCATGGACCTCTTGTTCTTTTTCTTGAGAACAGTGGAATCATAGAGTTCTAAGATTTGGGAAGTAAGAAAGAACGTACTGGTCGTCCTGTCCAGCTCTTCATGTTCAGCTGAGGGAACGGGCCTGGAGAGGTGAGGTGCCTGGCCGCAGGGCCCATGACTCCTTACAGCTGGAGGGACAGGTCCAGAGCCCAGGGAGAGGCCAGAATGAGGTCCTCTCAAGCAGCAGCTGGGGCCAGGTGACGGAGGGAGGCGGGATAATCAGAAAGATACTCAGGGAAGCCGAATCAGGAGAGAAGTCAGAGGAGGGTTGAACTGAGCATGGAAGTGATCTACAACATAAATGTAGCCTCCATGTGGGGACCTCGTTCATCCAGTCAACAAAGAGTTGTCAGGTGCACGCTGCGCCCGATGGCAAGCCCTGGAAGGAGGGACAGGCCGGAGGCAACGGCAGAGACTTAAGAAAAACTGCAGTGCCCACCTTCCTTCTGTTTATCCCGAGATCATTTCCGAAAGGAGGCAGATTTCTGTGCCCTATTTCTCCAGGAAAGCAAGTGAGGTGATGGTCAGAAGAGGTGAGATGAAGGAGACAGTTTGGTCCTTTTAGCAAGGAGAGGCAGGAATCAGGTGCAGGCTGAGTCACAGCTATAGGCTAACCTCGGTGCTTTTTTTTGTTTTTTTTTTTTTGGTACGCGGGCCTCTCACTGTTGTGGCCTCTCCCGTTGCAGAGCACAGGCTCCTGACGCGCAGGCTCAGTGGCCATGGCTCACGGGCCCAGCCGCTCCGCGGCATGTGGGATCTTCCCGGACCGGGGCACGAACCCGTGTTCCCTGCATCGGCAGGCGGACTCTCAACCACTGCGCCACCAGGAAAGCCCAACCTTGGTGCTTTTATTTCTCAATCCACATTGATACGGAACACGACTGTTAGGAGCCCCACCCCTTGTTGTCTGTGGGCTACAGTGTGACTCTGTGCTTCCTTCTTGCAGTGTCAGAGCTTCAGGAGGAGGGCATGAACGCCATCAACCTGCCCCTCAGCCCCATCCCCTTCGAGCTGGACCCTGAGGACACAATGCTGGGTAATGGGGTCTCTTGTTCTCTGGGTTAGCCTAATGCCTTCAGGTGGGACCACCCCGCTGACTGTCTTTTCTTTTTAAAGAGGAGAACGAAGTGCGAACAATGGTGGATCCCAACTCACGCAGCGACCCCAAACTTCAAGAACTGATAAAGGTAAGAGGAAGTTAGAAGGGGCTTCAGGTGCCTCCCAGACTCAACAGGTGTTTCTAGACCACCTACCCTGTGCAGGCACCACACGAGCCACTGCGGAGAGAATAGAAAGGCATGGCAGTCCCTGCCCACAGGCAGCTCGTGGTCCAGTAGGTGGACATCTACAAGTTAACAGAAGTGGGACATGACAAGTGCCCAATGAATGGTGTTGACCATAAGCACTGGAGAAGTTAGCACAAATCAGTTTCCACTTGCCAGGATCCTAGAGCTCACACAGTCCTTTCACCACTTTTCTCAAGGTCCCTCAGAAGCACCCTGTGAAGTAAGATCTCGTATCATCCCCATTTTACATATGAGGAAACTGAGACTCAGAAAAGCCAGATGGTTTGTTTATGGTCACAGCTGAGTGGAGGAGATGAGGTTCAAACAGAAATGAATGAGATGAAATGACATACTGTGCGTAATGTACTTGGCACAGTGGCTGACAAATGGTCACCCTCAAAAGATGTTCACTTCATCCCCCTTCTGATTCCTTGTCCTGTGTCTTTCTTCTTCATCTTCTTCAAGCTGCACTTAGAACAAAAAGGCACTGGGTGCCAGAGTGATTCATTCAAAATGCAAATCTGAATATATCATTTTCCTGTTCAAAACCTGTATGTAGTTTCCTAAGAACTGCAGGTTGAAGCCCACAGTGCTGGGGGTGGTGTTTGAAGCCTCCGTGCTCTAGCTGCCTCTTTAACCTCAGATAATCCCTGCCTGGCAACACAAGGACACCAGATCTGTCCGGCTTGGCTCCCCGTACATACCTGCGCACCGTGCTTGCTTCGGCACTGCCACCACCAGGCCTTTGGTCATGCAGCCCCTGCCCCCAGGGGCTCTACCTGCTCTTCACCTGAAGCCAGAGTTGGGTCACGTCCTCCAGGAAGCTTTCTCTAAACCCCAGGGCTGTCACTCAGCCCCTCTCTGTGCTGCTGTGGTTCATGCATTTAGTTTTGTCACTGTAGTCACCACATGGCGTTACAACTACTCATGTACTTCTCTGTCTCCTTCACTAAATGGTGAGCTGCTTGGGGTTAAAGATTGTCTCTTTTTTTCATCATTGTACTCCCAGGATCCAGCACAGAGTATGACATACAGCAGGTATTAATAAACGCTGGGTGGGTAGATGTTGGATGGATGAATGCATGCATGGATGGGTGCATTCATGGATGCATGGATGGATGGTTGAGGGAGAGAGGGAGGGAGTGGGAAGGAAGGCAGGGGAAGGGGAAGAGAGGGGAGGGAAGGAGAGGGGAAGGAAGGAGGGAGGAGGGGAAAAAGGAAGCTCCTGCCTTAGGACAGTAGAACAATGTGCTTTGAAGGCACAGGGCTCCAGCCAGGGATGGAAACCTAGCCCAGCTCCCACCTGTGATGTAAAGGCAATTACTTCTGCCAAGTCAAAGAAGTCAAACACAAAAGATGATGTTCCATATAGGTGAAATGGTCAAAAAGGCAAAACTGTAGTGGTTGCCTGAGGCCTGTGATTGGGTGGGGGGGGGGGGGACGGAGCACAAAGAAACCAAAGGAACCTTCTTAGGGCGAGGGAACCGTTCTGTGTGTTGATTGTGGTGGTGGTTACACAACCGTGTACAGTGACCAAAACTCATCAAACCGTGTACTTAAAATTAGTTGATTTTATTTTATATAAATAATATCTTCATAAGCAAAACAAGAGGTTAAAATTAAAAAGGCAATGGCCTTGTGCAGACTTCAGTTTCCTTACCGGATGCTACCTGCCTCTCGAGTGTTGTGTGGATTAATTGGGTGAGACATCACCTGGAATGCCTCTGCTGGATGCCTGGTGCACGGAGGACTCTCAGGGAATGACGGGGGCTAAGATACAGACAGGGCAGGAGACTGCACAGCCCCACTGAGAGGGAGCCTGGTGCAGGGAGGAGAATGTGTGCTTTGGAGTGAGGTGGACAAGAGTCTGATTCCTATCTCCGCTCATGGTTACCTCTGTCCTTGGGCAGATATGTTTACTTCTGTGTTTGATTTCCCCTCCTGAACACAGTAACCACCTGGCCAGATGTCACAATGGGAGAGTGCTTTATTTATGAATAAAATCTGCCCTTACTGACCGTTTGGTCCTTGCCGCATGTAATTTTTTTTTTTTTTTTGGTCTACTCTGCACGGCATGCAGGATCTTAGTTCCCTGACCAGGGGTCGAACCCATGCCCCCTGCAGTGGAAGCACGGAGTTCTAACCACTGGACCACCAGGGAATTCCTGTAATTCTCTTCTACCACCTAGTGTGGGAGGTATCTTCAACCTCAGTTATAGAGGTGGGGAATCAGAGGCTCAGAGCAGATAACTAGCTTGCCTTAGATTCATAGGTCACAGAGGTACACACACAGAGGTCCATGGATGATAGAGGTACACACACACACACACACACACACACACACACACACACACACAGATGTCCATAGATCCCAGAGATGCACAAATTAATTAGTAGGTAAAGTGGGGTTTTCAACCTCAGTTTGCATAACTCTAAAGCCCATACTCTTGCCGGTACAAAACCACACAGCCAAGCACTGTGGAAACATTGCTTGCCATTCGGGGAAGGAATGGTAGCGGTCAGAGGTATTAGCAGAGACACTGGTGCCGTCAGCACTAGAAGAGCTCATACCTGAAAGTTAACAGGGCCACTGGGGCTCCCACTCACAGCTACTTGTCCACATACTGGGTCATTTGGATAGTTTTGTTCCTTTCAAAATCTGAAGTTCATTTAAATTTTAACTGTCCAGGATGAGAAAGCTGTTCTATAAGAAAATACCCCATGACTCTTCTCTTATTCTCTCTCTCTCTCTGTAGGTATTAATTGACTGGATTAATGATGTTTTGGTTGGAGAAAGAATCATTGTGAAAGACCTGGCTGAAGATTTATATGATGGCCAAGTCCTGCAGAAGCTTTTTGGTAAGAGGAGAGTTGAATATTGCAGTGGATGTCTTTAATCTCCTAGTTTAGAGTTGTTCTCCATTCACAGCAGTCCACCTGGAATGGAATAGGAATGGGTCCTGTGTGGGATAACAGATCAGTTAGATGTCCTCTTGGAATGTTTTACATGAATGCATTGCAAAGGGAGTCTTTGTGACCAGATGGGGCTACTCCCCCTCACAGCTGAGGGTCATCAGCATGGAAAGACTCCACCATACACTGGAATACATGCCTCGCCCTCTCCAGAAAATTGCGCTCCTCTGACCTCTGTAGGTCTATTTACATGTGTGTGGAGATGCATGTATGTTTTTGTGTACCTCTCTCCTATGGACCTGTGTGTATGTATGTGTGTTTGTGTGTATATGTGTACCTCTGTGATCTATGGCCCCGTGTGTGTGTGTGTGTGTTCCTCTGCATATCTCTCTCTAGGTTGGTGCAAGTATGCGGAAGTATGTGCTTTATGATGCTTGGCCCCTATGCGTCTCCAGGTAACTTGCGTCTGGAAGGGTATGTGTTCCTGTATCCATTCATACCTGTTGTGTGAAAGTGTGGAGGAGGCAGGGACGGGAGACTTCAAGGTGAGGTTAGTGATGAAAGGACACATTTAACTTGACTGGATTTGGACTTCCCCTCTCTGCACCCCACTTTCTCTCAGCCTAACCACTGCCCCAAGTTCTAGACTTTCATTCTTAGCTGCCCACTGCACTCGGCACCTCCACCTGCGTGCACCTCAGCTGAGCTCATCCACTTTCCTGAAGATGTTCCTGCCCCTCTGAGTGACTAGAACCCCTTCCCCTCTTCCTTGGCCCCCATGGCTGTGGGGCGGGGCGGGGGGTCTCCAAGGCCCGTTTCTTGCTCAGAATTCTCTCCCGCATTCCTCCTCCCTGCAATTTTCACTTGTCTGAACTGTTGAAACAATTTCCCAACTTACCTCTTTGCTTCCCATCTCACCTCCTCCAACCCGTTCCCCACACGGCTAGCTGAGGAACCTTTTTTAACTGCAAGTCTCATCTTGCCAGTACTCACTCTCCCCTACCTGTGGGACAAAGTCCAGGCCTATGAGTACAACATTCAAAATATTTCATCATCCGATCCCCAGCTGGCTTGTCAGCCTCACCTCTGACCACTCACACACGTGGTTCATGCCATGTAAAGTGCTGAGAATAGCACCTGATGCACAGTGAGTGCCCAGTCAGTGTCTTTCGTCATTTCATTGGTGGTTTTGTTATGTTTATGAACACCATCACCACATTATGACATACGCCGGGCATATTCACACCTCTCTACTTTTTTTTTTCTTTTTGTGGTACGCGGGCCTCTCACAGTTGTGGCCTCTCCCGTTGCGGAGCACAGACTCCAGACGCGCAGGCTCAGCAGCCATGGCTCACGGGCCCAGCCGCTCCGCGGCATGTGGGATCTTCCAGGACCGGGGCATGAACCCGTGTCCCCTGCATTGGCAGGCGGACTCTCAACCACTGCGCCACCAGGGAAGCCCTGTCCCATTTCTTAATCAGTTAGTACATGTGCAGCACTTGGAAAAGTGCCTGGCTCACTGTGTGCTAGGTCAGGGATGGCTTTCACCAATATTTTCCAGCCCCACTGCTTCCTCCTTAGCTCAGAACCTCATCATTTGTCTTAACTTCTCTGGCTCCAAAATCCTTTTCTCACATTAAGCTGTTTCCTGCCTTGGTAGCACTCTGAAATTCTCCCAGATCTTCTTTATATTTCACTATTGTCTTAACACTTAAACCCACAGCCCATTTGTTAGTGTTTCTTTAAAACTTTTTTATTTTGAACTAATTTAATTAATTAATTAATTAATTTTTTTTAATGTTATTTATTTTTGGCTGCATTGGGTCTTATTTGCTGTGTGTGGGCTTTCTCTAGTACCTGCAAGCAGGGGCTACTCTTCGTTGCAGTGCACAGGTTTCTCATTGCAGAGCTTCTCTTGTTGCGGAGCACGGGCTCTAGGCACGTGGGCTTCAGTAGTTGCGGCACACGGGCTCAGTAGTTGTGGCTCACAATCTCTAGAGTGCAGGCTTAGTAGTTGTGACACACGGGCTTAGCTGCTCCACGGCATGTGGGATCTTCCCGGACCAGGGCTCGAACCCGTGTCCTCTGTATTGGCAGGCGGATTCTTAACCACTGCACCACCAGGGAAGCCCCTTGAACTAATTTTAGACTTATAGTAGAGCTGCAAAGACAGTCCAGAGAGTTCCTGTCTCCCCTTACTCAGCTTCCTCTAATGTTAGCATCTTACCAACCTTAGGGCAAGCATCAAAACTAAGAAATTAACCTCGGGCTTCCCTGGTGGCACAGTGGTTAAGAATCCACCTGCCAATGCAGGGAACAAGGGTTCGAGCCCTGGTCTGTGAAGATCCCACGTGCTGAGGAGCAGCTAAGCCCGTGCGCCACAACTACTTAGCCTATGCGCCACAACTACTAAAGCCCACGTGCCTAGAGCCCGTGCTCCGCAACAAGAGAAGCCACTGCAACGAGAAGCCTGCACACCGCAACAAAGTGGAGCCCCCACTCGCTGCAACTAGAGAAAGCATGCGCACAGCAACAAAGACCCAATGCAGCCAAAAATAAATAAATTAAAATGAATAAATTTTAAAAAAGAAAAGAAATTAACCTCAGGACAATGCTTAATTGAATCACAGAATTTATTTGGCTTTCACCAATTTTTACATTCATGTCCTTTCTCAGTTCTAGGAGGTGACCCAAGATGGCCCATTACATTCAGTTGTCACATCTCCTGTGTCCCCTCCTGTTTGGGACAGTCTTTCCTGTCTTTCATGACCTTGGTGCTTTTGAAGCGGACTGGTTAGTTATGTTGCAGAATCTCCCCCAATTTCGGTCTGTCTGATGTATTCTCACGATTAAAGTAAGGTGATATGTTTTGGGGAACGACACCATGGAGCTGATGTGTCCTCAGGGCATCATATCAGGGCAGACACGATGTTAACATGTCTTATCACTGCTGATGTTAACATTGACCGCTCGGTTAAGGTGGTGTCTGCCAGATTCCTTCACTGTAAAGTTGCTATTTTTCTCTTTGTTATTAATTTATCTGTGGGGAGATATTTTAAGACTTTGCAAATATCTTGCTTCTCCTTCCACTCCTTCCACTAGTTGTAATTGGTGGAGTATGTCTGCCAGTTATTACTGTGGTGGCCTCGTGGAGGTTTTCTATTTTTCTAGTTTCCTATTCCTTCCACATTTATTAACTGGAAGTCTTCTGTAAGGAAAAGTTGTCCCTTGTCCCCCATTTACTTATTTATTTACATCAGTATGGATACAAAGATACTTATTATACTTTAGTTTATCATCAATGTTATCATTATTCATGTTTTGCTCATATACTTCCCCCTTTGACCACTAGGAACTCTTTCAGATTGGCTCCTGGGTACTTCCTGGACGTGCTGCGCCATATTTTTTTTTCTTAGCACTTCTTTACTTTCTCATATCATAAGATGCTCCAGGCTCATCTTATATTTCACTTTTACTCTGGCCCTAGAATCAACTACTTCTCCAAGGAGCCCCAGTTTCTTTTATTAGAGAATGGTGTTTAGAAATCAATATCTGGGCATATTACTTGGTGTTTTTAACTGGCTACCTGTCACACAAATAAACATCCATGTGTAGGTACAGTACTATTACCTGATGGTACTAAGATGAAGCAGGCATGACCATTTCCAGAAATTCAGCTTCAAATTGTACTGGGGCTGGGCAGGGAGAGTAGATGGGGGCTGAGTTTGGGATTAGTAAACTAACTATGAAATACTGGCATTTAGAAAAAATTAAAATGGCATAGCAACCTTCAGGAGTCCAGATATGCCAAGTCACATCTCGGGAGCAGGATATGGACCTGGAATCTGGGAAGCCATGCTGATGACATCATGGAGCAAGGACTCAACCCAGAAATGAGCAAGATGCCAAGGCAGGGATCTCTGGGCCAGAGGTGCATGTGTGTTATTGTTATGGTGAAATTCTGAATAGTTGAGCGTCCCTGAGATGACAGGTGGACTGTCTGGCTGGGTGCTCTCTGATCATGAGCTCTGAGAGGGCGGCATCATACCTGCTGCTCCTCTGTGTGACCAGATGCTACTTGCTCAGCATCAGTGCCCGGTCTACTTGCCCTTCTGAGTCCCTAGGCAAGTCTGGGAAATTCTTCCGGTGCAGCCTCCCCCAGGTCCTTCTTTCTGAGCTGCCTAGCCCAGCTGCCCACTGCTGCCTCTGTTCTCTGCATCTTCCCTCTTGCGCTGGCAGCATATCTGAGTTGAGGTTTTCCTGAAAGCAGATGCTGAAACAAGGACTTGAGTGGAGGAAGTTTATGTGAGGGGTGATCTTAGAAAGTACAGGTGATCAAGTGGGGAATGTAAGAGAGGAAGAGAGAAACACCATTAAGGGTGCATGAATAAGGACGACAGCTCTGTTTGCAACCAGGGCTCAGGGCTGCGGGGGTCCCTCTGAGAAACCAGGTGACACCACCCCTCAAAATCACCCTACTCAGGACAGGGAGCAGGGACATTTATCCTATGGCTCCCATCACTGTGTGCTTGAGGATTGTGTAGGAATTAAGAACCCCTGGACTGTACTCCTGGTAGAGAAGGCGAGCGCTTCAGGGCCCGAGATAGGAAACGTCAGCTTGCTGAGAGCCGCCTGCCGTGGCAGGTGAATGCAGGGAACTCAGGGAGGGGGTGTCAGCATCATCCAGGAAGACCAGAGGGTGCAACTTCTACTTTAAGGACTGCTCCTCCCAACACTGGCCATTTCTCTGTACCATTGGTGTCACCGCCTGGGAAAAGTCAGATGCTGGCCACTTGGGCCTGCCTCTTTATGGTGCCCACCCCCATCCTCTCATGACAATGGCTCCAGCCCTTTCCACACCTCAGAACAAAAACTCCCCACCCCCAAGAATGAAGAGGAAGTTTCTCCCTAGCCCCTGACAGAAATTCACCTCATCTTTTATCCCAGATTAGCCTCTTCTCAGGGCGACTGATAGATGCAATATCCTCAGTTCCCCCGGGTATTCTTTTACCCCAGTGCACCAATAAGTGGGGTAAAAGTCCCAGAATGGTTTGAAGTTGGGACACATTTCCCAGCGTCTCAGCATGCAGGTGCATCCATGGTCACCTTGCTATATTTGCATCCCCAAGCTCACATCCCCTAGGTGGTAGATGTGACTGAGTGAGAAAGGCAGGAGGCAAAGGATTCTAGGGAAATGCCTATCCCAGGTCATCATTTCATTTGACCATGGGCTGTGCTGCCTGTTTCCTATTGAGGTTTCCTGACTTGGGACAGCTCTGCAATTTGCCTTATGGCATGTTAGATTCCCCTGATCCTAATCTTTGAACATGTGCGTGTAACTGGGAACAGAAAAGGCCTTTTCTGAGGGATGGAAGTCATAAGGCTCTCTCTTCTGGTTTTCGCAATAACATATGACTGAAACGGTATCTTCTTCGGGCATGAGACCAGGAAGGGTCCCTTGGACATAAAAGTTCTGCAGGAGGGATTTTTGTTTTGTGTTGGGTATGTGTGTGTGTTTCTTTTTCCCTGGTAGACCCTAAAGAGTACATCTTACACTGACCTTAATCTAGTCAATTAATATTCGTCAAGCAATAGCCATTTAATTTCCTATGTCCTACTGCTGAGTTTAGGGATACGGACGTAAATACATCACAGCGCCGCCTTTAGGTAACTCACAACCTGTACTATGAAGGGCTGTGGGCTGTCAAGTTGAAGATTTGGAAAGGCATCATGAAAGAGGTGGCATTTTGAATCAGGCCTTCTGGAAGGAGCAGAATTTCAGCCAGATGAAGGAGGAGAAGAACATTCTAGTAAAAAATGTTGCTGGTAAGCACCTGTGGATTTCGGTGTGAGTGGAGAGAGAGTGTTATAGAGACAGGAGCACATGGGTAGGTGACCATCAGCATTGGTTGAGTGGGGTGTGGGGCTAACAAAGAAAATGGGAACCAGCACCCAGACCTTGGTTTCTAACTCCAGTCTCCAATAATAGAAACCAGGGCTTCTGGAGTATCGTCAGACTCTAGGACTGGAGCAGGGCATACAGATGAGCCTGGAGCATCTTGCAGTGCCAAGAAGAGGCACTAGGGGAAGAAATATATCTATGGGGCAGCATGTTGAAAGTGTTCAGGGCCCATGTGAGAGAGCTCCCAATGGCTAAAGGTGGAAATTTGAGCAAGAAAATGAGTAACAATAATATTGGATTATAACCCAAAGTCTAAAATAAATATCCTTAAGTCCACATTGATATCAATAAATAGCTGAATAAATAAATGAGGGAGAAGAGACAAATCTTCTTTACAGAGTAATTTCAAATAAGTTATTAATTTATAACTCCTTGAAGGAAGTAGAAGTTAACTCCCCATCCCTGAAGTGGACTGGATTTAGTGACTGGCTTCCAATGATTAGTGTATGGAGTGGAGGAACAGACACTACTTTGGCCAAATCAAAGTTAGCGTCACCATTGATAAGTCACGTTGGTAGCATGTGACCTTGATAGGATGCGATGAAAAGGGCACTTCACCTCTGTGGTCTTCCTCTCCAAAATCCCTAGTCTAACCATGAGAAAAATATAGGAAAAACCCAGTGCTCTTCAAAACTGTCAAGGTCTTGAAAAACCAGACATCTCTGAATAAATGATCCTAGAACAGAGGACATGAGGCAGGTAATGATGAATAGGTGTGAATGGAAAGAGGATGTTAAGGAAAAACTAGTGAAACCCAAATAAATATGGAGTTTAGTTAATAGTCATGTACTAATATCAGTTCATTAGTTGTGACAGATGTACTGTAGTAATGTAAGAGGTTAACAATAGGTGAACCTGGATTTAGGGTATGTAGGAACTATCTGAACTGCCATTTCAGCTTTTCTATAAATCTAAAAACAATTCTAAAATGAGAAATTTGTTTAAAGAAATAAGATGAGCTTGCATTATAGAGGACCTTGCAGTAAAAATTTTAGACTATATTCAGTGCCCAGTGGTAACTGCTGATGGCTTGTGAGCAAAACACCATGATCTGAAATAGGAGCAGCAGGAGGGGTGCTCAGAGGCAGTAGAAGAAACACCAGCAAAGCATCCTTTTATAAGATAATAATGGTGTCGAACTAGAGGAGTGGCAGTATAGATGGGGAAAAGCTTTAAGAGAACCTAGTGATGTAGGGAATGAGCAGCTGAAGTAAACCAGGCTGACCCTAAGTGATGGATGTTAAATAGGGATGATTCCATGAGTTCCTGGAAGAGCAGCATCTTGAAGGGTTTGGTCATATTGATATTGGTTTTGAGAGTTGCTTACCCTACACCCAAAAAAGTCCTTAGGCTGAAGTAGCAGCTATGCTAAAATTGAAAGAGGAATGAAGAGAAAGATAGGAGATCTGAGTTCCAATCCTGGTTCTGCCACTAAAACATTTCTCTGCAGCTCAGGTCACTCTTCTGTAAAACCAGGAAGATGGCCTGTGCAGCTGTACAGCTGGGCGGTTCAGTACAGCACCCACTAACCACATGTAGCTATTAAAAGTAATTAAAATTAAAAATTCATTTACTTAGTCACACCAGCTACATTTCAAATGCTCCCTAGCCAAATGTGTCTAGTGGCCACCATATTGAATAGTGCAGAAATGAGCATTTCCATCATAGCAGAAAGTTCTTTTCTTATTCTTTTATTTATAAGTAGTAGAGAAGCTCTCTAGAGTGTGTTACTAAGTAAAAGTATGGTACAGTACTGTGTGTATATATATGTCACTGTGCGTGTGCATTAAGAGACACATCTAACAATTGAGTATGTAGAGAATATCTCTGGAAAGTTACAATAAACTCTCTATGGTGTGGAACTAGGGAACTTGGGACTGCAATGGGAAGAGGGGACTTAATTCTCACAGCTTGAAGTTTTTCCATGTTTGTGTATTCTCAATTTTATAAAAAATGGTAGAGTACATATGTAAATTTCAGTAGCAAAACTGAATCTATCGGTGGATGTCAAATAATACTTCATACATTTCAACAGCTATCCCAAGTAAAATAGGAAGAAAAGGAAACCACCTAAATATGATAAAGACCATTTATACAAAACCTAATAGTGAACACATTACATAGTGAAATATCAAAGACATGGTATTAGGAACAAGTCAGAGATGATGGCTATCATCACAAGTATAAGTGTTTTGGATATACAAGCTAATGTCGTAAGATAAGGAAATAGATTTTCAGGTTGAACATTATGGCTAACTAAATGTTCAAGCAAATCCTCTTGGTCTGCATAGTTTAAAAATCTGGATAAGCCTTAAAAAATATATTTTTGTATTGCATGGCTAAGCTGGAAGGGAAGGAAATCCAACTGATGCCAGAAACAACAAGGAAGCGTAAATCCAGTAAAATAAGTGTTAATTTTGAATGGCCTAATTAGCCTGAGGTTTAATGGTTCACACTTACAGGGCCAAGACACAAAGCCTGAAGTCTGAAAGGAAGGGGAATTGAATCAGAGACCCCTGAATGGAGCCAGTGTCTCTGAAGGGTAACACTTTCAGTGGGTAAACTAAAACAATCTTGTCCCACAGAGAGGGGCAGTAAGGATAAATGTCTATCTCAGCCTTGGATATGAATGGAACAGGACAAAGAAGAAGTCTGCACTGATAATTCCTTATCATCAAATGTCTGTACTCACACAGATTTTAGGACTAGTATTCACAGTACTTATGTGGCTTTAAATGCCCCAAGCTGAAAATATAGTTAAAAGTTTTTCCAAGTTATTAGTGTTCCCCAAGGCAGAAGGGAACATATGCCTCTTTAAAGGAATGAACTTTAAACCCAGTCCACAAAAAATTCCCAAAGCTAAAATTCCAAGACAAATGAGCTCAAAATCAGAAATCAACAAACACTTGAAAGGAAGCCACCATGGGCAGCATCAACCAAAACAATAAACTGCAGATTCATCCCACAAATGCTATGGATATTAACAATTGATCAGTTACGGAATAGAAAATATATTTAATATGTCAAAATAAAAGTTTTAAGACTATAGAAAAGATGATAAAAGAACAAGTAACTATCAAAATTGGACAGGCAGATATGAGAGAACTAAATAGAACTTCTAGAAATGGGAAAAAATTGAATAATGAAATTAGAAATCTCAATGGATTAGACACAGCTGAAGAAGGAATTGATGAGCTGGAAGATGGAATTGAAGAAATTACCCAGAATGCAGTATTAGAAAGACAATGGAGTGGAAAGTGAGAATTAAAAGACATAGAGATTAAGAAAATCCAACATATGGGGCTTCCCTGGTGGCACAGTTGTTGAGAGTCCGCCTGCCAATGCAGGGGACATGGGTTCATGCCCCAGTCCGGGAGGATCCCGCATGCCACAGACCGGCTGCACCCGTGAGCCGTGGCTGCTGAGCCTCTGTGTCCGGAGCCTGTGCTCCACGGCGGGAGAGGCCACAGCAGTGGGAGGCCCATGTGCTGCAAAAAAAAAAAATCCAACACATGGCTAATTGGGATTCTAGCAGGAGAAAAGAAAGAGAATGGAGTATAGTCAATATTTAAAGACATAATGAATTAAAAATTTTCAAAATTCGTGAAAGATATGAAGTCTCATATTCAGGAATCTCAGGGAATCCCAAACAGGATAATTAACAAGAAAACTTCATAATGATACCTAAGAAACACTGAAGACAAAGAAAAGATTAAAAGCAGAGAGAAAAAAAGAGATTACCTATAAAGGAACAACAGACTGAAAGCTGTCTTTCCTCAGGAACAATCAAATCCCAAAGCTGTTGGAATCATATTTTCAAAGTGCAGAAAAAATATTGTTAACTTACACGTTTATATCCAGGAAAAAAAAAAAAAAAGAAAAAACCTATGTTTTGGGCTTCCCTGGTGGCGCAGTGGTTGAGAGTCTGCCTGCCAATGCAGGGGACACGGGTTCGTGCCCCGGTCCGGGAAGATCCCACATGCCACGGAGCGGCTGGGCCCGTGAGCCATGGCCGCTGAGCCTGCGCGTCCGGAGCCTGTGCTCCGCAACAGGAGAGGCCACAACAGTGAGAGGCCCGCGTACTGCAAAAAAACAAACAAACAAAAAAAACCTATGTTTTAAAAATGGGGAAAAAAGGCATTTTAAGCAAATATGAAGTGAGAGGGTTTACTACCAAAAGACCCTCACTAAAAGGAGTTTCTAAAGGGTGTTCTTCACAAAGAAGGAAAGTGAACCCCCCCCAAAAAAGATCTGAAATGCAACAAAAAATGAAGATAGAAACAGAATCCCAGACAACTAAGGCACTTAACTCAGGAAGAGTGATTTGAGTTAGAGTGTGCTGAGGTTCTTGTATTATTTAGTATGTGGATAAAGAGACTAATTAACATAGGACTCTGTTAAGTTAAATACACATGATAAATTTTCTAGGGAAGCCACTAAGATAATAAAACAGTGTATAACCTCCCTACTTTTAATGGGGAGAAAATGAAATGAGAGGGAATAGAAACCTTAATCTAAGAAGCAACAAGGATGGAAGCAGGACATAAAGAATCAGAAAAGTAGAGTAGTAGAAAGTTTAAAATAAGTTGGTAGAAGTGAATCCAAGTATATTCGTAAAGGCAATCAATGTAAATTGGCTTTTTGTGTGTGTGTGTGGATTTTTTTTTAACATCTTTATTGGAGTATAATTGCTTTACAATGGTGTGTTAGTTTCTGCTTTATAAAAAATGAATCCGTTATAAATATATATATGTTCCCATATCTCTTCCCTCTCGCATTATCCATTTAAAAGACAAAGATCATCAGATTAGATAACAAAATAAAATCTTGCTGTATGCTCTTTACTAGAGATAGTCTTAGTACCATGAAGACACAGAAGGGTTGAAAGAAAAAGAATGGAAGTAATCATATATACTAGACTAATACTAATTAAAAGAAAGCTGGTGTAACTATTTTAATATCAAATGAAATAGACTAAGGCAAAAAGCATCAGTACAACGAGTCTCTACATATTAATGAGACTAAAATTACTAGGAAACTATGGACATTTTAAACCTAACACACTTTTGTGCATTAAATATATAAAAATCAAAAATGCCAGTCAGAATTACAAGAAGTTGACAAATCTGCCATTACGTATATCTCTTAATAACACATTAAGGAAAAAGTTCATAAGGTTAGAGAAGATGTGGACAATGTAATTAACCAGTAACACCCCCAAACTGAAGTATTCTCATTCTTTTCAACTGTATGGAACACTTACAAATTTTGCTTATGTCCATAAAGTAAGTCTCAACAAGTTATCATACAGACCAAATTCTTTGACCATGATGCAGTAAAAAAAAATTTTTTTTAACTGACCATCTCCATGTTTCTGGAAACAAAAATATAATAACTTAGAATTTCTCATACTGGATGGAGTATTTTATGTATTCTAATTCTTTGAAGGGTGGTTACATTAATATAGTATGATACATATGGCAACTCTGTTTCTTAGAACGTCTCAGTCCTTCTATCATTCAGAATACTTGAGTTTATTCTGCCCTGTCTTGCTACTTCAGAACTTTTTGAATACTGTTTCACTGTTTCAAAAGCATATTTGGATGCTAACTTCAGAAACAACTGAAAGATTCACAAAATAATCCTATCTGAGAAAATTTTCTAAATAGCATCCTATTTCAAAATCATGCCTAGTACTTTATAACAAGTTAAACTACTGATGAACAATATGCAGAACTATAAAAACATGAGATAAGCAATTTCCTGGAAGAATTTTAAAAAATTGTCAATAGAAAATTTTCAAAGAGCTAGCTGAAATTAGCTGAATAAAGAAAATGAGACTACAGGCCCTTTGTTGGGGCTAATGGCAGACTCTGGGAGGGATCACACCATGGGGTACTTCCCAGAGCTTCTACTGACAGTGTCCTTGTCCCCACAGTGAGCCACAGCTGTCCCCTGCCTCTGCAGGAGACCCTCCATCACTAGCAGAAGCTCCATATGCTTTGAATTGAAAATACCTTCTTTCAGAAGCAAGAAGAACTACAATCCTGCAGCCTGTGGAACAAAAACCACATTCACAGAAAGATAGACAAGATGAAAAGGCAGAGGGCTATGTACCAGATGAAGGAACAAGATAAAACCCCAGAAAAGCAACTAAATGAAGTGGAGATAGGCAACCTTCCAAAAAAAGAACTCAGAATAATGATAGTGAAGATGATGCAGGACCTCAGAAAAACAATGGAGGCAAAGATCAAGAAGATGCAAGAAATGTTTTACAAAGACCTGGAAAAATTAAAGAACAAACAAACAGAGATGAACAATACAATAACTGAAATGAAAACTACACTAGAAGGAATCAATAGCAGAATAACTGAGGCAGAAGAACGGATATGTGACCTGGAAGACAGAATGGTGGAATTCACTGCTGTGGAACAGAATAAAGAAAAAAGAATGAAAAGAAATGAAGACAGCCAAGAGACCTCTGGGACAACATTAAACGCAACAACATTCACATTATAGGGGTCCCAGAAGGAGAAGGGAGAGAGAAAGGACCTGAGAAAATATTTGAAGAGATTATAGTTGAAAACTTCCCTAACATGGGAAAGGAAATAGCCACCCAAGTCCAGGAAGTGCAGAGAGTCCCAGGCAGGATAAACACAAGGAGAAACACGTCGAGACACATAGTAATCAAATTGGCAAAAATTAAAGAAAAACAAATTATTGAAAGCAGCAAGGGAAAAATGACAAATACCATACAAGGGAACTCCCATAAGGTTAACAGCTGATTTCTCAGCAGAAATTCTACAAGCCAGAAGGGAGAGACATGACATATTTAAAGTGATGAAAGGGAAGAACCTACAACCAAGATTACTCTACCCGGCAAGGATCTCATTCAGATGCGATGGAGAAATCAAAAGCTTTACAGACAAGCAAAAGCTGAGAGAATTCAGCACCACCAAACCAGCTCTACAACAAATGCTAAAGGAACTTCTCTAAGTGGGAAGCACAAGAGAAGAAAAGCACCTACAAAAACAAACCCAAAACAATTAAGAAAATGGTAATAGGAACATACATATCAATATTTACTTTAAACATGAATGGATTAAATGCTCCAACCAAAAGACATAGGCTCGCTGAATGGATACAAAAGCAAGACCCATATATATGTGGTCTACAAGAGACCCATTTCAGACTTAGGGACACATACAGACTGAAAGTGATGGGATGGAAAAAGATATTCCATGCAAATGGAAATCAAAAGAAAGCTGAAGTAGCAATACTCATATCAGATAAAATAGACTTTAAAATAAAGACTATTGGGCTTCCCTTGTGGCGCAATGGTTGAGAGTCCACCTGCTGATGTGAGGGACACAGGTTAGTGCCCTGGTCTGGGAGGATTCTACATGCCGCGGAGCGGCTGGGCCCGTGAGCCATGGCCGCTGAGCCTGCGCATCCGGAGCCTGTGTTCTGCAATGGGAGAGGCCACAGCAGTGAGAGGCCCGTGTACCGCAAAAAAAAATAAAAAGAAAAAGAAAATAAAGACTATTACAAGGGACAAGAAGGACACTACATAATGATCAAGGGATCAACCCAAGAAGAAGATATAACAATTATAAATATATATGCAGCCAAGGTAGGAGCACATCAATACATAAGGCAACTATTAACAGCTATAAAAGAGGAAATCAACAGTAACACGATAATAGTGGGGGAATTTAACACCTCACTTACACCAATGGACACATCATCCAAACAGAAAATTAATAAGGAAACACAACCTTTAAATGATGCAATAGACCAGATAGATTTAATTGATATTTATAGAACATTCCATCCAAAACCAGCAGATTACACTTTCTTCTCAAGTGCACATGGAACATTCTCCAAGATAGATCACATCTTGGGTCCCAAATCAAGCCTCAGTAAATTTAGGAAAACTGAAATCATATCAAGTATCTTTTCTGAACACAACCCTATGAGATTAGAAATGAATTACAGGGAAAAGTAAAAAATACAAACACATGGTGGCTAAACAATATGTTACTAAATAACCAAGAGATCACTGAAGAAATCAAAGAGGAAATCAAAAAATACCTAGAGACAAATGACAATGGAAACACGACGATCCAAAAACTAAGAGATGCAGCAAAAGCAGTTCTAAGAGGGACGTTTATAGCAATACAATCCTACTTCAAGAAACAACAAACATGTCAAATAAGCAATCTAACTTTACACCTAAAGAAACTAGAGAAAAAAGAAGAAACAAAACCCAAAGTTAGTGGAAGGAAAGAAATCATAAAGATCAGAGAAGAAATAAATGAAATGGAAACAAAACAGTTGCAAAGATCAATAAAACAAAAAGATGGTTCTTTGAGAGGATAAACAAAATTGATAAACCATTAGCCAGACTCATCAAGAAAAAGAGGGAAAGGACTCAAATCAATAAAACTAGAAATGAAAAAGGAGAAGTTCCAACAGCACTGCAGAAATACAAAGCATCCTAAGAGACTACTACAAACAACTCTATGCCAATAAAATGGACAACCTGGAAGAAATGGACAAATTCTTACAAAGGTATAAACTACCAAGACTGAACCAGGAAGAAACAGAAAATATGAACAGATCAATCACAAGTAATGAAATTGAAACTGTGATTAAAAATCTTCCAACAGAAGTCCAGGACCAGATGGCTTCACAGGTGAATTCTATCAAACATCTAGAGAAGAGCTAACACCCATCCTTCTCAAACTCTTCCAAAAAATTGCAGAGGAAGGAACACTCCCAAGCTCATTATTTGAGGCCACCAACACCCTGGTACCGAAACCAGGCAAAGATACTACAAAAGAAGAAAATTACCAACCAATATCACTGATGAATATAGATGAAAGAATCCTCAAGAAAATACCAGCAAACGGAATCCAACAGCACATTAAAAGGATCATACACCATGATCAAGTGGGATTTATCCCAGGGATGCAAGGATTCTTCAATATACCGAAATCAATCAATGTGATACACCATATGAACAAATTGAAGAATAAAAACCATATGATCATCTCAATAGATGCAGAAAAAGCTTTTGACCAAATTCAACACCCATTTATGAAAAAAACTCTCTTGAAAGTAGGCAAAGAGGGAACCTACCTCAACATAATAGAGGCCATATACGACAAACACACAGTAAACATCTTTCTCAATGGTGAAAAACTGAAAGCATTTCCTCTAAGATCAGGAACAAGACAAGGATGTCCACTCTCACCACTATTATTCAACATAGCTTTGGAAGTCCTAGCCATGGCAATCAGAGAAGAAAAAGAAATAAAGGGAATAGAAATTGGAAAAGAAGAAGTAAAACTGTCACTGTTTGCAGATGACATGATACTATACATAGAGAATCCTAAAGATGCCACAAGAAAACTACTAGAGCTAATCAATGAATTTGGTAAAGTTTCAGGATACAAAATTAATGCACAGAAATCTCTGGCTTTCCTATACACTAATGATGAAAAATCTGAAAGAGAAATTAAGGAAACATTACCATTGCAACAAAAAGAATAAAATACTTAGGAATAAACCTACCTAGGGAGACAAAAGACGTGTATGCAGAAGACTATAAGACACTGATAAAAGAAATTAAAGATAATACAAACAGATGGACAGATATACCATGTTCTTGGATTGGAAGAATCAATATTGTGAAAATGACTATACTACCGAAAGCAATCTACAGATTCAATGCAATCTCTATCAAATTACCAATGACATTTTTTACAGAACTAGAACAAAAAATCTTAAAATTTGTATGGAGACACAAAAGACCCCCAATAGCCAAAGCAGTCTTGAGGGATAAAAACGGAGCTAGAGGAAGCAGACTCCCTGACTTCAGACTATACTACAAAGCTACAGTAATCAAGACAATATGGTACTGGCACAAAAACAGAAATATAGATCAATGGAACAGGATAGAAAGCCCAGAGATAAACCCACGCACCTATGGTCAACTAGTCTATGACAAAGGAGGCAAAGATATACAGTGGAGAAAAGAAGTCTCTTCAATAAGTGGTGCTGGGAAAACTGGACAGCTACATGTAAAAGAATGAAATTAGAACACTCCCTAACACCATACACAAAAATAAACTTGAAATGGATTAAAGACCTAAATGTAAGACAGGACACTATAAAACTCTTAGAGGAAAACATAGGAAGAACACTCTTTGACATAAGTCACAGCAAGATCTTTTTTGATCCACCTCCTAGAGAAATGGAAATAAAAACAAAAATAAACAAATGGCACCTAATGAAACTTAAAAGGTTTTGCACAGCAAGGGAAACTACAAACAAGATGAAAAGACAACCCTCAGAATGGGAGAAAATTTTTGCAAATGAATCAACAGAAAAACGATTAATCTCCAGAATATATAAACAGCTCATGCTGCTCAATATTAAAAAAACAAACAACCTAATCCAAAAATGGGCAGAAGACCTAAATAGACATTTCTCCAAGGAAGACATACAGATGGCCAAGAAGCACATGAAAAGATGTTCAACATCACTAATTATTAGAGAAATGCAAATCAAAACTACAATGAGGTATCACCTCACACCAGTTAGAATGGGCATCATCAGAAAATCTACAAACAACAAATGCTGGAGAGGGTGTGGAGAAAAGGGAACCCTCCTGCACTGTCAGTGGGAATGTAAATTGATACAGCCACTATGGAGAACAGTATGGAGGTTCCTTAAAAAACTAAAAATAGAATTACCATATGACCCAGGAATCCCACTCCTGGGCATATACCCAGAGAAAACCATAATTCAAAAAGACACATGCACCACAATGTTCATTGCAGCACTATTTACAGTAGCCAGGACATGGAAGCAACCTAAGTGCCCACTGACAGACCAAATGGATAAAGAAGATGTAGTACATGTATACAATGGAATATTACTCAGACATAAAAAGGAATGAAATTGGGTAATTTGTAGAGACATGGATGGATCTAGAGACTGTCATAGAGAGTGAAGTAAGTCAGAAAGAGAAAAACAAATATTGTCTATTAACACATATATGTGGAATCTAGAAAAATGGTACAGATGAACTGGTTTGCAGGGCAGAAATTGAGATACAGATGAAGAGAACAAACATATGGACACCAAGGGGGGAAAGTGACGGGGGTGCGGGGTGGTGGTGTGATGAATTGGGAGATTGGGATTGAATATACAGTATTATGTATAAAATGGATAACTAATAAGAACCTGCTGTATAAAAAAATAAAATAAAATTCAAAAAAGAAAACTGTAATGAGGAGACTTTAAAAAAGAAATTATCTTTAAATTCTTAGCAACACTGAATGAAATTATTTAACTATGGGAATATTTGAGTAGATCTCTTAAATTTTGAGGGTTGAATATTTTAAAAATAATGTGAAGGGTAGAAATAGCAGAAGAGGGTCTCAAATCTTCTATCTTAAAATGTCATAAGATCGAAATAAGTGATGTAAGCTTACAAAATAGAGGCAACTGCATCTTATGTTACTTGCATACCCAGAGAATGTTAAAAACTCAAACAATAATAAGGGGATTTGGTAAGATGACTGTATTTAAGAAGAAAATTTGTAAGACAGCAGCATTTTTTTTAACCAGTAATAATCAGTTGGTAATACGTACATAAATACACACACACAGGATGTTTACTGCAACTTTATTACACATAGGGGAAAAGTATAATATAACCTGACTGCATATCTACAGGGGAATGGTTGAATAAGTTCTATAATATAAAATGCAGTTTTTTTAAAAGATTGAGTTATATCAATATGTATTGACATAGAAAGATACTCATGATATGTTTGAGTGAGACATATATTGAGACTAAAAAGTGAATAGAGAACATCAATGAAACTAATAGTTGATTCTTGTAAAAGATAAACAAAATGGACAAACCTTTAGCTAGACTCATCAAGAAAAAGGGAGAACTCAAATAAAATCAGAAATGATAGAGGAGACATTACAACTGATACCACAGAAATGCAAAGGATCATGAGATACTATTTTGAGTAATTATACACCAAAAACCTAGACAACCTAGAAAAAAATGGATAAATTACTAAAAATTACAACCTACCAAGATTGAAACATGATAAAACAGAAAATCTGAACAGACTGATTACTTGTAGGAAGATTGAATCAGTAATCAAAAAACCCCCCAACAAACAAAAGCCCAGGACCAGATGGCTTCACTGGTGAATGCTACCAAACATTTAAAGAAGAATTAATGCCAATCCTTTGAAGAAAGAGGAGGGAACACTTACAAACTTATTTTATGAGACCAGAATTATTCTGATACCAAAACCAGACAAGGACATCATAAGAAAAGAAAATTACAGGCCAATATCCTTGATGAACATAGATGCAAGAACCCTTAATTTGCTAAAATATTAGCAAACTGAATTCTACAATACATTAAAAGGATCGTACACATGGTCAAGTGTGATGTACTTATGGATGGAAGAATGGTTCAGCATCCACAAATCAATGTCATATACCACAATGACAAAATGAAGGATAAAAATCATAAGATATCTTAATAGATGTAAAAAAAAAAGCATTTGACAATTCAGCCTCCATTTATTATAAAAACTCTCAAAGTTGGTATAGAGGGAACATACCTCAACATAATAAAGGCCATATATGACAAACCCACAGCTAACATCATACTCAGTAGTGAAAAGCTGAAAGCTTTTCTTCTAAGATCAGGAACAAGACAAGGATGCTCACTCTAGAGACTTTTATTCAACATAATATTAGAAGTCCTAGTTCGGGCAATTAGGCAAGAAAAAAAAAGAAAAGGTATCCAAATCAGAAAGGAAAATGTAAAACTGTCACTATTTGCAAATGACATGATATTATATGTAGAAAACCCTAAAGACTCCACCAACAAACTGTTAGAACTAATAAATTAATTCAGTGAAGCTGCAGAATACAAAAATATACAAAAATCTGTTTTGTTTCTATACACTAGTAACAAACTATCAGAAAGAAATTAAGAAAACAATCCCATGTAAAATTACATCAAAAAAGAATAAAATGTCTAGGAATAAATTTAACCAAGGAGGTAAAAGACCCGTATCCTGAAAACTATAAGATACTGATGAAAGAAATTGAAGAAGACACAAATAGATGGAAAGATATTCCATAATAATGGATTAGAAGAATAAATATTATTTAAAATATCCATTCTACCCAAAGCAGTCTACACATTCAATGCAATTCCTATCAAAATCCCAATGGCATTTTTCACAGGTATGGAACAAACAGTCCTAAAATTTGCATGGAATAACAAAAGACCCCATATAGGCAAAGTAATCTTGAGAAAGAAGAACAAAGCTGGAGGAATCACATTCTCTGATTTCAAACTATATAACAGAGCTATAGTAATCAAAATAGTATAGTTTTGGCATTAAAAATAGACACACAGATCAATGGAACAGAATAGAGAGCCTAGAAATAAACTCACGGATAAATGGTCAATTAATTTACAACAAGGAGACGAGAATATACAATCTCTTCACCAAATGGTGCTGGGAAAACTGGACAGCCACATGCAAAAGAATGAAACTGGACCACTGTCTTACACCATACACAAAAATTAACTCAAAATAGATTTAAGACTTGAATGTAAGACCTGAAACCATAAAACTCCTGGAAGAAAACATAGGCAGTTAGTTCATTGACATAGGTCTTGGTGATGATTTTTTGGAGTTGACACCAGAAGCAAGGCAACAAAAGCAAAAATAAATAAGTGGGACTACATCAAACTAAAGAGTTCTGCACAACAAAGGAAAACATCAACAAAATGAAAAGGCAACCTGTGGAATGACAGAAAATAGTTACAAATCATATACCTGATAAGGGGTTAATATCCAAAATATATAAAGATCTCATACAACTCAATAACAAAAAAGCAAACAATCCAATTTTAAAATGTGCAGAGGAGCTGAATAGACATTTTTCCAAAGAAGACCTACAGATGGCCAACAGGTACATTAAAAGGCACTCAACATCATTAATTATAAGGACAATGGAAATCAAAACCACAATGAGGTATCACTTCACACCTGTTAGAATGGCTATTATCAAAAAGATAAGAAATAAGTGTTGGCAAGGATGTGGAAAAAGGGAACAGTTGTGTACTGTTGGTGGGAATGTAAATTGGTTCAGCCACTGTGGAAAACAGTGTGGAAGTTCCTCGAAAAATTAAAAATAGAACTACCATATGAACCAGCAATTCTACTTCTAGGTATTTATCCAAAGGAAATGAAAACACTAACTTGAAAAGATACTGAAACTCGCATGTTCATTGCATCATGAGCCAATGGCTTGGCTTTACAGTAGCCAAGATATGGAAGCAATCTAAGTGTCCATAATGAATGAATGGACAAAGAAAATGTGAGATATATAGAGATATATATAGATATATAGATATATATATACATACACAATGGAATATTATTTAACCATAAAAAGAAGGAAATCTTACCATTTGCAACAACACAATAGAACTCGAGGGCATTATGCTAAGTGAAATAAGTCAGAGAGAGAAAGACAAATACCTTATGATCTCACTTACATGTTGAAGCTAAACAAAACAAAACCAAAAATGAGTTCATAGATACAAAGAACAGATTGGTGGTTGCTGGAGGATGGGGAGTGGTGGATAAAATGGGTGAAGGTTGTCCAAAAGTACCAACAACAACAACGAAAAGAATGAGGTATATCCATATATATTGACATGGAAAGATATGATATGTGTTTAAATGGGGAAAAAACAGTAGCAGAAAAATATACACACTGTAATCTTATTTTTATTAACAGAGAGAATGAGAGAGAGAGAACTCTTTCTATTCTTGTGTGTATTATGAACATGAAGAGATACACCTAAAACTGTTAGTAAGTGTTACTTTGAGATAGTCTTTTTACTCAAATCCACATAATACTAATATCAATGCCTAAAATAATGTACCCAACAACAAAAATTAAATGCAAGAAGACAAATCCAAAGCATAATAACTAAAGTGGAAAATGTAAAGCAGAATTACATTTTCTAAAATATTAGTAATGCAGATAAATAAAGCAAAGCCATAGAAACTCTTCTCCTGAATAAGAAATGCCAGATGCTAAAAACAGAATTTTTTTTAATTTTAGGAAAAATGAATTATAACATTAGTATAATAAACTACTTAAAAATATTGATGGAAACAGAAAAAAATGAGTGTTGCAGTAGGTAATGTGTAAAATCCAATTTTTAAAAAACAAGAACAGAATGGACAATAGTGCAAGAAAAAGTTACTGACGTAGAAGACAGACTCAGAGACCTACCCTATTCACTGTAAGTAGTCCAAAGTCAGAGGAGGTTATAAATATGAAAATTCATAGGCAATGATATAATACAGCAGGTCTAGCAAATAAGTGGTTCTCATTGCTGCCACTCCTCCCCTCCCCACTTACTCAGCCCACTCCCAAGACAGTTGTCACTAATATATCCCAGCAGTCTTTCCCTTTGAGCCAAGATAAGGCTTCAGAAGTTTCCTTAACTGAGTACCTTGGGCAGCCTCTACCAATGGCCAGCATACCTCTACTAAACGCTGGTAGTTGCAGTGTAATATGAAAACTTGTCATTTCTTCAATAGGAGAGGATCCAAGGTAATAATTCATGGCCTGAAAATGGAAAAGGCACACAGTTTCTTTCAAAGGTTTAACATTCAAGAGAAAGACATTTAGATATATGCTTGTTAAATCCCTGAACTTTAGAAATAAAGAATGATGACATCAAGCAACTAAAGAAAAGAGAAAGATAACATTTCAGGCCATCACAGGTAGAATAGCTTGGGATCATCCTATCAAGACTACTGAAAAGAATTCTTAAATCCACAGAACCTACAGAAATTTTCCAGTGAGCAACCTTATCTTCAAAGAATTACTCAAGGGGCATTTGACTGGGATAAGCTAAAATTACTGAAAAATAAGATAATGTAAGCTATAGGGGAGCCATTGATGTATGTTGAAGTTTAATTTGTTTGTATGTCAGCCCTTAAAAATGAGGAGAAAAGACATTCTAAACATGTTTCTCCATGTTTTCATGGAGAAAAGACATTCTAAACATGTTTCAGAGAGTCAGTTCTATCAATCCTCGAATGAGTTGTGGAGGGTGGATTAGGTGACTCCAATAGCAGACAACATATTTCTCATTAGGGAATCCAGAATTGTTCTTTAAGATAAAAATGTAAATTTATACTAATAAAATGATTAGACTTTTTTTGCCTTTTAATATTAAGGGATTATGTCATTGCATACAAGAAGCATTGATTTTTATTGAATTTTTTTTATACAGCAGGTTCTTGTTAGTTATCTATTTTATACATGTTAGTGTATATATGTCAATCCCAATATCCCAATTCATCGCACCACCATCACCCCCACCCCCACTTTCCCCCCTTGGTGTCCATACGTTTGTTTTCTACATCTGTGTCTCTATTTCTGCCTTGCAAACTGGTTCATCTGTACCATGTTTCTAGATTCCACATACATGCGTTAATAGACGATATTTGTTTTTCTCTTTCTGACTTAACTTCACTCTGTATGACAGTCTCTAGGTGCATCCACATCTCTACAAATGACGCAGTTTCTTTCCTTTTTATGGCTGAGTAATATTCCATTGTATATATGTACCACATCTTTTTTATCCATTTGGTCTGGCAATGGGCATTTAGGTTGCTTTCATGACCTGGCTATTGTAAATAGTGCTGCAATGAACACTGGGGTGCATGTGTCTTTTTGAATTATGGTTTTCTCTGGGTATATGCCCAGTAGTGGGATTGCTGCATCATATGATAATTCTATTTTTAGTTTTTTAAAGCACCTCCACACTGTTCTCCATAGTGGCTGTATCAGTTTACATTCCCACCAACAGTGCAAGAGGGTTCCCTTTTCTCCACACCCTCTCCAGCATTTGTTGTTTGTAGATATTCTGATGATGTCCATTCTAACCAGTGTGAGGTGATACCTCATTGTAGGTTTGATTTGCATTTCTCTGATAGTGATGTTGAACAGCTTTTCATGTGCCTCTTGGCCATCTGTATGTCTTCCTGGAGAAATGTATACTTAGGTCTTCTGCCCATTTTTCGATTGGGTTGTTTTTTTAATATTGAGCTGCATGAGCTGTTTATATATTTTGGAGATTAATCCTTTGTCCATTCATTCGTTTGCAAATATTTTCTCCCATTCTGAGGGTTGTCTTTTTGTCTTGTTTGTAGTTTCCTTAGCTGTGCAAAAGCTTTTAAGTTTCATTAGGTCCCATTTGTTTATTTTTGTTTTTATTTCCATTTCTCTAGGAGATGGATCAAAAAAGATCTTGCTGTGATTTATGTCAAAGGGTGTTCTTCCTATGTTTTCTTCTAAGAGTTTTATAGTGTCCTGTCTTACATTTAGGTCTTTAATCCATTTCAAGTTTATTTTTGTGTATGGTGTTAGGGAGTGTTCTAATTTCATTCTTTTACATGTAGCTGTCCAGTTTTCCCAGCACCACTTATTGAAGAGACTTCTTTTCTCCATTGTATATATTTGCTTCCTTTGTCATAGATTAGTTGACCAAAGGTGTGTGGGTTTATCTCTGGGCTTTCTATCCTGTTCCATTGATCTATATTTCTGTTTTTGTGCCAGGACCATGTTATCTTGATTACTGTAGCTTTGTAGTATAGTCTGAAGTCAGGGAGCCCGATTCCTCCAGCTCCATTTTTTTCCCTCAAGACCGCTTTGGCTATTGGGGGTCTTTTGTGTCTCCATACAAATTTTAAGATTTTTTGTTCTAGTTCTGTAAAAAATGCCATTGGTAATTTGATAGACATTGCATTGAATCTGTAGATTGCTTTGGGTAGTGTAGTTATTTTCACAATATTTTTTTTTTTTTTTTTTTTTTTTGCGGTACGCGGGGCTGTCACTGCTGTGGCCTCTCCCGTTGCGGAGTACAGGCTCCGGATGCGCAGGCTCAGCGGCCATGGCTCACGGGCCCAGCCGCTCTGCGGCATTTGGGATCTTCCCAGACTGGGGCACAAACCCGTGTCCCCTGCATCGGCAGGCGGACTCTCAACCACTGCGCCACCAGGGAAGCCCTATTTTCACAATATTGATTCTTCCAATCCAAGAACATGGTATATCTCTCCATCTGTTTGTGTCATCTTTGATTTCTTTCATCAGTGTCTTATAGTTTTCTGAGTACAGGTCTTTTATCTCCTTAGGTAGGTTTATTCCTAGGTATTTTGTTCTTTTTGTTGCAGTGGTGAACAGGATTGTTTCCTTAATTTTTCTGTCTGATATTTTGTTGTTAGTGTATAGGAATGCAAGAGATTTCTGTGTGTTAATTTCATATCCTGCAACTTTACCAGATTCATTGATTAGCTCTAGTAGTTTTCTTGTGGCATCTTTAGGATTCTCTATGTATAGTGTCATGTCATCTGCAAACAGTGACAGTTTTACTTCTTCTTTTCCAGTTTGTATTCCTTTTATTTCTTTTTCTTCTCTGACTGCCGTGGCTAGGACTTCCAAAACTATGTTGAATAATAGTGGCTAGAGTGGACATCCTTCTCTTGTCCCTGTCTTGTTCCTGAAATTCTTTCGGTTTTTCACAGTTGAGAATGATGTTTGCTGTGGGTTTGTCATATATGGGCTTTATTATGTTGAGGTGGGTTCCCTCTATGCCCACTTTCTGGAGAAAAGTCAGCATAGAGATGCAGAAAAACTTTTGCTTTTGCAGTGATCATATGGTTTTTATTCTTCAATTTGTTCATATGGTGTATCACATTGATTGATTTGCATATATTGAAGAATCCTTGCATCCCTGGGATAAATCCCACTTGATCATGGTGTATGATCCTTTTACTGTGCTGTTGGATTCTGTTTGCTGGTATTTTGTTGAGGATTCTTTCATCTATATTCATCAGTGATATTGGTTGGTAATTTTCTTCTTTTGTAGTATCTTTGTCTGGTTTTGGTACCAGGGTGTTGGTGGCCTCAAAGAATGAGCTTGGGAGTGTTCCTTCCTCTGCAATTTTTTGGAAGAGTTTGAGAAGGATAGGTGTTAGCTCTTCTCTAGATGTTTGATAGAATTCACCTGTGAAGCCATCTGGTCCTGGACTTTTGTTTGTTGGAAGATTTTTAATCACAGTTTCAATTTCATTCCTTGTGATTGGTCTGTTCATATTTTCTATTTCTTCCTGGTTCAGTCTTGGATGGTTATACCTTTCTAATTATATGTCCATTTCTTCCAGGTTGTCCATTTTATTGGCATAGAGTTGTTTGTAGTAGTCTCTTAGGATTCTTTTTATTTCTGCAGTGTCTGTTGTACCTTCTTTTTCATTTCCAATTTTATTGATTTGAGTCCTCCCCCTCTTTTTCTTGATGAATCTGGCTAAAGGTTTATCAATTTTGTTTATCTTCTCTAAGAACCAGCTTGTAATTTTATTGCTCTTTGCTATTTTTTTCTGTGTTTCCATTTCATTTATTTCTGCTCTGATCTTTATGATTTCTTTCCTTCTACTAACTTTGGGTTTTGTTTGTTCTCTTTTCTCTAGTTCCTTTAGGTGTAAGGTTAGATTATTTGAAATTTTTCTTATTTCTTGAGGTAGGATTGTATTGCTATAAACTTCCCTCTTAGAACTACTTTTGCTACATCCTGTAGGTTTTGGATCATTGTGTTTTCATTGTCATTGTCTCTAGGTATTTTTTTATTTCCTCTTTGATTTCTCCAGTGATCTCTTGGTTATTTAGTAACATATTGTTTTGCCTCCACGTGTTTGTGTTTTTTTACATTTTTTTCACTGTAATTTATTTCTAATCTCATAGTGTTGTGGTCGGAAAAGATGCTTCGTGTGATTTCAGTTTTCTTAAATTTACTGAGGCTTGATTTGTGACCCAAGATGTGACCTGTCCTTGAGAATGTTTCATGTGCACTTGAGAAGAAAGTGTAATCTGTTGTTTTCAGATGGAATGTCCTATAAATATCAATTAAATCTATCTGGTCTATTGTGTCATTTAAAGCTTATGTTTCATTATTAATTTTCTGTCTGGGTGATCTGTCCATTGGTGTAAGTGAAGTGTTAAAGTCCCCCACTATTATTGTGGTACTGTTGATTTCCTCTTTTATAGCTGTTAGCATTTGCCTTATGTATTGAGGTGCTCCTGTTTTGGGTGCATATATATTTATAATTGTTTTGTCTTCTTCTTGGATTGATCCCTTGATCATTATGTAGTGTTCTTCCTTGTCTCTCATAACATTCTTTATTTTAAAGTCTATTTTATCTGATATGCATATTGCTACTCCAGTTTTCTTTTGATTTCCATTTGCATGGAATATCTTCTTCCATCCCCTCACTTTCAGCCTGTGTGTGTCCCTAGGTCTGAAGTGGGTCTCTTGTAGACAGCATATATATGGGTCCTGTTTTTGTATCCATTCAGCAAGCCTGTGTCTTTTGATTGGAGCATTTAATCCATTCACATTTAATGTAATTATCAATATGTATGTTCCTATTACCATTTTCTTAATTGTTTTGGGTTTTTGTAGGTCTTTTTCTTCTCTTGTGTTTCCCACTTAGAGAAGTTCCTTTAGCATTTGTTTTAGATCTGGTTTGGTGGTGCTGAATTCTTTTAGCTTTTGCTTATCTGTAAAGCTTTTGATTTCTCTTTTGAATCTGAATGAGATCCTTGCCTGGGAGAGTAATCTTGGTTGTGGGTTCTTCCCTTTCATCACTTTAAATATATCGTGCCTCTCCCTTCTGGCTTGTAGAATTTCTGCTAAGAAATCAGCTGTTAACCTTATGGGAGTTCCCTTCTGTGTTATTTGCCATTTTTCCCTTTTTGCTTTTAATAATTTGTCTTTAATTTTTGCCCATTTGATTACTATGTGTCTTGGTGTGTTTCTCCTTGTGTTTATCCTGCCTGGTTCTCTGCACTTCCTGGACTTGGGTGGCTATTTCCTTTCCCATGTTAGGGAAATTTTCGACTATAATCTCTTCAAATATTTTCTTGGGTCCTTTCTCTCTCTCTTCTCCTTCTGACACCCCTATAATGTGAATGTTGGTTCATTTAATGTTGTCCCAGAGGTCTCTTAGACTGTCCTCATTCCTTTTCACTCTTTTCTCTTTATTCTTTTCCATGGAAGAGAATTCCACCGTTCTGTCTTCCAGGTCACTTATCCATTCTTCTGCCTCAGTTATTCTACTATTGATTCCTTCTAGTGTATTTTTCATTTCAGTTATTGTATTGTTCATCTCTGTGTGTTTGTTCTTTAATTCTTCTAGGTGTTTGTTCTTTAATTCTTCCAGGTCTTTGTTAAACATTTCTTGCATCTTCTCGATCTTTGCCTCCATTCTTTTTCCAGGGCCCTGGATCATCTTCACTATCATTATTCTGAATTCTTTTTTTGAAAGGTTGCCTATCGCCACTTCATTTAGTTGTTTTTCTGGGGTTTTATCTTGTTCCTTCATCTGGTACATAGTCCTCTGCCTTTTCAGTTTGTCTGTCTTTCTGTGAATGTGGTTTTTGTTCCACAGGCTGCAGGATTGTAGTTCTTCTTGCTTCTGCTGTGTGTCCTCTGCTCATGAGGCTATCTAAGAGGCTTGTGCAAGCTTCCTGATGGAAGGGACTGGTGGTGGGTAGAGCTGGCTGTTCCTCTGTGGGCAGACCTCAGTAAAACTTTAATCTGCTTTTCTGCTGACGGGTGAGGCTGAGTTCCCTCCCTGTTGGTTGTTTGGCCTGAGGCGACCCAGCACTGGAGCCTATAGGCTCTTCAGTGGGGCTAATGGCGGACCTCGGGTGGGCTAATGCCAAGAAGTACTTCCCAGAACTTCTGCTGCCAGTGTCCTTGTCCCCATGGTGAGCCACAGCCACCCCCCACCTCTGCAGGAGACCCTCCAACACTAGCAGGTAGGTCTGGTTCAGTCTCCTGTGGGGTCACTGCTCCTTCCCCTGGGTCCTGATGCACACACTAGTTTGTGTGTGCCCTCCAAGAGTGGAGTCTCTGTTTCCCCCAGTCTTGTCGAAGTCCTCCAATCAAATCCCACTAGCCTTCAAAGTCTGATTCTCTGGGAATGGCTCCTCCCGTTGCTGGACCCCAAGGTTGGGAAGCTTGACGTGGGGCTCAGAACCTTCACTGCAGTGGGTGGACTTCTGTGGTATAATTGTTCTCCGGTTTGTGAGTCACCCCCCCAGCGGTTATGGGATTTGATTTTATTGTGATTGCACCCTTCCTACCATCTCATTGTGGCTTCTCCTTTGTCTTTGGATGTGGGGTATTTTTTTGGTGAGGTCCAGTGTCTTCCTGTCAATGATTGTTCAGCAGTTAGTTATGATTCCAGTGCTCTCTCAAGAAGGAGTGAGTGCACGTCCTTCTTCTCCGCCATCTTGAACCAATCCAGAACCATTGATTTTAAAACATACCAGTATAAGTACCACTCAAAGAGAAAAAAGTACTTCAATTAAACTATTACCCAATGCTTTCTTATTGCTTAGAATTTTTATGTTCTACTTTTTGAAATTGCTCTTGTAGGTTCTTTTTTAATTTGTTTTATTGAAGTATAGTTGATTTACAATGTTGTGGTAATTTCTGCTGTACAGCATCTTGTAGGCTTTTTGAGACATGGACGTGACCACACTACAAAGAGCTATGACCAAGTTCACACACATGGAAGCAGTGATAACTCTTATACCTTCCACCTGGCTGTTGGTAGTTGTAGGATGCCATCAATTTTAAGACATAGCCTGATTTCAGGGATGTTAAAATGTGAAAAGCGTGTACATTAGAATTAGTGAAATAGGACACATCAAATTAGTTACCTTCCAGGTGGGTTTAAAAGGAAAGGAGGTTCTTAAGACATAAATATGATTCAACAGGACACATATTGTACTATAGGAGTGTTCAAAACACCTTGGATAAGGACTTGACCACTGCCCAGGCAAGCACGAAGCCTTTCCAGTCAGGGCACAGGAATGTCTTTGGAGAAGAAGACAGAGGTGAAAAGAAGAGGGAAAACTTCAGAATGAGGAAAAAGAGCTCAAATGTGACAAGCTGGGTTAAATGCCCTCCTTCTATGATCCTGGGATCTTATAATTTGGGGCTTCAAGACACAATCACAAGGTTTTCACAGTACATACTGGCACCACCAGTGCCACCACCAGACGAGGAGGGGAGAGCAGCGTCCCTCACATACTAGGTGCTCAGTATGGTGAGTGAGTGAGTGAATGTGTGAGTGCATGGGTTAGGTCTGTCTGTGGCAAAGGTAACAGCTGTTCTCTTTTCCCTTGTCACCCTAGAGAAACTTGAGAGTGAGAAGCTGAACGTCGCTGAGGTCACCCAGTCAGAGATTGCCCAGAAGCAAAAGCTGCAGACTGTCCTGGAGAAGATCAATGAAACCCTGAAACTTCCTCCCAGGAGCATCAAGTGGAATGTAGACAGTGAGTTTTGCAAAGGAAGATGGGACTGTTACATGATGTGGTTCCTACCGTGGAGCTTCCCCAGGAAGCTGCATCATAAGCTGGGAGGCCCCGGGTGGGTGCAAACTCATTTATCTCTGAGCGAGATATGCCTTTCCTTAGAAAGGAAGCTCATCATCCACATCTAAGGAAAGCTGAGAAAAATAGCAAAATGTCAAAATCTAGTGTGCCTTTTCTGTAAAAGGCTCTCTGTAGGAACCTCATGTGAGATTGGTGGAGAAGGAAGCTCCTATTCATTGAGCTACTTCTGAATCTCAGCACAACCTTTTGAAAAAGCTCCTGTCTCCAGCTTGTTGAAGCTCTGGGAAGTGGAGATGCCTAGTTCAGGCAGCTGAGAAGTGGGGAGCAAGGACTTGGGTCTGTTCCAGTGCCCACGCCCTTCCTCTCACCCCCTTACTGCCCAGAGGGAGCAAAGATATGGCTAAGAGCGTAGGCAATGGAATGGGATTTTAAAATTCAGGTTTTCATGCTAGTGTAGCTCAAAGATCTCAGAAAGTATAAACCGTTCATTCTTTTGCTGCCTCAAGGGCCTGGCTAATATGGACTTAATTGAGTCCATATCAGAGTCAACATGGAATCAACATATTTGGGCGAATCCAGTAGCAACAACCTGTTGCCCATCGGGAGCCCAAAGTTGTTTTGTTCCTTGTAGTAGATAAAAATATGGATTTAGATTAATAAAATGACTGAGATTGTGTTTCCTGCCTTTAAGTATTAAGGGGTTGAGTATTATATCTTATTGCATCTGATGTATACAGCGTAAAATGGACATCTTCCCCCCACACCAAAAAAAAAAAAAAAAGAACACCTTTCAGACTTGGGAAAGAAAAGGGAATCTTCAGCTTTCCAAGTTAGAGACCCAGCAGCTGCCAATGGCAATCTCTTCAGCAGGTTCCTAACACCCACCATCGAGGCGAGACGCCAAGCACCTCCTTCAGCACAATGACACCTTCGCTTGCACAGTGTGAAAAGCTGCCTCTAGCAGCACGCTGGGAACAGGGCATCCTCTGTGGAGCAGAGGAGACACCTGAGGGCGGGAGGAGGGGAGGCCATGGCTCTGGGCCCTAGATGCTGCCCCGTGTCCCAGGAATGCTAATAGAGTTCAGCAGGGGAGGGAAAAAGGGGCTGATCACTAGTTTAGGAAATGTATCTGCATTCTGGAAGTCCATAATAGTAATAAGCATTAAAGTCCTCTGATGGTGACCTCTGCTTAGTTTTGTTTGATCCTACTTCCCACTCCCTTGAGTATGGACCATCTCTATATACCACTCCAAAACAAAATCCCTTTTATCTTTCTTTTTTTTAATTGAATTATCGTTGATTTACCACCTAATGTTCTGTTAATTTCTGCTGTACAGCAAAGTGACTCAGCTATACATATATACACATTCTTTTACAAATTCTTTTCCATTATGGTTTATCACAGGATATTGAATATAGTTCCCTGTGCTATACAGTAAGACCTTGTTGTTTCAAAACACCTTTTCATTTAACATGGAACCCAATTTGGGAAATAGGAAGAACGGAATTGTTTTGTTTGTTTTTAGACAACAGAAATTTATTTGCTCAGAGTCCTGGAAGCCACAAGTCTGAGATGAAGGTGTTGGTAGGTTGGTTCCTTCTGAGGGCTGCAAGGGAAGGATCTGTTATAGGCCTCTCTCCTTAGCTCTCAGAGGGCTAATTTCTTGCTGTATGTCTTCACATCATCTTCCTTCTATGCATGTCTCTGTGTCCAAATTTTCCCTATTTTATAAGGACACTTGTCATATTGGATTAGGGGCTCACCCTACTCCAATATGACCTCATCTTAACTAATCACGTCTGCAATGATTTTACAAATAAGGTCACATTCAGAGGGACTGGAGGTTAGGACTTCAACATATGAATTTGGGGCTGGGGGTCGCATATCAACCCATAACATCTGATTGGTCTCCCACTTACCTCTCCAGCCACACATATACTTCATGCTTTCTCAGCCTCTCTTCGTCATCCATACACTGGCCTCATTTAAATGGGCCACAATATTCCCACCTTTCTAGAACCATTTCTGGAAGATATTTCCTTGATCTGAAACATTCCTCATCCCATCATCCCCACCCCCAAACCATTTTGCCTGCCTTAAAAATGGAGTTTTTTAAAGCCACATCAGGACCATTGTCTTCAGTGGCTTTGAATGATTTGTTTTGGGTTTGCATTCACTTTCTTTTTTTTTTCTTTTTTTTTTTTTTTTTGCAGTATGTGGGCCTCTCAATGTTGTGGCCTCTTCCGTTGTGGAGCACAGGCTCCAGATGCACAGGCTCAGCGGCCATGGCTTACGGGCCCAGCCGCTCCGTGGCATGTGGGATCTTCCCGGACCGGGGCACGAACCCATGTCCCCTGCATCGGCAGGCGGACTCTCAACCACTGAGCCACGAGGGAAGCCCCACTTTCATTTCTTATGGGAAAATGTGTAGGAGTAAAATAATCACCTGTATTATCACTCTCATCTGGCTGTTTTCGTTTTTTGGCATTACCGTCCACATCAATGCATATTTTTTCATATTTTTACTTGATGAAGGTATATACAAACTCACTTTGTCTTAAGGTTACATCATACACATCTTCTATATTCACATGTGGTCTTTGTAGTTATAATTTTTGATAGCTGCTCTATTTCCTGGGGTAGATATTCCATAGTTAACTTAAACCCTATGCTGACATTTATCCTTTTAGGATGTTTTTCAGCTTATTGCTAATATCAGACAGGGTCGAGTTAAATGTTATGTTGTGACTCTTTTTGCTTCTCTTGAATTACTCTCGTCAGATAGGTTTTTAGAACTTAGAGGAATTACTAGGTCAGAGGGAATAATTATCTCAGTGGCCAGCTCCCCGTGATGTCTCAGGGCTTCAGGCAGCAGTGGTTTCTGTGATAAGGAATGCAGCAGGTGCAACTCCAGGGCAGGCTCGGACACCTCCTCTCTCGGTTATCTTTCCTGGCTGTTTCTGGGAACATCGTGTCATCTTTCCACTCAGGAAAAGGGTGTCAGAGACAGCTGCTGAGTTCCCAAGGTCCTTGATCCAGGGTTTTAGGGAGTTCTTCCTTTTCTATTTTTTTTTAATTAGCAACAATAATTTTCATTATTGAAAACTTAGAAAATACAGATCAATTAAAAGAGATTTAAATAACATCTAACGTATTTATGGTGCTTGTATGCCTTGTACTAATCTAAACATTTTACATATTTTGATCATTGCAATCTTCATTCAGCCATCTGAGGTAAGAACTGTACTGTCCCCATTTTACAGATGGGAAAGTCAAGGCACAGAGAGGTTAAGAAACAGTGAATGTCAGCTTCCTGAGGGCAAGGATTTTTTTCTCTTTGCTACTGTATCCCTAAAACCTGGAAAAGTGACTGGCAATATTAAGCACAAAACTATTTGCTAAAGAAGTGTCATTGTCCAAGGTCACACGGGGTTGGGGGGAGGGGGGAGTGGTGGAGCCAGGAATGAGACCCAGAGAGTCTGGCTGCAGAGCCTGTGTACTAAGCCCATACATACTGCCCTCATGAGCTGCCTATCAGATACAGGCATTGTCAGCCTTATGGTGTGTTGCTTCAGGTCGTGTGTGTGTGTGTGTGTGTGTGTGTGTGTGTGTGTGTGTGTGTGTGTGTAAGAAATAAATATATCAATAAATGTGTGTATATACTTATATATAAAATATATTTTCTTATTTTTATGAAGATGGTATCAACCTGTATATCTTATTTAGAGATGTATAGCTTTACAGATCATACTTCTATATGTCACTTTTAATATTCTATGACATAGATTGGGTATATCATAATTTACTTAAGTAACGAAAGATTTTAAGATTTTTTCCCATTTTTTCACTAATATCAATACAGCCTGATGAGTTCTTTCTGCTCATAGACATAATTACTTCTTAAGGATGAATACCTAGGAGTGGTAGTTTAGGGTCAAAGAATATGTACATTTTAAGGTCCTATCACATATTGTCAAATTGCCTCCCCCAAAATTGTACCAGTTTCTGTTTCCACCACAATTCAAGTTTGGAGGACTGCTTCTAACTCAACAGCTCCTTTGAAATGGTCTCCCAGCACTGGAGTGACCCTCTTAGCACAGTGGCTGCAGGGCCCATTTTATACAGCGGAGTCTTGGCTTCTCAACCCTGCTGTCATTCTGCATGTTTTCATCCTGACTGGAGTGCAGGAGCACAGTGGCCCTGGGTTCTGCCTGGCATCAGGGAGAAGACTCCCAGGAGATGTGCTGAGAGATGGCAATGATGAGAGTGCCCAGATATGCAAAGGTAGTTAGAAGTTTTCTTAACTGAAAAGATAACATGTCTTTATTCGAAAGAAACATTTGAAACAGGAAAAAAAGATCTTTCAACTAAAGCAGAACTATTTTCTTTTTTTTTTTTTTTAAACTTTCCAAGTCTTGGCCACAAGTACATTTGTGTGTGTGTGTGTGTGTGCGTGTGCATATTTGTGTATGTATGTGCATGTGTATGTATATTTATATATATGTATATATGTGTATATATATACAAATATATGTGTATTTATATGTGCATAAATCCATGAATGTATATATTTACATTATTTCTAGTTCTCTTTAACATAATATTAATATTTATAGCTACATTGTCTTAATGATTTTCAGTGCATGCAAACTATTTCATTATGTGAATGTACCAAAATTTATTAAAGCAGTGACTATTAAACCATGCTTGGCCCAACCTAGGGATTTGCAAGGAAAAACTCAGGCATCATTGAGGAGAAGAGAAGCAGCTGTGGGTGGGCTGTAGTTAGGACAAAGGGACCAGAGCAGTTGCACTGGTTTTTATCAGGTTTGCCTAATGGTTTTTAGAACAAAGGATTTCTCTGCTTAATTTTTAAAAATTTGAAAACCACTGGTCAACCATCATCTTTCATTTGGATATATGTGTTTCAGATTTTTTTAATGATATATTACACAATAATTAACATCTTTTTTTTCTTTTCCATTATGGTTTGTTACAGGATATCAAATATAGTTCCCTGTGCTATACAGTAGGACTTTGTTGTTTATCCATTCTATATATAATAATTTGCGTATGCTAATCCAAAACTCCCAATCCATCCCTCCCCTACCCACCCTCCCCCTTGGCAACCACAAGTCTGTTCTCTAAGTCTGTGAGTCTGTTTCTGTTTCATAGATAAGTTCATTTGTGTCATATTTTAGATTCCACATATAAGTAATATCATATGGTATTCGTCTTTCTCTTTCTGACTTCACGTAGTATGACAATCTCTAGGTCCAGCCATGTTGCTGCAAATGGCATTATTTCATTCTTTTTTATGTATGAGTAGTATTCCATTGTGTGTGTGTGTGTGTGTATGTACACACACACACACACACTATAGCTTCTTTATCCATTCATCTATTGATACGCATTTAGGTTTTTTCTATGTCTTGACTATTGTAAATAGTGCTGCTATGAATATAGGGGTGCATGTATCTTTTCAAATTATAGTTTTATCTGGATATATGCCCAGGAATGGGATTGCAGGATCATATGGGAACTCCATAGTTAGGTTTTTGAGGAACCTCCATACTGTTCTCCATAGTGATGGCACCAATTTACATTCCCACCAACAGTGTAGGAGGGTTCCCTTTTCTCTACACCCTCTCCAGCATTTATTAATTAACATCTTTTTATACATAGCATGTATGTCTGTGAGAGAGAGAGAGAGAAAGAAACTGTGTAATTATTTCTCTTGAAACAATACCCAGGAGGACAGAGCACTGATTGAAAGAGTCTGACATCTGTATGGTGCCTGCAACATAGCTCTTACTTTGCTTACGAAGACAGTCAAGGTAACATACAGTGTCACCAGTGTGTGAGAACAACCTTTCTGACCACTGCTTTTCCAGCATTATGTTTTGTCATTAAAGGGGAGAGGTAGCAAATATCCTTACAACCCTCAGTGACGGGACTGATGCAGTGGCAGTTCTGACCAGAAGAGCAAACCCTGTTTTTGCCTCTGTCCATCATGTCAGTGGGTCAGTCCATGCCAGGTGCCTTTTTTGAGGCTATAACTGTGGGTGACACTTAGTTGGCAAAGCCCAAAAGCCCAGAAGTAAACAGTTCTTCTGTAAGGCTACGAGTTAGGAGCAGTTCATCTGCTATTTGATGGTGGCATTGAGCTGCTGTTCATAGTCAGTGGAAAACCTTCTTTGAAGCAGCAGTGATAACAGGAAACTCTAGTGAGTCCCCAAGGATTATCTGGATCATTTCCTTTTCTTGGTGATTTCTCAAAGCTTCTGTTAGAGTGGATTCATTGATCCCAGGGCAGACAGAATGACACCCTAATAATGGGCCCAGTTCATGCTAACTACAGAAAATGGACAATTTTTTGCTCTTTCCTTAAATGCCCCCTGTAATGAGAGCCATAATGCTGGTAGGACGGTGAAGGCAGGTAAAGTATCTGGGGACTCTTCCCTTTTATGAAAGAAAGGGGAGAAAGTTGATATTAATTGCCCAGATGCCAGGTACTTTCTCATAAGTGATCATAGAAAATATCAATCATTCCTAGGCATTGCTATGTACTAGGAGCTTTGCCAACATTATGTCTGGAAATTCTTACTACCCATATTTCTGCATGGGTACTGTTATCCCCATGTGGAAGGTGGAGCAGACTGAGGCTCAGGGACCTTAAGTGGCCTACCTAAGGTCATATACTCAGTAAATAAATGGTAGAGTTGTCAAGTCAGAACTCAAGCTCCCGTTGGCCAACACTGTGTGTGCCTGATACATCACAGTCTTTTTCTCCTCTCATCTACTGAGAAAACTACAACTCAGTAGTTGCCCAGCCTTCTCCAGCATAAATGACCCAGCATCCAGCAAACAGCTCAGCTATAGAAGCCACCTGGGTCATGAACATCCCCTCCCAGCTATTGCCCAGAGGGCATTGCCTGCACTGACTATATATGACACTCAGGAGGGCAACAAAATCCTTTAGATGTCTCTCATGGCTTCCTCCAGGTGTCTTAAAGCCCTGAACAAAGGAAGGGATCCAGTGTCCTGACTCAGTGTCCATTGATTGAGGGCCTGCTTTGTGTAGAGCCTTGGGACAAGGGTAGTGGTGATAACCTACAGAGTTCACAGTCAGCTGGGAAGGGAGAGGGAGTTCAGCAGACATGCTTATGGTTATCAGCACAGAGTGAACAAGAACATGGGGGTGGCAGAGGGCTGACCTGAACTCAGAATTCAGCTGTTGTCAGGGTCCCGATGCGAACCTTGAATTAGAGTGGAGAAGCACTACTTTGCCGTCCAGCAATAACATGATCTAAGAAGCAGATCCACGGGACCTGGCTGAGAACCGAGGGGTCCCAGGGTGAGGCCCGTGATGACCAAGAGTGTCCCCTGACCCATAGGGGTGGGATGAAAGGGGCATTGGGTGTGGTACTGCTACACTCTGGATATCTGCTTATATCTGCCGAGAACCTAGAAGAAGATTCTCTAATTTATAAATCATCTTTTATTTCAGCTGTTCATGCCAAGAGCCTGGTAGCCATCTTGCATCTGCTGGTTGCTCTGTCCCAGTATTTCCGGGCACCAATCCGACTCCCAGATCATGTTTCCATCCAAGTGGTTGTGGTCCAGGTAAGTTAGAAACCACTAAAAACATCTGCGCCCTTAAAGGGGTGCAGGGGCTAAGCTCCCGTGAGAGCTAAGGCACACTGGGTAGCTTGCTAGAAGGAATGCTGAATGAATGCTGAGTGTGTCTGGGTGTGCCATATGCTGGGAGGCATGTGAGTGAGCTTTCTGATGCATGTGGGCTTATCCCTGATATGTGTGCAAAGGGTGGAAGAGCAGGTGCTTCTGTCTGGGACAGGCTTGTGTGGGACGTGTGCCTGGGGTTTACATGCTTTCCTCTGGAGGGTGCCTGTGTGATGTACATTTGAGGGTGTGTGGTGTATATATTTGTGAGGTCTGTGTAGTAGGGTCGGGAGGCTGTATCCCTGTGTGTGTGTGTGTCCTGCCAGCCAGGGAGAATCTTTTTTTTTTTTTTTTTTAATAATGCAGCCTCGTGCTCAAGTGTCTATAGTATGGAGCCCCAGAAGTGGGATCATGGGGTCATAGGCCTGTGGATTTTAAATGTTGGTAGAGTTGTCGATTGTTTAGGCTGCCTTATTTATTTATTTATTTATTTATGGCTGCACTGGGTCTTCATTGCTGCGCGTGGGCTTTCTCTAGTTGCGGCGAGTGGGGGCTACTCTTCATTGCAGTGCATGGGCTTCTCATTGCAGTGGCTTCTCTTTCTACGGAGCATGGGCTCTAGAGCGCAGGCTCAGTAGTTGTGGTGCACGGGCTTACTTGCTCCGTGGCATGCGGGATCTTCCCGGACCAGGGCTTGAACCCATGTCCCCTGCATTGGCAGGTGGATTCTTAACACACTGCGCCACCAGGGAAGCCCGAGAATCATTTTTTGGTTAAACAAACAATGCACAGTTATTGAGAAGAGGCAAGTATCCGTGCATGTGTACGTGTGTGTATTTGAGAGAGACCCTGACAGGCCGTGCCTGTGTTGAGGGCACTGCCGATTTTCACCTGCCCAGAGAAGCACAACTGGTATCTCAAGTCATTTTTTCCAGATTGTTGGATGGAATTTCCATTCACACATGGCCGTGTGATTTCCACAATGAGGGGATGCTCTCTCCCTGTGACTATCTCATTCTGCTCCTAACCCCATTAGATACTCAAATTCAATTTTATTTTCCAACTTTATACCCGTGAGCAAAAGGTCATCATTTTGTTGGCTTCTGTTCTTTTCCAAGTAAACATGCTACAAGGGAGAACGTCCCTTATAAGCAGTTCCCTGGCTATCCAAGGTTATCCAGGGTTCTGTCTGGCAACTCTGCCACCCCTTGGTGAGGAAGAGCCCGGAGGGCAGGTAGGCTTTGCCTGAGAGGCGAGGCCGGGCCAGCTTCCAGGACAGAAGGGCTGAGCTTTCAGGGATCAGAAGTGAATGGGGGAGGGGAGGAGGACATGGGGGTGCTGCTCAGCCATGCCCTAATGAAAAAGTATTTCTTCCAGCGCCTCCTGGGTACTTAACTTGCTAAACATCAAGGGGGTATAATAGGAAGATGACACCTTGGCCCTGCCTGCCCGGAGACAGGACTATACATAAGCAGCAGAGAAGGCTATCAAAAGCCCCTTGTCAATGCAAACACGTGTGGTTCCGACACTAAGTGCAGCTGACTGAAAGAGACTAATTGGCTTCATTTATTGGGCTGTCAAGCATGGTGCTAAGCATTTTATGAATATGTGGCCAGCCCAGAGCATCCTGGTACATGCATCTTCATAGTGAATCCAAGCCATCTCTATTGTGTCCTTTTTTAACAATCAATAAAGTGTGAATCCATTTCATTATATTTTTTAAAACTATGTTTCAGGATTTGCGAGGGTTGGGGGGGAAACAGTGGTCCCTGCAAGCCCATGTCTCATGCCTTATTTTGAGCTCAATTATAGGCCATCAGAAGGTTGTTGCTGGTTTAATTTCTACTGCAGGCAGTTTTGTTAGTGTGAGGGAGAAAGGAGGAGGCATTACATAAAATGGCATCAAGGTATGTCAGGGTTTATGGGGTGTTTTGCGTTATCAAGTTAAACAGGCACAGAAGCAGGACCCAGAATTGGCTGTAAGACACTGACTGAACTACAGAGAGGGTTCTTTAGGGAACAGTGGATCAAAGTGAATCAGGACGCTGTGTGAGGTGTCATTGAACCCAGATTTCTTTTCCATTCTGTGTACCAGCATTTAATTCTGCATGTAGTTGAAGATGAGGTTTGATGTCTGTGAACAGCCTCGCAAGACAAGGACACAGATTCCATTAGCCCTGTGTGAAAATTTTACATATGTTGAAGCTGAATTTGGAAAAAGTCCTGGTTTATCCACACTAGATCATTTTTAAATGGTATTTTAATGTTTTTCTTCCTTTTTTGCTTTGATAGTTCATTCTTCTTAATCTAATCCAGATACACTCATGGCCTTTATCCAGCTCTACCTTTCCTTCTGTAAAAGTATTTTGCAAGGACGCTAGTTTCTGTGGCTATTGGGAATGTGAAGAAAAGGTTGTGGAAGTTCGGGCAGGAGGGTCGAGAAGGCAGATTTCAGCTGAAACACTAATGCTTGGAGGATCCCTCTTGACACATCTCAGTCTTTGCGGAAGATGATGGATTTGCTCTGACAGCCTCTTGCCTTGCCCAGACTGCCTTCCAAGTGTCTGGTAACTGACTGTGTAGGAACCTGATAAATGCATCTCCCTCCTCACCCCCATCAGAAGGTCTTCCTGAATGCCAGCACTCCTTCATCGGTTCCCACGCCCACACAGTGAGGTTTAAACTCCAAACCAGCACTCAGTTGACCAAGGGCAGCCACTGTCCTGAACACGCCTGTGCTCTCCTACTCTGCCTTTTTGCTCCAGCCATTCCTCCCACTGAAGAGGTCTCTCCTCTGTGTCCAGCCAAATCCTAGCTGTCCTTTAAGTTCCAGCTCGAGAACCCCTCCCCCTGGAAGGGTTCCCTGACCCTCTCAGCTGAAAGTACTTGTTCCTGTCCTGCACTCAGCACTTCCTCTCTGCAGGGGGCCATCATGTAATTAATTATCCACGACACATTTGAGAGGGAAAGGGGATCCTTCTCTAATAATTGAGCTGGGACCTGAGGTACGAACCAGGAGGACTGTCTGGGGAAAACTATTCTTGCATACCTGGTCATCTACCCCATTTTACTCTAAGTTCCTCAAGGTCCAAAACTATGTCATATGTTCCACAGTGTTTGCTAAGTCCAACACAGTGGCTTGTACATAGAAGGCACTCATAAATGAAACAGAGAAGAAACAGAATGAATTGATGGGAAGGGGGGAGTAGACAGATGATGGATGGATGCATGGGTGGATGGATGGGCAGATGGGTGGGTGGGTGGGTGGATGGATGGGCAGATGGGTGGGTGGGTGGGTGGATGGATGGCAGTTTGGGTGGGCGGATGGGTGGGTGGATGGACCTCCGAAGTGCCTACACTTTTCTCAGAGAGTAAGCTAGTCACCCAAGGACTGTACTACTTACTTAAAAGCTCCTCTAGTTTAACGTTTTTTGAAAACTCTCCCTCTGAATTCTCCAAGTTGACCTCAGTTCTTCCACCCCAGCCGCCCCAGTTAAATGTGTTTCTCCGCTTCCCTCCGTGGCCCCAGCTGGAGGGCAGACACACCCTGGCCCTCATTTCCATTTGGTTTACTGTGGATTTCTCCAGGAGGCAAACAGTGTGCTTCCAGCAGAATGTCTTCCAATAAAGAAAGAAAAGATTCACCATCCAAGAAACAGCCGACTTGTTTGGAATAAACACTAATTGCACTTAAGTATGAATGGTACAGTCCAGTCCCAGGAAATCACGAGCCTCATTTCACTTCTAGCAGTATCTCGTCTCTGGATTCATTTCTTAAACGCCAGTAACTTTCTAAGTATCAGGAATGCTAATCAGTTTTTTGTATTTTCCTAATGCATATTTTTCTCTCTTCCTCCCAACCCTCTCCCCACCCCCGTTTTCAGAAACGAGAAGGAATCCTCCAGTCTCGGCAAATCCAAGAGGAAATAACTGGTAACACAGAGTATGTCAACAGCATTGTTGCCAGCGATTCTGTAATGGAACACAGATGTTTCTCCGAAATTCATCCATTTGCTGATATTTAGTTTTCATTTATTGGGATTGCAAGAGGGATTAGACTTCAGCCAATGATTATAGTTTAGCCTTTTCCGTGCATTCAAAACATGCCTCTCAATGCTTAAGGTACAAACTTGGGTGGGGAAGTGGGGAGAGGGAATTAACCGTGATTGAAAAATTCTAATTTTGTGGCACTCCAGGAAAGAGTGTGTCCGAAAAAGCCAACCAGCATGAAATCATCATGCCATAAACATGGGGTTGAATTTAAATTGTTAACCTTCAAGAGGACGTTTTTCTTCCTTTTCTGAATCTGATTTATATGGTCACGTGCCATGACCCAGAAAGCCCCTCTCTACCTTAGGGTGGTGGATTGTTTGGGGGTTTGTTGTTGTTGTTGTTGTTGTTTTTCATTTACATTAAGAAATTGGAATATCAGAACATGTAAGAGTTTTGTCATGGGAAAGAGGAGTTTTGTCATGGGAAAGACAAGTTTTGTTCTCAAGTAGAAAGAACAGGACAGTCGGTGTGCGTGGGTCTGAGATCCCTGGGCAGGCTTGAGCCCTGGCCGCATGCAAAACCAGGCAAAATTTGTTTGTATCATCTCCTGTTCCCCTAACTCTCCTCTATTCCTTTGAACAAGAAGAGCAAGTGGAAAGAGCAGGGGCACATGAAGCAATGATTACACCTCCTAAAACCCCACACCCCAAAGGTGGAGGAGGAAACTGTCCTTGGTCTACCTGGCTTGAACTCCAAGTTCATCATTCTTCCCAGTACACTACCCGCAAGTCACTGCTTAATAGGTGACAGATGTATAGTTGGAATAAACCAACATAATAAGAACCAAAAACGTATTGAGAAAAAAATGTATTGAGCATTTAGTATATAGTAGAAATTATGCTAAGATCTTTCTATATATTAAATCATTTAATGCTCACAACATCTGACTGAGTTGTTTACCATATTATCCTCATTTTAAGGATAAGTGACCTGGAGCCCAGAGAGGTTCAGTAGCTTGCCCAAAGTCACACAGCAAGCAAATGGCTTTGTAAGATTTAAAACTAAGTAGTCTGACCCTAATGCTTGTGCTCTTAATACTTTGCTGTTTCACTGCTATGAGTATGGTTCCAGTTCCTGCCCTCTTTGAGAAAACCTATTCTAGGTCAATGGCAGGTGCAGCTTGGGTGGGTATCACAGGATGGACAGGAGAGAGCCCAACCTGACCTCCCCAAGCCGATGCCTTCAGCAACTTGGGCAGTGAAATGCCACACTGGGATGGTACCTGAGCTCTGCTCCTAAAACATGGTTGGGAATCCTGAATCTCTGAGTCCAATATTCTTTCTCAACTGTAAGCAATAATGTGAGTTTATTTAAGGCAAGAAATAGTCCTTTATGCATCACTTATACCAGGCTTTATGCAAACACCAGTAAATCTATAAAGCAGAGGGGAAAAATAGGTGGTAATGTGGTAAAGGCCACCCATAGTTGGAGACTTAGTGCAGAATAAAATGCCAAGGAAGGAAGCTTTTGGGGATCTGCCACCAAGGGTGAGGAGAGAAGAGTCACACTGCTTTCTTTCTCCTTTTCCCACAGGGCTCTTTCTGGAAGGCATGGTGAGTTGCATAAGAGTGTCCTCTGTTGCTGCTGACTGCCAATGGGGTCTAGTTAATTCTGCAGCAGCTGGGAAGAACAGGCACTCAGCTTGCTTCCTGCATGTGTGTCTGTGCCAACCTGGTGACAGGGCCGGTTGGTAGGGAGGGTCAGCGCACTGGTGGGAAGAGGAAAAGTAACCACAGCTGCAGTCCTCTTGCAAGTAACCAGACCACTGACCCTGGTGGGCTTCTGGATGGGTCCTGGGCACTTGCAGGGAAGTCTTGCTCTAAGCATATTGTGGAAGTAAAGCAAGAGGTGTACGTATGCGCTCGGGACTGTCCCCTCTCCCCACTCTGTCCAGCCCTTGTAGAAGGTGCATTTTTCCTCATCACACCTCCTACCTCTCTGGTTTCCCAGAACTTTGGGTGTGTTTATAAGGTCTGTGAATGTCCAAGATCACAATCACCATTCTGGCCATCTCAGATTTACTCATCAAGAGTAGGAGAGGCTGGGGGCTTCCCTGGTGGCGCAGTGGTTGAGAGTCCGCCTGCCGATGCAGGGGACACGGGTTCGTGCCCCGGTCCGGGAAGATCCCACATGCTGCGAAGCGGCTGGGCCCGTGAGCCATGGCCGCTGAGCCTGCGCGTCCGGAGCCTGTGCTCCGCAACGGGAGAGGCCACAGCAGTGAGAGACCCGCGTACCTCAAAAAAAAAAAAAGAGTAGGAAAGGCAGCCCAGGACCATGAACCCTCCCAGCCCCGGTTCCTCTTGGAGATTTCTCATTCCCAGTCACAGAGCTCTCCACTATTTCACCTCTCAGATCAGAGGACCAGGGAGGGCTATAGCAAGGAAAATCCCTGCAGGGAGCATGGCTTCACTATTTTCTATGATTCTGTATTTACTGTGGATAATATATTGAAATATTCTGATCATTCTAATAATAACTCAGATCAGGAGACTTCAGAGTTTACAGAGAATGTACTTTCTTGTCTTTCATCCTCATAACCCACCTAGGGGAGGTTCATGTTCAGTGGGCCTTTTTTCTATTATTATTTTTGGCCACGTTTTGGCATGCGGGATGCTAGTTCCCTGACCAGGAATCGAACCTGTGCCCTCCGCAATGGAAGCGCAGGGTGTTAACCACTGGCCTGCCAGGGATGTACCCAGTGGGCATTTTATGGAAGAGAAAAGTGAGGCTAAAAGGATTAAAGTGACCTGATCCCTCAAGAGGGGGACCTCCCCTTCTGTCCTGGGGCTCTGTAGCTCCCAATCCGCTTATCTGCCCTCTGCCAGGAAGCATGTCTTGGGCATGTTGGTTTTGAAAATTAGGGAGTGATTTGATATTTGGATGACATTCTGCTTCCAAAAAGCTTCAGAAACACTTTAGAATCATGACTAAATCATGATATCAAAGAATACAAATAGTAAAGAGAAATGACCAGTTCCAAGTCAGACTGCCTGCCAGAGCTCCTGAACCCCAGCTCAAAGAGGGCTGATGTCGAGGGTGGATACACACACACTTACAGATACCCACAGAGAGAGAAAAAGGCCCCTAAGATAAGAATCAACCCCAAATCTCTGCCCAAACCCAGTTTCCCAGCACAGTCTCATACCCCAAAGAATTCCCACCTGGAGCTGACCATGTGGCCTGTAGAGGCTCGTGGCTGGGACCTGGGTTGGCATCAGCTCTGGGCCCTACTTTACATTTTCCTCTTTTTTCAGAACGTGATGCCTTTGACACCTTGTTTGACCACGCACCAGACAAGCTGAACGTGGTGAAAAAGGTGGGAAAGTGGTGCCTGAGGCGGGGGGAGATGGGGGAGGGAGGGGAGCGAGATGTAGAAAAACATTAGGAAAACCCACCCCCTGCAGTTTGCAAGCATCAGACCACCACAAACACAGAGCTTTCCTGCTTGATGGCCGTTCTACCTGTCTTGTTTTCACTGGATGCCTTATCCAGTCCCTTTCTTCTCCCATTGGGATGACATCATCTCTTGGGGGTTTCTGAGGCTACGGTCCCGTGTCTCCACACCCACACTGAACCCCGCCATCCCTGCTCCTCACACAGACCTCCCTCTGTCTCCCTGGCACCGGTACCTGCACCTAGGGGGACTGGAAGGAGGGACCCAAGGCGGTCATTTCTCCTCTGGCCCCCTGGGCCCGCTAGGACACTCCACCTGTCCCTCTGCCCTCTTAGCACTCCCTGCTCCTTGCACAGTTCTGGACCTGGCTATTGGAATCGCACAGTGCGTGGGACTGCCAGTCCTGGGGGCCGTCCTTCCCTGTGGACCCAAGGAGTTTCGCAAGAGCCTTATAGGCTGCTCAGCCTCACTCCGCTCGGCACAGGGATCCCGGGCCCAGCGCTCTTGGCTGGGTCTCGTCCTGTGTCGTCATGGTTGAGTCACAGGGGCGGCCTCCAGGGTGAGAGTCTTCATCTCAATGTCTGGCTTGTGCTTTTCTTCTAGACGCTTATTACTTTCGTGAACAAGCACCTGAATAAATTGAACCTGGAGGTCACGGAACTGGAAACCCAGGTGGGTGACGGCCCCGTGTGCAGGGTGGGGGACAAGGCCCCGCTGGACAGCCACTGTTCCCAGTGCCCCAGCCACATTGCCAGGAGGGCTTGCCACCCTGATCCTGGAGCTTTTCCGGGGAAGGGAGAGGGGATTCTCTTCCACCCAGAGGCGTGAACTGCATGGAATTTCTCTGAATTCTTTCCAGTATTTTATTTTGAAAAGTTGCCAGAATATTGTCATGAATCCCCATGTACTCTTCACGCACATATACCAATTGTTAACATTTGGCCATATTTGGGTTTTTTTCTCTCTCGCCACCCCTAAATACCTCAGCATACATCTCTTAAGGACAAGTATATTCTCTTAGAGAATCACAATATAGTAATCAAATTCAGGCAGTTTTAACATCAATATGTTAATCTATTTAGGTTGAACCATAAGAAATCACTGATATTTGACTACTCTTGACCGTGTCACATGGTTCAGAGAAATACAGTTGTCCTCATATTCTCACCTGATGCATTTAGTTGTCATGTCTCTTCAGTTTCTTTTTAATAGAGAACAAATTCTCAGCCTCTCTTTGCATTACATCGACATTTTTGAAGAGTGTGGGCCATTTAGTTCATAGAATGCCTCTGTTTTTCTCCCTCATGATTAGAACCAGGTTATGCATGTTCAGGAACAGTACCATGGAGGCAATGCTATGTTCTTCTCAGGCAATTTTTTTTTTTAATATATATATATTTTTGGCTGTGTTGGGTCTTCGTTGCGGTGCACGGGCTTCTCACTGCTTTGGCTTCTCTTGTCACGGAGCACAGGCTCTAGGCGCGTGGGCTTCAGTAGTTGTGGCTCATGGGCTCTAGAGCTCAGGCTCAGTCAGTGTGGTGCACGGGCTTAGTTGCTCCGCGGCATGTGGCATCTTCCCGGACCAGGGATCGAACCCGTGTCCCCTGCATTGGCAGGCGGATTCTTAACCACTGCGCCACCAGGGAAGTCCCTTCTCAGGCACTTTTCTCCATCAGTTCTGTTCCTGGTGGTAGTAACTTTGACCACTTGGCTAAGTGGGCATCCCCCAGATTTCCCTACTGTAAAGCTCCTCCCCTCTACCCCCCGCTTTATAATTAATAACTAATCTTTATTAGGTATAATCTTTATACCGTGTAATGTGTCCTGTTTCCCAACCTCTTTTCATTCACGATGAACTTCTAAAGTGTGGTTTTCTTTTGAACACAGGGGCACCTCCTATTATTTTTAAAGGCAATGCCCAGGTCTGTGACTGAGATCTGCCTGGGCATGTCTGGACTCTGGAGGCAGCTTCATATGCTCTTCAGGAGATAGAGAACGAGCTGTAGAAGCAATGATTCCTGGAGAGGGCTGGAATGAGCTCTCCCTTCCCCATGGGCAGGGAAGGGGTCTCTGCCGAGCATATCTGGTGTCTATCTGCGAGTTTTACCACCAAGTCATTGGAACCAGCAGTCAGGGGTGGGAGCAGTCTAGGTCAGTGGTACTCACAACTGTGACTAATCCTGACCCTAACCCAGGGTGCTCCCCTGAGTTGACAGATTAGTTTCTTTCATTCTCAACCCATTCCAGCCACAGCCAGCATTAGGCCTAGTTAACTAGTTCCATGGGCGGGCCGTGATTTTGACACGGTTGCTGGGGTCTATTTCCCATTGTCCACTCTGGGGTGGCCTGAGATGAGTCATGCTCAGGCCCTACCAGCCAGATGGATGGAAACAGGGAGGAAGCTGCTTCTAGGTCAAGTTCGTACTCCAGGTTGTTTGCCCATAACCAAGGTTGAGTCACAGGCCCACCAATCAGTCACCCAGCAGAGCTCAGACACTGGGCCCAGCCCAGACAGAATACTAATTCCGTCTAGTATTTTTAAAGTTTCCTAAGATGATTCCAAGAACTTTGGCCTCTTGTGAACTCTAGTAACTGTTGTTTATACAAATATTTGATGGCCCTGCCTCCTTTGCAAGGTTCTAGAATATCAGATATGCACCTGACCTCTAACTTTGCTCAGGCCATTCTCCATACCCAGAACACCCACTCCTTTCAAATTTCCCTCATCCCACAGGCGCCCACTGTCTCTGCAAAGCCTGCCTCGATTGCCCAGCGCACACATACCTTCCGCTCTCTTGAGCAGAAGGCCTGCACCCCTCTGCTTGGCCTAGGCAGCTGTTGTTCCTCAGACTAGGTTCTCAGTTGATCTGGCCTCTACTGTCCTTGATGGAAGGGACCAGCTCTAAGCCTCTTGCCATGGCCCTGAGCACACAGTTGTGCTTTGTCAGCAACAGCCAGTACATTGTGTCTGACTGCTTTGTTGTTTTCCCGGATAGAAATACCAGTAGTTAGTATGTGTTAAGTGTTGCCTACACACCAAGCAGTGTTCTAGGCACCTTACACATATTTACTGGTTTAGGCAGCATGATAACCCTATGAATTAGATACTATACTATTATTGTCCCCATTTTACAGGTGAGAAAAATGAGGCACAGAGAAGCTCTGTAACTTGCTCAAGTCACTCAGTTCATAAGTGGTAGAGCTAGAGGCCAGCTCCAGAGCACACGTTCCTAACAGCTATACTATGCTGCCTCTCAAGCAGTAATAAGGCGAGGGTGAGAGGGGAGAATGCCCAGGCCGGTATGACACTAGATCCTTCCCTGTTCATAAAGCAGAGGTCGCCCTAGTAGCCTCATGCCGTTGTCCTTGGACATCCCCTTTCCCTCCTCCCTCTGCCCTCCCTAGCTAACTCCAGCTCATCCCTCATGTCTCCACCCAGGCAGCGCCCGCTCCAGAAGCCTTCCCTGTTGCCTTCAGTGGGTTGAGTGACCTTTGTCAGTCTCATGCAGGCCAGCATGCTTCCCTCCATCAGAGCAGCGGCTGCATTTCCTCCACAACAGTCTCGCCACTGTACCATGAGCTCCTCCAGGGCAGGGGCCACACCTGACCCACCTCTGTGGTCCCTGTGCCAGATCAGGGCTTGGTTCACAGTCGGTGCTCAATAAATACTGGACCAATTGAGATCAGGACCATGGGCTTGTGGCTTCTGTGCTGGACCAGCCAGACATGGGGCAGGCCTGCTGCAGAGCACACCTTCCTGCCTTGGGCTACTGCCCCTCACCCGCTGCCAGCAGCCTGCCTGGGGATATAGCCTTTGCGGGGGTCAACATGGAAGCTGATGTGCCCCTGGAAGGGCCTGGGCTGGGGCGCTCAGGGGCCCAGTGCCTTCACCTGTCTCTCTCTCTCCAGTTTGCAGATGGGGTGTACCTGGTGCTGCTCATGGGGCTCCTGGAGGGCTACTTCGTGCCCCTGCACAGCTTCTTCCTGACCCCGGACAGCTTTGAACAGAAGGTTAGGGGAGGTGACATCACGGGAGGCCCCAGCCCACATGCCCGACCCATCTGCCCACACCTCTGCTGAGGCCATCTGGGGAAAAGGCGGCGGCTTCCCCTCTGCCCAGAGTCTTCAGTGGTTGGATGGGGAGCTCATTGTGATGCACAGCTGAGCTGGGACGCAGCTACCTACAGGCCACTGAGCATCCTGAACAGCTTTCCCTCTCCTGCACCTTGGTCCCCTAGCTGTATGCTCCTGCCTGGGGCCACAGCCCAGCCTCATCTCTCCCCAGAGGTGACAGGGAAGGTGGCTGCAAGGCTGGTCAGACCTGAGGCCGGCACTCGGCCGATTTCTGATGCCTCTCACAGGCTGCCCCAGCCCACCTGCTAGACAAGGGGCATTTGGTCCCAAGCAGAAACCCTTCTCTGCCTCTTGAACATGTCTTGCTGTCTGATCCTTTCAACTGTGGGCACTTATGTCCCTGAGTTTACAGTCGTGGCAGTGACACAAGAACACAGTAAGACAGGGAGAGGATTTTTAACTCCTCTGGGAGTGCTTCACCAACAGCAGGCTGGGCCTGGCTCACACTCCGCATGGCTGGCCCAGTTTGGCAGCCTCATTTGTCCTTCAAAAAACGGCCTCATTTTAGCTCAGCCCCCGCCCCACTGGCTACAGTGCTGGTTCCTTCACTTTCCAGGGGCAGGTCACAGGGAGCCCCAAGGGTCCAGGAATGAGTGTGCAGCACCTCATGCATTGCCTTTCTCTCTCCAGGTCTTGAACGTCTCCTTTGCCTTTGAGCTCATGCAAGATGGAGGATTGGAAAAGCCAAAACCACGGCCAGAAGGTACTTTGCTCTTCCCTGGGTTGGTGACAATATGGCAAGACCCTTGCCTGCACACAAGTTTTCAGGGCACAGAGCAAGGCTCATGTTTCATACCAGAGGGAAGACTATCTTTTCTGAAGCCTTCTTTGCCATTTGCAGGGGAAGGTGGAACAGGGTGCAGCTGCTCAGTCCTGGGCATCCTTTGCTAGCTGCAGATCGCACAGCCTCAGGGAAAAAAAAACAAAGCCTGAAATCCCACACATGGGGTCATAGGGATAAGGACCCATGCAGACATGTCACAGAGCGGAGGTGCTGCTGCAAGAACCGTCCTGGCCTGGTTTCCAGGTTCTTCTGTGCCTGGACAGGGTGCTGACCTGCCCAAGAACTATCTCCCAGGTAGGCAGGGGGAAGATGCAGGGGTCAACACAGGCAGCTCTACTCTGAGAATAATTCCCTCTTCTGCCCTTTGCTTGCTCCAACTCTGCCCAAGGACAAGGTTTGATTTGTCAGGTTTAGATTGCAAATGTTAAGGCTGAAAAAAAACAAAAGGAGCAAAATGCTCCAGCAGCCCTCCCATGCTTGCGCTTGAAGCAATGTGTGCATTTGTACGGGGAGATGGTAAGACTTGGGCTAAACTGGAAGGACCAGGTAGGGCTTTTGTATTTCTTTTTCTTTTTTCTTTTATATTGGAGTATAGTTGATTAACAATGTTGTGTTAGTTTCAGGTGTACAGCAAAGTGATTCTGTTATACATATACATGTATCTATTTTTTTTCAAATTCTTTTCCCATTTAGGTTATTACAGAATATTGAGCAGAGTTCCCTATGCTATACAGTAGGTCCTTGTTTGGTATCTATTTTAAATATAGCAGTGTGTACATGTCAATCCCAATCTCCCAATCTATCCCTTCCCTCCACCCTTCCCCTGGTAACCATAAATTCATTCTCTAAGTCTGTGGGTCTGTTTCTGTTTTGTAAATAAGTTCATTTGTATAATTTTTTTTAGATTCCGCACATAAGCGATATCATATGATATTTGTCTTTGTCTGACTTACTTCACTTAGTATAGTCTCCAGGTCCATCCATGTTGCTGCAAATGGCATTATTTCATTCTTTTTAGTGGCTGAGTAATATTCCATTGTATATATGTACCACATCTTCTTTATCCATTCATCTGTCGATGGACATTGAGGTTGCTTCCAGGTCTTGGCTATTGTAAACAGTGCTGCAGTGAACATTGGGGTACATGTATCCTTTCGAACCATGTTTTTCTCCAGATATATGCCCAGGAGTGGGATTGCTGGATCATATGGTAGCACTATTTTTAGTTTCTTAAGGAACCTCTGTTTCTTAAGGAACACTGTTCTCCATAGTGGCTGTACCAAGTTACATTCCCACCAACAGTGTAGGAGGGTTCCCTTTTCTCCACACCCTCTCCAGCATTTATTGTTTGTAGACTTTTTGATGATGGCCATTCTGACTGGTATGAGGTGATATCTCATTGTAGTTTTGATTTGCATTTCTCTAATAATTAGTGATGTTGAGCATCTTTTCATGTGCCTCTTGGCCATCTGTATATCTTCTTTGTAGAAATGTCTATTTAGTTCTTCTGCCCATGTTTTGATTGTGTTGTTTGTTTTTTTGATGTTGAACCACATGAGCTATTTGTAAATTTTAGAGATTAATCCCTTGTTGGTCACATCATTTGCAAATGTTTTCTCCCATTCTTTGTCTTTTCTTTGTCTTTTCGTTTTGTTTATGGTTTCTGTTTCTGTGCAAAAGCTTTTGAGTTTAATTAGGTCCCATTTGTTTATTTTTGTTTTTATTTCCATTACTCTAGGAAACAGATCAAAAAAGGCATTGCCGCGATTTATGTCAAAGAACATTCTGCCTATATTTTCCTCTAAGAGTTTTATAATATCTGGTCTTAAATTTAGATCTTTAGTCCATTTGAGTTTATTTTTGTGTATGGTGTTAGGAATGTTCTAATTTCATTTTTTTACATGTAGCTGTCCAGTTTTCCCAGCATCATTTATTGAAGAGATTGTCTTTTCTCCATTGTATAGTCTTGCCCCCTTTGTCATAGATTAATTAACCATAGGCGCATGGGTTTATTTCTGGGCTTTCTATCCTGTTCCATTGATCTATATGTCTGTTTTTGTGCCAGTACCCCACTGTTTTGATGACTGTAGCTTTGTAGTATAGTCTGAAGTTAGAGAGCCTGATAAATACATCATGCCACTCCCTTATGGCCTGCAGAGTTTCTGCCAAGAAATCAGCTGATAACCTTATGAGAGTTCCCTTGTACATTATTTGCTGCTTTTCCCTTATTGCTTTTAATATATTTTCTTTGTCTTTAACTTTTGTCAGTTTGATTACTATGTGTCTCAGTGTGTTCCTCCTTGGGTTTATCCTGCCTGGAACTCTGTGTGCTTCCTGGACTTGGGTTACTGTTTCCCCTCCCATGTTAGGGAAGTTTTCAGCTATTACCTCTTCAAATATTTTCTCAGGCCCTTTCTCTCTGTCTCTTCTCCTTCTGAGACCCCTATAATGTGAATGTTGCTGCATTTAATGTTGTCCCAGAGGTCTCTTAGACTGTCCTTATTCCTTTTCACTCTTTTTTCTTTATTCTGTTCCATGGCAGTGATTTCCACCATTCTGTCTTCCAAGTCACTTATCTGTTCTTCTGCCTCAGTTATTCTGCTATTGATTCCTTCTAGTGTATTCTTTATTTCACTTACTGTATTGTTCAACTGTTTGTTCTTTAGCTCTTCTAGGTCTTTGTTAAACACTTCTTATATTGTCTCGATCTGTGCCACCATTCTTTTTCCAAGATCTTGGATCATCTTTACTATCATTACTCTGAATTCTTTTTCAGGTAGATTGTGTATCTCTACTTCACTAGTTATTCTTCTGGGGTTTTATCTTTTTCCTTCGTCTGGGACATATTCCCCTGCCCTCTCATTTTGTCTAACTTTTTGTGATTGCGATTCCTGTTCTGCAGGATGCAGGGCTGTATTTCTTGCTTCTGCTGCCTGCCCCCTGATGAATGAGGCTGTCTAAGAAGCTTCTGCAGGCTTCCTGGTGGGAAGGACTGGTACCTGCCCACTGGTGGGTGGAGCTGGATCTTGTCCCTCTGATGGGGAGGGCCGTGTCAGGGGGTGTGTTTATTGGGCAGCCGTCTACTCAGGAAGACTTTAAGCAGCCTGTCTGCTGATGGGTGGGGCTGTGTTCCCACCCTGTTGGTTGTTTGGCCTGAGTTGTCCCAGCACTGGAGCCTAGAGGCTGTTGGGTGGGGCCAGGTCTTGGTGAGAAAATGGTGTCCTCCAAGAGGGTTCACACCATGAGTACTCCCCAGAACTGCCACCACTAGTGTCCTTGTCCCTGCAGTGAGCCACAGCCATTCCCCACCTCTGCAGGAGACCCTCCAATACTAGCAGGTAAGTCTGGCCCAGTCTCTTAATGTGGTCACTGCTTTTTACCCTGGTTCCTGGTGCACTCGAGACCCTGTGTGCACCCTCCAAGAGTGGAGTTTCTGTTTCTCCCAGTCCTGTGGAATTCCTGTGATCAAACCCTGCTGGCCTTCAAAGCTAGAGTCCCTGGGGGCTCCTCCTCCTATTGCCAGATCCTCAGGCTGGGGAGCCTGATGTGAGGCTCAGAACTTTCACTCCTGTAGGAGAATTTCTGTTATATAATTATATTCCAGTTTGTGGGTCACCCACCCAGCATGTATGGGATTTGTTTTTATCATGATTACACCCCTCTTACCACCTCATTGTGGCTTCTTCTTTGTCTTTGGATGTAGGGTATCTTTTTTGGTACATTGCAACATTTTTTTGTTGGTGGTTATTCAGCAGTTAGTTGTGATTTTGGTGTTTCTGTAAGAGGAGGTGAGCTCATGTCCTTCTACTCCTCCATCTTGTCTCCTCTCCCCCAGGGCTTTTGTATTTAGACATTAGGATAGAGGAGTAAGCACCCCAGACAGGATGGCCATGTGAGCAAATGTCCTGCCTGGGGAATGGGGAAGGGCTTAGCTTATGAGACAACCAAGCATGTGGCTAAGCCATGACAGACCTTGGTCCAGGCCCTACCCCACCAGCCTTGGGCAACTTACTGGTCATATTTTTCATGTCTATAAAAGTGGAAATCCTAGGGACATGCACATTATATGATTAAATGTGATGATGTCTGATGCACAGCACCTGACACCTAATAATGAGTATATAGCAGTTACCTATTTGGCTGGAATATTAAGAGTATGAATTGAATAATAGTTGATTACAGTGAAGCAAGTCCTGGAGGGACTTGATGCCAAGGCAGCAAGTTTGGACTTGATTCTGTAGGTAGTAGGAGTCATGGAAGTTTCTTGAGCAGGTGAGTGATGTAATCAGAGCTCTATTCCAGAGAGATGACTTGGAAGGCAGTGTGAAGAACAGATATTTAGATGTGGGGCACCATCAGCAGTACTGGGGAACCTAGGAGGAAAAACAAGCTTGGGAGGGGACATAAGAGTGTGAGCTTTGGAAACCTCGAGGTTGACACCTAGGCATTGGCACAAGCGGAACTGGAGTTCGAGTAGAAGATCAGGGCTGTGGTTATATCACTGCAAGTCTCCCACTTGTTCCATTGTCTCTTGGTGTATAACAGGAAAGCATGTAGAGAAAAGAGAAGGGTTAGGGACAATATCTTGTGGGAATGCCTTTACTCATGAAGCTGGTGAAGAAAGCAGGAAGACTGGAGGAGAGAGGTCAATTGTGAAGACATTGGTTGGTCCCTGTCTCATGACTCTTTCCAGACCTCAGTAACTATCAGCTCTGGTCAACAAAAGCCAATCCCTTAGTGTCATTTATCATCACCTTGTTCTAAGCACCTGGTCACTGCCAGAGGAGGACCTCTAGCAAGGCTGCTGTCCCTCACGGGGTTGTCTCCCTGCAAGGCCACTGTAGCGATCCTAATGCCTTTAGAAGTAGACCCTGAGTGTCCTGTGGCCAGCTGATAAGCACCCTGCTTCTGGGTAGGAGAGACATAGCAGGATAGTCCAGCCAGCATTTCTGTGTCTGTTTTCTTGAACTGCTTAATGTGAAACTTTCTGGTTACAGATTGGAAGTACTTCTTCTGATACTTCAGTTTTCAAGCATTTATTTCCCTTAAGATAGTTTTCCCAATATCAATTAATTTATAGGGATATTTCAGTATACAGATGACATTTCTTGTATAAATATTAAACTGCTTAATATGAAATTTCCTGACCAAAATGAATGGAAAAACACATCTGTTTTATTTGCTATTATACTGGGCACCATGCCCATGCTGAAAATTTCCAGTGCATAAAGGAGAATTGAAATGGTATTTTGTGAGACCATACTTGGTGAGAGGTATACCCCAGCATTCTTGTTTCTCTGCTTCTAACTGGGAGGTGAAATTCAGTAGTAAATGCTGCAGACTTTCAAAAGGGGCTAATCTGGGTAATTCTTTGAGGGTGTTTCAACATCAAACTGGATGTGGTAGAGGCATTTTTCATGGCAAATGTTTTTAAGGTCAGGAAAATGCATCCTCTGCCATGCTGTTTGATACTCAAAGCTCTGTTATACCTTGAAATCCCCTGGAAACTTTAGGTTTCCATCTCAGATGACTTTTGCTGCCCAGGCTTCATAACCTTCTAGTACCCCAATTAGTGTAAGCCAAGTGTTAGCAGCAAGTTCATGGCCAGTGGAGCAGTTGACATATTGGCATGAAGCTGGTGGCTTTCTATTTAGGGTATCATACCATGTGTCTTCAAATGCATATGCCTACCCTGTTATCATCATTCAAGTAGATTCATCATTGAGTATGGTTAAGACCCCAGCACAACAGACAGGTGGGGACTAGAAGAAACTTACTACAAGGCAGGAATGAAGTCTGCATGTAAGACAGCCAGCAGGCTGATGGAATATCTAAAATACAAGGAGTCAAATAGCTGGGACCAAGCTACTTAAAACAATGCTGAAAATCCAGGCAGGTGAAGGCAGCTTAGTTGTAGATGATCAATACTATTTGTGGAATGATTTGGTCAGTGACTGGAAATATGGGAAATGGTTCAACTTCCCTTCCCCATTCCCTTAGGGATAGTGTACAGACCAGTGGCAAAAATTTTAAACTCTGATAATATCAAGTATTAACAAGGACGTACAAAAACTGCTGTTTCTGTTTGTCCTTATCAATACATTTAATATTTGTAATACCACTGTCGTAGTAAATGCAGAATGATGGCCTGCCCCAAAATGTCCACATCCTAATCCCTGGGACCTGTTAATAACTTACATGGTAAAAGGGACTTTACAGATGTGATTAAGTTGAGGATCTTGAGCTGGAGAGATTACCTTGGGTCATCTGGGTGGTTCCAGTGTAATCACAAGAGAAGAGGGAAGCAGAAGATTCATCAGAATGATGTAGCATGAGAAAGATTCAACCAGCCTTTGATGGCTTTGAAGATGAAAGGGGGCCATGAGCCAAAGAATGCTGGTAGCCCCTAGAAGCTAGAAAAAGCAAGAAAACAGATTCTCCCCTAGTGTCTCCAGAAGTGAACACAACCCTGCTGGTACCTTGATTTTATCCCAGTGAGACACATTTTGGACTCTGACCTTTAGAACTATAAGATAATAAATTTGGATTGTTTTAAGCCACCAAATTTGTGGTAATATGTTAAAGCAGCAATAGAAAACTAATACACCCTATGACCAGCAATTCCACTCATAAGTATGCATGTCCATATACTAGGACCCTAGTCCAAAAATATCCATGATAGACTAAACTGGAGAGTGCATCCCCAGGGAACAAGCTAAATAAATTGGAGTATATTCATACCATGGATTATTACACAATGGCAACAATAAGAAAGAATGAACTGAGAAATCGCATGAGAGACTTCTAGTTACTGTAGCATGAAGAGGTCAGTGATTATCCTCTGCAAAAAAAGCAAGTGTAAAACTGGACAAAATGATCAAAAACAGGCATTTCAAGGCACTGAATATTTACCAGAAGTAGATAACAGATTGAGAAGCATTCTTGAAAAATGACAGAATATACTAGAATAATTATAGCTCAATAAAACTAAATTATACCTCAATGAAATTGTTTAAAGGATGAATCCTATAAACATAATTTTGAGTAAAATAAAATCACAAAATAATATGCATAGTATAAGTATTTATATAAAGTGTAAAAATAGACAAAACTACAGTCTGCTGTTTAAAGGTGCATATGTTGCTGGTGAAACTATGAAGAAGAGCAAGGAGGTGATCACGATAAAAGTGAGGATTATGGTTATGTTTGAAGGGTGAGAGAGGGTTGTGACCTGAATGCAGAGAGGAAGGGGGTGCTTCTAGGGTACTGACAATGTTCGTACCTGAGACATGGGTGGTGGTTACGTGAGGGTTCCCTTAAAAGTATTTAAAACTGAACATATATATGTTGAATGTACTTTTCTGGATGCTTGTCATATAAAAAAATTTTAATATGTAAAGAATATGGCAAAATCACCAGATAGGGTAGCAGGCCACCACGAAAATGACCAATACCAAAGGATGGATTCTGTCTCAGTGGGGAATAGGGAGTAAACAGGAGAGCGAGGCAGAGACTGAGGATGAGCTACATCCATTGGAGGTGGGATGGAGGCTGGAACATGATGGACATCTTGGGGGCTGGGCTTACCCTGAGTAGGCAGCCTGTGGCCACCCAACTTATTCCAGCCCCCACCAGCTGGTGGCACTGAGCCACCAGGTCTCTTCCCACCTTGGTCAGGGAACTCAAAGATGGGGGTGGAGAGACTTCAGAGAAGGGAGGGGCCTCAGACTGGGCTGAGACAGGCTGGGGTAGCCCAAATGGGTCCATGGAGGGCATGGCCACGTCCCCTTGTGTAAAGCCTGGGTTTCTGCATTAGCAGAGTTCCTCTCCCTCCTAGACTTCTGCATCTTTTAAAGAACGACAAACTCATTTCAGATGGTCCTCTGATGGATGGGAATTGTCACTAATGCCACTGAGTGAGAGGAGCAAACCTAGAGCCCTTTCCCCTTGACCAGAGGTCATTTTCTCCTCAGAGTGGTCTTGGGTCTGATTTGTCTCATCGTTGGCCCCAGCCAGCCAGACAGCCTCTGCTCTGGCTGTCTATCCAGGTGCCCTACCATCCTGACTGCATGCTCTCAGAAAGGGACTCTGGGCCAGCACAGAGAAGTGATCAGAGCAGTGCTAACTTGCTAATCACCTAATTTATTAGCCCAGAGTTTTAAAGAGGCTCTATATTGCAGGGAGTCACAGATCATTCCCAGGAATCCAAAGCTCTTCTCCTAGCTGAGATGGCCTACCCACTGGCCTACCTGGAACTACCTGTGTGGCTGTTGGTTTTCTTGAAAAGAACAGACAATAAGCAGTGTCTCTGACTGTAGTCCCCCCCACTTCACCAGGCCCACCTCATGGTGATCACCTGTAGGAAGAAGCAACTCAGATTTGCCAAGGAGCAGGGCTTAATCTTTGTGAATGGTACCCCCCTGGAGTTGTGCAGTGCATAGATTTAACAGCTATACATAACAGCTCTGCTACTAGGCAAAGATGGGAAAGTAGGAAGGAAACTACCATTTAGGGAGCCCTTCATATGTTCCAGGTGTTTTTCATAAAACCCAATTTTACCAGTGAGAAAACTGATTCCGAGACATTAAATGACTTTACGCCTTTAACCCATTGTAGTGAAGATGGACGTCAAACTTCAGTGGGCATTAAAATTAAAACAGAGGAGACATATCAAGATGGCAGAGTAGAAGGATTCAGAGCTCACCTCCGCCCCATGACCAAAAATACATCTACATGTGGAGTAATTTTCACTGAAAATTAACTGGAGATTGGCAGAAAGACTCTTGTACAACCAACACTGTGAGAAAGATCCACACAGAATTGGGTAGGAAGGGAAGAGAAGTAATCAGGGACCTGTGCCCCTGGGAGGGGACTCAGAAGAGGAGGGGGATTACATGGACAGAGATCTCCCTGGGGAGGGAGCAGTTTGAGCCACATATTGAGCACGCCAGCCCTGAGGTCTAACACCAGGTAGACGAGTTCCCTTAGGTTTGACAATCAGTGGGACTAATAGGAGGGCTGTAAGAAACCTAGACTCTTCTCATGAAGAGCACACACACACACTTGCTAGCTCCCAAAACAAGCGGAGGAAGCAGACTGAAACTGCTTGGGACTCTGACCGGTTTCCCACAACTGCCCCAGCCTGAGCAGAGTACCCACTCCAGCCCCACTTGCTCCACGATACTGCTCCACACTAAGGCAAGGGCTGCTGTGGCCAAGGGGAGTGCTCAGTTGTGAGGGATGGAGCTGGCTTAGACATAGAACAGCATCTGAAAGGGGCAGGAGAACCCATTACTGGTGCTTATGGAGGCAGCACATTAGAAGCAGTCTGAAACCCTAGCTAGGGCTGGAACTGCCATGGCCCACACACAGACCCACTCTGAGTGCCCAATCCAGCTCTGCTCTGCTCTGAGGGTGCCAGTGATGGGAGGGGGAGAGCCCACACTTAGGGGGAACAGAGCTAGTTCAGACCCTACCCTCAGGGCTTCTGCTTCAGCAACTTGGGACCCAACCTTGCTCCAAATAGGGTGATATCAGCCACTGAGCAGAGCAGAAGGCCCAGCTCACACCTAGCTCTGGATCTAGCCCCTTCATCTCCAGCCCCACCTCCTACCAATGTGATACCTGCCAGAACACCATGGGGGAAGCTGTGACTCATGCTCATGTCAGATCCAGCTCTCCCACCGAAGCTGCTGGGCACATGCAGACTGTATAGGGTCACTCCCATACAAGGACACCCATTCAAGACCAGAGTAGGTAACTGTTTTACCTAATCTCATAGAGACAGAGAAAGTTAAGCAAAAGGAGAAGATAGAGGAATTTGTTTCAATTGAAAGAACAAGAGAAAACCCCTGAAAAACAACCAATGAAATGAAAATAAATAATTTATCAGATAAAGAGTTCAAAGCATTAGTAATAAGAATGCTAAATGGATTACTGAAAAAAATAGATTAATACAGTGAGAATTTCAATAAAGAACTAGAAAATATAAAAAAGTACCAGTCAGAACTGAAGAATACAATAAATGAAAAAGATGCTAGAAGGAATTAACAGCAGACTAGGTAATACAGAAGAACGTATAAGTGATCTGCAAGATAGAATAATGGAAATCACCCGGTCATAACAGCAAGAATAAAAAGAAATTTTAAAAAATAAGAAAACTTTAAGGGACCTTTGGGACATCAAGCATGAAAAAAAAATCAGATTATGGGGGGTCCCATATGGAGAAGAGGGAGAAAAGTGTCCAAAATGTATTTGATGAAATTATGGCTGAAAAATTCCTGAACCTGAAGAAGAAAACAGATATCCAGGTACAGGAAGCACAGAGGGTTCCAAACAAGATGAACCCAAACAGACCCACACCAAGACATATCATAATTAAAATGGCAAAAGTTAAAGAGAGAATTCTAAAGGCAGCAAGAAAGAAAAGAGAGTAATATATATCAGGGAACACCCATAAGGCTATCAGCTGATTTTTCTGCAGAAATTTTGCAGGCCAAAAGGGAGTGGTATGCTGTATTTAAAGTGCTGAAAGGGAAAAACCTGCAACCCAGGATACTCTACCCAGCAAAATTATCATTTAGAATTGAAGGAGAGATACAGAACTTCTCAGGCAAGCAAAACTAAAGAGTTCATCAATACTAATATGACCCTAAAAGAAAGAGTCTTCTCTAAGTGGAAAATAGAAGGCTAATACAAGAAGTATCTATAGGAAAGGAAAAATCCCACTAGTAAAGCAAATATATAGTAAAGGATGAGGATCAACCAATTAAATAAGCTAACATGAAGATTAAAAAACAAAAAAAATTGTAAAATCAATTTTAACTGCAACAAACAGTGAAGGAATACACATGAAGATGTAAAATAGGACATCAAAAACACAAAATGTTGGGGAGGGGAGTAAAAAAATGTAGATCTTTTAGAATGTGTTTGAACTTTGACTGTCAGTTACACATAGTTATAGGTCAACATATATGAACCCCATAGTAACCACAAATCAAAAACCTACAATAGATACACAAAAGCTAGAGAGAAAGGAACACAAGCATACCACTGAAGAAAATCATCAAACCAAAAGGGAAGAAACTAAAAGAAGAAAAGAGCAGAGAAGAACTACAGAAACAGCCAGAAAACAAGTAACAAAATGGCAGTAAGTACATACCTATCAGTAATCACTTTAAATGTCAATAGACTAAATGCTCCTATCAAGACATAGGGCAGGGCTTCCCTGGTGGTGCAGTGGTTAAGAATCCGCCTGCCAATGCAGGGGACATGGGTTCGAGCCCTGGTCCAGGAAGATCCCACATGCCATGGAGCAACAAGGCCCATGCACCACAACTACTGAACCTGCTCTCTAGAGCCCGCAAGCCACAACTACTGAGCCCACGTGCTACAACTACTGAAGCCCACATGCCTAGAGCCCATACTCCACAACAAGAGAAGCCACTGCAGTGAGAAGCCTGCGCACCCCAACGAAGAGTAGACCCTGCTCGCCACAGCTAGAGAAAACCCACACACAGCAACAAAGACCCAACGCAGTCATAAAAGAAGGGAGGAAGGAAGGAAGGAAGGAAGGAGGGAGGGAAGGAGGGAGGGAGGGGGAGAGGGGGAGAGGGGAAGAGAGAGAGAGAAAGAAAGAGAGAAAGAAAGAAAGAAAGAAAGAAAAGACAGAGCAGAAAGGAGCAATTAAGATGGTGGAGTAGCAGGATGTGAAGCTCACCTCTTGCCACAAATATATCAAAAGTACATCTACATGTGGAATGATTCTCACAGAATATCTACCAAATGCTGGCAGAAGACCTCTGACCTCTGAAAGGGCAAGAAAATCTCCATGTAACCAGGTAGAACAAAAGAAAAAAGAAAGAGAAAAAAGAAAGTGAGAAAGGAATCCAAATGGGACCTGCACCCCTGGGAGGGAGCTCTGAAAGAGCAAAGCTTCCCGCACCCTGCGAAGTCCCCTCACCAGTAGGGACATCAGCCAGGACAGAGCTTCAGAGCCTTGGAAGAGAACGCAAGAACCAGTTTGCAGCAGAAAGAATGCAGAGAGACCTGCACAGATGGTCAGTGCCATGCTCTCCTCTCCCCAATGCACCTGCCAGGGCAAGCGTGGGCTGGGTGCAGAAGCTCGGGCTTCGGAGATCAGACCTGGGGAGAGTATTGGGATGGGCTGCATGGAAACAGCGTGAAGGGGCTGGAGTCTGGTGCAACCACACCTGAGGGTGTATGCAGAGGAAGTCTGGGCCACCTTAGAGGCAAGGAGCCATTGTGCGGGTGGCATGCAAGGGAAGGGGCGGGACCCACCATTACACTCTTTTTCCCTGCATGTGCTCTCAGGTGGCAGGACACTGCCTACAGGAGCTACAGGAGCAGTCACAAGCTGCCACTGCCGCTGCCCCGTTTCAGGAGCAGTTGTGAACTGCTTCCATTCCCATCACATGCTCTCAGAATGTGCATGAGCCACCACCGCTGCTGAGAGCCCCATGACTGGGCACCAGCTGCTGCATCTACACACTCCCTATTAAGGGGATAACAGCCAGCACATACTGAGGAAAGAGGTGACAGGCATCCATGTTAAAAACAGCCCTTGCACCAAAAATACTAAACCCACATAAGGTACACAGGGGCACTTCCACATATAAACAGCCCTCCAAGACCTCAATAGATAATTGTTTCTCCTAAATTCACAGAATAAGAGAAGTATAAGTAAAATGAAGAAGCAGAGGAACCACTCCCAGTTAAAAGACCAAGAGAATTCCCCCGAAAGAATAAACAATGAAACAGATCCCTTCAGCCTAATAGACACCAATTTTGAAAAGGAGATAAAGAAAATACTGAAGGAATTAGGAAAGGCTATCAACAGAAATGCAAAGTACTGCAGAAAGGAACTAGAAACTGTAAAGAGGAACCAAGAAAAATTAGAAAACTCATTTGCCGAGACAAAAACTGGACTAAAGGCAATGAATAGCAGAATAAATAATTCAGAAGAACAAATAAGTGACCTGGAAGATAGAATAATGAAAATCACACAGGACAGCAGACAGAAAGACCAATTTAAAAAAAAATGAAAGCAATATAAGAGACCTATGGGATAATATAAAGTATGCCAATCTATGCATAATAGGGATTGTAGAAGGGGAAGAAAGAGAAAAGGGGGTTGAAAGTGTATTTGAGGATATTATGGCTGAAAACTTCCCAAACCTAAAGAAGGAAACATATCCAGGTACAGGAAGCACAGAGGGTCCCAAACAAGGTAAAGCCAAACAGACCTACACTGAAACATATTATAATAAAAATGGCAAAAGTTAAAAAGAGGGTTCTAAAGGCAGCAAGAAAAACACGGAGTTCATTACAAGTGAACATAAGGCTATCAGCTGACTTCTCTACAGAAACGTTGCAGGCTAGAAGGGAGTGGAAAAAATATATTCAAAGTCCAGAAAGGGAAAAATCTGCAACCTAGGATACTCTACCCAGCAAAATTATCATTTAGAATAGAAGGAGAGATAAAGAATTTCTCAGGGGCTTCCCTGGTGGCGCAGTGGTTGAGAGTCCGCCTGCCGATGCAGGGGACACGGGTTCATGCCCCGGTCCGAGAAGATCCCACATGCCATGGAGCAGCTGGGCCCGTGAGCCATGGCCGCTGAGCCTGCGCATCTGGAGCCTGTGCTCCACAACGGGAGAGGCCACAACAGTGAGAGGCCCGTGTACCGCAAAAAAAAAAAAAAAAAAAAAAAGAATTTCTCAGAAAAGCAAAACTAGAAGAATACAGCAATACTAAACCTATCCTAAAGGAAATATTAAAAGGTCTCCTATAAATAGAAAAGAAGAATATATAGGAAAGAGAAAATCACAATTGGAAAACAAATCACCTAATAAATAAGCGAGTACAAAGATTTTTTTTAAAAATCAATAAATTTCTGTGAAAGTGATGATAACCACAATGAACAGCAAAAGGATGAACATGAAGATGTAAATGAGGACATCAAAATCATGAAATGTGGGGGAGGAAGAACGTGTAGCTTTTTATTTCATTTCCTAGAATGTGTTTGAGCCTATATGGCTACCAGTCTAAGGCGAATAGATACAGGATGGGGTTAACATATTTCAAAAACAGGCTAACCACAAATCAAAAACATACAATAGATTCATGAAAAAAAATTTAAAAAGAGAACATAAGTATAATACAAAAGAAAATCATCAAACCACAAAAAGAAAAGAAAGGGACAAAGAAGAAATATAAAATCAATGGGAAAAAGTGTTAAAATGGCAATAAATAGATATCTATCAATAATTACCTTAAATGTCAATGGACACAATGCTCCAATCAAAACACACAGAGCAGCAGAGTGGATTTTTAAAAAAAGAGCCTACAATATGCTGCCTACAAGAGACCCACTTTAGGGCAAAGGATATACATAGATTGAAAGTGAGGGGATAGAAAAAGATATTTCAAGCAAACGGGAATGAAAAAACAGAGGTTACAATTCTCATATCAGACAAAACAGACTTTAAAACATAGGCCATAAAGAAAGATAAAGGACACTGTATAATGATAAAAGGATCAATACAGGAAGAGGATTGTACACTTGTCAACATACATGCACCTAATATAGGAGCACCCAAATACATAAAACAAATACTAACAGACATAAAGAGAGAAAATGACAGTAATATAATAATAGTAGGAGACTTTAACACCCCAGTCACATCAATGGACAGATCTTCTAGACAGAAAATTAATAAGGTAACAGATCTTAAATGATACAGTAGAACAGTTATACATAATTGATATTTTCAGGGCATTACATCAGAATACACATTCTTTGCAAGTGCACATGGAACATTCTCTAGGATTGACCACATACTAGGGTACAAAACAAGCCTCAACAAATTTAAGAGTATAGAAATTATCTCAGACATCTTTTCTGACTACACCAGCATGAAACTAGAAATCAACCACAGAAAAAGAAATGAGAAAAAAATGATTACATGGAAATTAAACAACATACTACTAAAAAACCACTGGATCAACGATGAAATCAAAAAGGAAATTTAAAAATACCTTGAGACAAATGACAGTGAAAACACACCATACAAAATCTTTGGGGTGCAGCAAGAGCAGTTCTCAGAGGAAAGTTCATAGCAACACATGCCTTTCGCAGAAAACAAGAAAAATCAAGTAAGCAACCTAACCTACACTTAAAAGAATTAGAAAAAAAGAACAAACAAACCTAAAGTCAGCAGAAGGAAATAAAGATCAGAGATGAAATAAATAAAATAGAGATTAAAAAAACAATAGACATTCTCTGACATAAATCGCAGCAGGATTTTTTTTGATCCACCTCGTAGAGTAATGAAAATTAAAACAAAGATAAACAAATGGGACCTAATTAAACTTAAAAGGTTTGTACAGCAAAGGAAACCATAAACACAAAAAGACAACCCAAAGAATGGGAGAAAATATTTGCAAAGGAAGCAACTGACAAGGGATTAATCTCCAAAATATACAAACAGCTCAAGCAGCTCAATATCCAAAAACACCAAAAAACCCAATCAAAACATGGGCAGAAGATCTAAATAGACGTTTCTCCAAAGAAGACATACAGATGGCCAAAAAGCACATGAAAAGATGCTCAACATCACTAATTATTAGAGAAATGCCAATCAAAACTACAATGAGGTATCACCTCACAGTGGTCAGAATGACCATCATCAAAAAAATCTACAAATAGTAAATGCTAGAGAGGATGTGGAGAAAAGGGAACCCTCCTACACTGTTGGTGAGAATGTAATTGGTACAACTATTATGGAGAACAGTATGGAGGTTCCTTAAAAAACTAAAAATAGAACTACCATATGATCCTGCAATCCCACTCCTGGACATATACCCAGATAAAACCATAATTCAAAAAGATACATGCACCCCTATGTTCATTGCAGCACAATTTACAATAGCCAGGACGTGGAAGCAACCTAAATGTCCATCGACAGAGGAATGGATAAAGAAGATGTGGTGTGTATGTGTATATATATACATATATATATATATATGTATATATATACACACACAATGGAATATTACTCAGCCATAAAAAATAATGAAAGAATGTCATTTGCAGCAACATGGATGGACCTAGAGATTTTCATACTGAGTGAAGTAAGTCAGACAGAGAAAAACAAATATCATATATTGCTTATATGTGGAATCTAAAAAAATGTTACAAATGAACCTATTTACAACACAGAAATA